>NW_027223773.1:12500-456487 GCF_028538775.1 Myotis yumanensis | reverse complement strand
GTCGGGTGGGAGGGCGTCGACCCATGGACCCCCCACAGCTGGCGGGTGGGGGACCGTGCACTTGGCGGGCGGGGGGCGGGGGATAGCCTCACTTCGGTCAGAGGACACAGTCACTGAAAGTCTTGGCTCAGCTTTGCCATCAGAGTGGGGGACACCTCCCTCCCCAAACGGGAAGCACGGTGTGGGGGGCGGGGGGCGGGGGGTGGTGGTGGGAGGTAACCCCAGCCCCTGCCTTCCCCTCGGGACTTCAGCTCTGCAGGGCTAGAGGCGGCCTGGCCTGGCGGCTGCTCACTCGGGAGTGTGGGTGTGGGTATGGGCAGGGGCGCCCCCCAAACGGGGCCGCCCACACGGATGCAGGCCCGTCCCCGCCCCAGTCCTCCCCGTGGTGCCATCAGCCTCTGCCCTGCAGGCCCAGCTGGGATGTCTGATCTCCAGCCCCCCCTCCCTGGAGGCTGCAGCCCGAGGAAGGCAGGTCAGCCCCCAACAGCCCCTCCTGCTCCCGGGCTCCAGGCCAGGGCAGCGCCTGTCGCTGGAGGGGGGACCCCAGCTTCAGCCTCCTCCTCAGACCCTTGAGCTGTTTACCAAACCCCCCCCAGACGTTCCCGGAACTCCTCCGGCCGTGGGAGCGTCCTCTGGGGCTGCCACCTCTGGACCGGCTCCGAGGACCCAGAGCCAGAGGCCTGGGGGGGGTGGGGGTGGGGGTGGAGCCAGGGAGGGCGTGGACGGCTGGGGCAGCTCAGAGCCCACAGGGCAGCCCTGGCCCGGCCCGGAGCCCCGACCTGGAACCCTAACCCGACCTGGAGGGCAGCTGGGCCGGCTCAGGCTCTGGGAGCTCCTCGTCCTGCAGGGCCAGGTGAGGGAGCCCCGCTTCCAGGGGGAGAAGGGGGGAGGCGGGACTTCCTGAGAAAGTAGGTCAAGATGGCTCAGGGTTTGGGTGAGCTGGGCCGGCTGCTGTGGGCGACCAGGAGGGGCACACGGGTGGGGGAGGGGGGACGACGGCTGGAAGTGGGCAGAGGGGGGAGGGTCCTGCCCCTCCCAGCCCAGGAGGGAGGCCGCCGAGCTCCGCCCTGGGGACAGGCAGCCGGCTCCAGCTGGGCCGTGGGCCGTGGGGACCCATCCAGGCTGCAGGGAGGTCACAGCCGGGCTGTGAGGACACAGAGGCCCCCGTTCCCCTCCCACCCCCACCCCCCGCCGCCCCGCCACCCCGATGCCCCAGGCTGTTCCTTAAACAGACTCCCAGCTCCACTTGGCAGCTGCCAGCAGAGAGGAGGCGGGCGAGGGCGGGGCACCCGTGGGAGGCGCCCGGGAAATGCCCTCTTGAGCCTGTGGGCGCCGCCTCCCCCTCTCCCTGTGGCTGTTGGTGCCGTGCGTGTGGGGGTGCTGGCGGCCCCCCCGGAAAAACAGCTGACACCTCACCCCCCAGCATAAAATGGCTAATTTATTCATGTTGTTGTTTGTTAGGAGGCAAAAAAAAAAAAGGTACAGTGACAAGAATCGTTTTCCAAACAGAGGTTAAATAGGAGCTGGAAAGTATAAAAAAAAAGAAAAAAAGGAAGAAGACCATCACTTTACAAATCATTAAATTAAAACCAATAAACAAACACAAAGCCCAGAGAGGCACCCCCCATGCTGCGTTCTCTCCGTGTGCGACTGTAAAAAAAACCCAGAACAGAAAGCGAGGTGCCGTGGGGGCGGCGGGGGGGGCCTGGGAGGGTCCGGGGGCTGCGGCCACGGGCACGGGCGTGGGGTGCTGGGCCCCTGCCCCCGGGCCTGGTGGTCTCGGGCAGCTGGCTGTGCCCGGGGCCCTAGGAGGCCGGGGGCAGAGAGGGCTGCCTCTGGGGGCTCCGTGGGCACGTGACGTGCAGGCAGGGACCGCCGGGCTGGGAGGTGGGCATGCACGGGCGTGGGGCGGCCACCAGTGCCCAGGCTGGTACCTGTCCCAGGCGCCCGCCACCCTTCCTCCCCTCCCGGATCCCGCCCGGCCCCCTGCAGCGTCGAATGGTTGATTTTAGTCTTTGCTTAAATTAAAAAATTAAAATATATATACATATATATACTGTACACACAGGACAATAACAGAAGAGTGTTGAAGGGGGCGGGGGACAGGGGACAGGGGAGGGGGGGCTGGGGCCAGGGCTGCTGAGAGGGGGAAGCAGGGTGGGGGAGGGGGCAGGGGAGAGGGGACCGGTGAGGGGGAGATTAGGGGACCAGGGGGAGCGATTTATTTTACAATAAAAACAGGAGTTCAAACCTCAGCAGAACAGGACTCTGGGGTCCCCAGAGGGCCCCTCCCCACACCAGCGATGCGGGGCGGGCTTCGGGGGGATGCGGGGTGGGCTTCGGGGGGGGGGGGACGACGCGGGCTGGGCGGGGAGCTCGGCTTCAGGTCTGGGTGGTGGGTCCCTGGTCCGAGGGTGAGGGGCCGCAGTCTCAGCTCCTCCGTGACTTCGAGTGCTGGATAAGCCACTGTAGGGTGATGTCTGGGGGGGAGGGGGGAGGAGAAGAGAGGGGTGACGTCAGCCCAGGGCTCCCCAAACTGCAGCTAGGACCCACCCTCAGGGCATCGAAGCCCAGAGCCATCGGAAAGCCCCAGACAGGGGGCGTCGGGGTGGGTGCCGAGAACCAGAGCAGGAGGGGGTGTGGGAAGCGCCCGCCCCACCTGGGATGTTACAGGTGGGAGGCCAGGCCCCGGGGACGGCCGACAGGGCAGGGGAGGGGCTCAGAATTCGGGCCTCGCCCGCCTGGCGTGGCTCAGCGTCGACCTGGAACCAACGGTGCAGGAGGCAGCCCAGTGATGACGTTTCTCTCTCATGGATGTTCCTCTTTCTCCCTCTCCCTCTCCCTCTCTCTCTCTAAAAAATCAATAAGTATGCCCCGACCGGTGTGGCTCAGCGGATAGAGCGTCGGCCTGCAGACTGGAGGGTCCCGGGTTCGATTCCGGTCAAGGGCATGTACCTTGGTTGTGGGCACATCTCCAGTGGGGGGTGTGCAGGAGGCAGCTGATCGATGTTTCTCTCTCATTGATGTTTCTAACTCTCTATCTCTCTCCCTTCCTCTCCGTAAAAAATCAATAAAATATATTTTTAAAAAATAAAATAAAAAATAAAAAATCAGCAAGTACATGAAAAAAAGGAAAAAAAGACTGTGGCTTCCGACGGCCTGACCCCCACCCCCGGGAGAGTCGCCGCACGCTGGGCTTCCAGGAAAGGGTGGGCATGAGGGCTTGGGGGGCCAGGGCACGGAATCACCCAGAGGGGCCTCTCCCTGCCCCCCTCCCCCCCTACTGCCCCCTCCCCCCTACTGTCCCCCCAAACCCATTGCCCCCCCAAACGCACGCACCGATGTTGTCCTTCTCTTTGCAGGAAATGGAGTAACAACAGATCTCTCGGTCTTGGATGGCAGACAGATTCCTGGGGGGGAACCAGAGAGGAATGGGCCGTAGGTGGGGGTGGGGGTGGGGGTGGGGGTGTGGGGGGGTGGGGAGGCTGGCTCCCAGGCGGGCGGGCTCTGCTGACCCCGTGTGGACACCCCTGAGAACAGCACCTTGGCCCTGGCTCTCAGGTGCCTGGGGGGAGGGGAGTTGGGAGGTCACCTGACTCACATTTTCTCAATCAGCTCCTTCTCGTCCAGGGCTCCCGGGAGGTCTCGCTTGTTCCCCAGGACTAAGACCTACAGAGGAGGGAGGACGGCCCAGGTCCAGGGGGGCTGCCAGGTCCAGGGGGGCTGCCAGGTCCAGGGGGGCTGTGGCTGGGCCTCTGCCCTCTGCCTGCCCACCCCCCCAACCCGACCCCCATGTCCCCGGGACCCGCGGGAGGCTGACCGGGATCCCCTGCAGCTGGGGCTTGTCCAGCAGGTTGTGCAGCTCGTTCTTGGAGGCCTCGATCTTCTCCTGGTCGGCGGCATCCACCATGTACCTGGGAGACGGTGGGACAGCCCTGACGTCAGAGGTGAGCGGGAGAGGCAGGAGCTGGGGGGGCGGCAGGAAGCCTGTGCCCGCCCGGCCACCTCTGGCTCTCGGGGCCCGTGTGCCTGGGCCTGGGGGGGGCAGGGGGCGGGGAGCCCGGGAATGTCTCCTGGGCTGACGGACATGAGACCTGCAGCACGCCCAGGCCTCTGAGCCTGGGTCCTGGGGGTCAGCCGTGAGCCTGGGCCCCGGGGGTCAGCCGTGAGCCTGGGCCCCGGGGGTCAGCTGTGAGCCTGGGCCCCTGAGGTCAGCTGTGAGCCTGGGTCCCGGGGGTCAGCTGTGAGCCTGGGCCCCGGGGGTCAGCTGTGAGCCTGGGTCCCGGGGGTCAGCTGTGAGCCTGGGCCCCGGGGGTCAGCTGTGAGCCTGGGCCCCGGGGGTCAGCCGTGAGCCTGGGCCCCGGGGGTCAGCCGTGAGCCTGGGCCCCGGGGGTCAGCCGTGAGCCTGGGCCCCGGGGGTCAGCCGTGAGCCTGGGCCCCGGGGGTCAGCCGTGAGCCTGGGCCCCTGAGGTCAGCCGTGAGCCTGGGCCCCTGAGGTCAGCCGTGAGCCTGGGCCCCGGGGGTCAGCCGTGAGCCTGGGCCCCGGGGGTCAGCCCTGAGCCTGGGGCCCGGGGGTCAGCCGTGAGCCTGGGCCCCGGGGGTCAGCTGTGAGCCTGGGCCCCGCAGGTGGGCTGGGCGGGGGAACAGGGGAACAGGGGTCGTGATCCCGCGGACACTCACACGATGGCGCTCACTCCTCGGCAGTAGCGCTCCCACATGCTGCGAAAGCGGGGCTGTCCCCCGATGTCCCAGAGCTGAGCGAGGAGAGGGGGCGGTGGTCTAGCAGCCCGCAGGCAACCAGACCCTCTTCGCCCCCCACCATGCCCCCCGCCCAGGCCCTCCCCCCCCCCCCCCCCGCCCCGCTCCCTCCGCGCCCACCTTGATGGTCACGTTCCCCTTGGTGATCTTGCGCATGTTGAACCCGACGGTGGGGATCATGTCCTCGTTAAACTGTCCTGACTGGAGGGAAAAGTGGGGGTTGGAAAAGGGGCGAAATCGACAGGACCCGCCCTCGGGGGCCTCCCAGCTGCGAGAGGTCAGAGGTCTCCCATCGGCCCCTGCAGGTGGTAGAGGTCACGGTTCGATTCCCGGTTGGGGCACCTGCCCGCTTGTGGGCTCGATCCCCAGTGTGGGGGGCGTGCAGGAGGCAGCAATCGATGATTCTCTCTCATCATGGATGTTTCTCTCTCCCCCTCTCCCTTCCTCTCTGGAATCAATAAAAATATATTTAAAAACAAAGGAAAGAAACTAGAGGACCCACAGGCTCCCATGAAATGGAAAACCCCCCGCCGGCACACGTCATCGTGAGCAAACGGGGTGCCAGTGCCGCTGTGACCCCGCTAATTGGGGGCCCCGTGAGGACTTCCTGTCCCCGGTCATGTCTCTGGCTCACAAGCTCCTCACTGGAGACCAACCGCGGTCCACAAATATCAAGGGGGAACGTTCCAGAAACCCACAATTCCTCAGTTTTAAATCGCGCGCCGTTCTGAGCAGCGTGATGACATCTCGCGCCACCCCACGCTGCCCGGCCCGTGAATCGGCCCTTTGTCCGGAGGCTCCACGCTGGGCCGCGTGCAGGACAATGAGACAGTCTGTAGCTTTTCCAGTTCGTGGTGATAATGGTTCTGTGTTGTTGTCAGTCCCATCTCTTACTGAGCCTGGTTCACAAAGTAAACTTCATCCCAGGTGTGTACGTACAGGAGGAAGCGTGGTCAAGAGCCCTGGCCGGTGTGGCTCAGTGGATGGAGCGTCGGCCTGCGGACCCAAGGGTCCCGGGTTCGATTCCGGTCGAGGGCACGGACCTCGGTTGCGGGCTCCTCCCCGGCCCCGGCCCTGGTTGGGGCGCGTGCAGGAGGCAACCCATCGATGTGTCTCTCTCACATCGATGTTTCTCTCTGTCTCTCCCTCTCTCCCTAAAAATCAACGGGAAAATATCCTCGGGGGAGGATTGGGGAAAAAAGAAAAAGAAAAAAGAAAGCTGGTGAAGATAGGGCTCGGTGCTACCGCGGTTTCAGGTATCCCTCGGGGTCTGGGCATGTGTCCCCCGCAGATAAGGGGGGGCCACTGTGACCCTAAAGCCAGCCTGAAGTCAGCCAGCCCAACTCTTGTCTGCGCCTTGAAGCCCCTTGGGGGGGCCCCCATCCCCCAAAGTCCTCTGTGAGTCAGACATCCATCTTCCTGCGACGCCCGCCCCCGTTCCTACGCCTCCCCCCCTCCCCCCCGGCTCCCCACGGCGCACCTTTAAGTATTTGAGAACAGCCCCCCCCCCCCAGGGAAAAACACCCCTCGGTTCCAGCATCCCGTTTCAGACGAGTTTTAGGTTCACGGGTGCATTGTCTGTGATTTTTCCCCCAGCTCGCACGCAGGGGACGGAGAGGGAAGAAGTGGGTGGTGGGCTGGGGTCTGCGTCTTCATTTCTCCCTGAGGGGTGCTCTCCAGGGGACATGCACGGGGCGGGCAGGGTGCCTGCGGGGGCCCAAGGGCCCGAGTACCTGGAGTGACCCCGACCCCCGGAACTCCCCTGCAGCCCGTGGGGTGCTTTTCCCGGGGAGCCCCTTTATTGATTGATTTTGTTAATCCTCACCCAGGTTATTTTTGCATTGATTTTTTAGAGCGAGCGGAAGGGATGGAGAGACACAGAGAGAGAAACATCGATGTGAGAGAGACACATCAATTGGTTGCTTCAGGGCCAGGGATGCAGCCGGTAACCTCGGTACACGTCCTTGACCAGGAATTGAACCCAGGACCCTGTAGTCCATAGGCCAACGCTCTACCCACTGAGCCACACCGGCCGGGGTGGGAAGCCCCTTTAAGGGGACACTCGCCTGCACTGTGGGGTGTGTGCGTTGAAGGACAGATTTCTTGTCCAAAGGCGGAGCGCGGGCTGGGGACGGGGACGGTCCCTGTACGCCCCAGACACTCTCCACCCCAACAGTGCACCCCTGACTCGGGGTTCTGCCCCCGACCTACCATGCCGCCCAGTCTCTGGGCAGGATGCTGGCCTAGAGGGGAACCTCCAGACCAGGAAACGGGACCACTGGGGTTCCCCGGAGCCCTGTCCGGGAACACCCTGGAGACCGACGGGACACCTAGCTCGGTCATGAGGGCGGCAGCACTTATTTCTCCTCTTGGCCGATCACCCTTCTCCCCCAGACGGCGCCGGGTGCCAATGCCTGGAGGCCGAGCCACGCTGGCCCGGATCAGGGTCAGGCCCTGTGTCCTGCTCCAGGGGCTCAGAGCCGGGTCAATGCCGAGCCTCACCCGCGGTGTCTGACTCCAGGGTAGACCGGAGGGCCCGAACCTTCGTGCCAGGAACCCTCTCGTGGGCCCGGCGATCCCGCCCAGGCACAGGGTCCCTGTCCCTCCCACCGTCCTCGGGCCTTCGGGTCTCAGGCCACGGATGCCCCTTCCGGGACCTGCCAGGCAGGGGGAACCCAGGCTGGCCGGCCACACTGCTTTGCTGACCCATCTCGTCAGCATTGCTGGCCCGTCGCTGGCCAGCCCGCCATTCGCAGAATCCCCGGAGCTGGGAGCTGGGACCGGGTCCCTGGACCACGGCAGCCCAGCCCCGGCCTCCGAGCCCCGCGCCCGGCCCATCAGCGGGGCTGGGAAGCTCCGGCCATGCAGGCCGCAGCCATGACTGCAGCCTTGTTCCTACCAGAGCTCATCTTCCCCTTTTTCTCCAATACGGAGACTTAACTCCTTCCCCGCCGCCACGCCCGGGCACCGTCTCCGAGCACCCACCTCCGGCTGGGCTACGGGAAGCCCTCAGGGCCACGGTCTCCCACGGCCCCAGCGTGGGCAGGGCCCCTCCAAGTCCTCTCTGGTCCCCGGCACCTCCTCCTGCAACTTCTGAGCCAGGCGGAGCCTCCAAAGTCCCTTTAGGATGCGATGCCACCCGCCCCGGACCCCCGGGTGCCAGCTGCCACCGGTCCCGGCCCGGGAGGGGGCCCTGGAGGAGGAGTCTGGCTCCAGCCTCCGGCCTCAGCTGACTCCACTACCCCCGGGGGACACCTTCCCTGCCCCTCCATAGCGCGGGGGCTTCCTTTCCTGGCGAGAAGGGGGTTAAAGCCTCCGGGTGGGGCTGGCGGGGCCCAGGCCCCTTCCCCAGGCCCTGGGGCCTCCGGGTCAGCCACCCGCAGCGGGCTGGGCGGGCACAGGCCTGGCACTTTCGCCCCGTCATGCCCCCTGGCGCGGGGGCGGAGGGGCCAGGCGCGGCGGGCAGAGGATCCCTCCGGCCTCGTGACCCCTCGGGCCGGCCGTGGGTCCCGGCACCAGGCCTGTCCCCGGTCCCCCGCCCCCGTCGGGCTGGGAGGGAGGGAGGGAGGGAGGGAGAGCGGGGCGCGCGCACCCGCCCGGGTCCCTCCGGGCTGTGCTAGGCCCCAGGCGCCCGGCCCGGCCAGGCGGGGACCTCGGCTCCCCCGGGCGCGGCGGGTGCAGACAGGCCCCGGCCGACCCCCGCGCCCCGGCCGCGCGCCCCGCACGCACCGCGATCACGTTGACGAAGGTGGTCTTGCCCGAGTACTGCAGCCCGACCAGCGTGAGCTCCATCTCCTCCTTCCAGAACAGCGCCTTGAACCAGTCCAGCAGCTTGTTGAACAAAGCGATCATGGTGGCTGCGCTGCTCGGCCGGGCGGCCGCGGTGCGCCGGGCTCGCGGGGGTGCGCCGGGCGGCGGGCGGGCGGGCTCCGCGGGGCTGGGGCGCGGGGCGACTCGCGGCCGGATCGGCTCGCCGCTGGGTGTGGCCTCGGCGCCTCCTCCGCCGCCGCCGCCGCCGCCGCCGCCGCCGCCCCCCGCGCGCCCGGAGCCGAGCCGGGGCCGCGTCCTGCTCGCGCCCGAGCGCGCGCGCCGCTCGCCGCCGTCGTCGCCGGAGCGGGGCCGGGGCGGGTGCGCGGGGCCCGCGGGCTCAGGGCTGGGCCTGGCCCGCGGCGGCGTCCGGGCCCCGCGGAGGAGCGACGATTCGTTGTATTTGTCCCCCTGGCCCGGCTGCCTGCGTGCCCGGCTGGCACCCGGTTCCTTCCTCAGGGTGGGGGGCTGGGTGGGTGCGCCCCCCGGAAAACAGGAAGGCGTGTCCGGGGTGGAGAGGGCGGCTCACCCCGGTCCCCAGACGCGAAGGCCAGGCCTCCCGCTGGGAGAGAGAGG
This sequence comes from Myotis yumanensis, assembly GCF_028538775.1. Taxonomy (NCBI): domain Eukaryota; kingdom Metazoa; phylum Chordata; class Mammalia; order Chiroptera; family Vespertilionidae; genus Myotis; species Myotis yumanensis. Next base: position 447,346 of record NW_027223773.1, on the reverse strand, counting down.
GTGGGAGGCTTTGTTCCCGGAATTCCCGCCTGTGGGCATCTCTGGGCATCTGGGGGGGCCCCCAGTTCCCTCCCCTGGCGTGTGCCCGGCCGTGGGGAGCACCGTGGGGGGGACTTTGCCAGCCCCTCTTGTTTTGCTCATCATTTACGGGAACCACGTGTTTAGGAGCGTCTGGTCCCAAGTGAAATGGATGTTAGAGGCCGATGCTGGCCTTTCACTGATGTCACTTAGAACAACTCCGAGGGGAGCAGCTGGGTCAGTGGGCAGTGAGGGAGGCAGGTCAACAATCTGGGGAGGGGGGCGGGGGTCCCCACACTTTCCCTCCTCCAGGGACTTCCCTCTGTCTGGGGACACGTGGGGTGAGGAAGAGACCGCCTCCTACGGGGAGAATTTGGCCAATGTCAGGGCCAGAAGTTCCTGCGTCTGGTGTCTTGGGGGGCTGGGGGGCGGGGCCCAGATGGAGGTGATCTTGCCACCCAGTAATTCTTTATTTTTATGAATATGTTTTTATTTTCTGAAAAAATATTTTTAAAAATTGATTTCAGAGAGGAAGGGAGAGGGAGAGAGAGATAGAAACATCCATGAAGAGGGAGAATCATGGATCGGCTGCCTCCTGCACACCCCACACTGGGGATGGAGCCCACAACCCGGGCCTGTGCCCTGACCGGGAACGCAACAGTGACCTCCTGGGTCAGAGGTCGACGCTCAGCCCCTGAGCCACGCCGGCCGGCTGGATTGATCTTCCTTCACGGCAGCGAAGCACAAATGCTCCTGTCAGACCCGCGGAGGCCGAGCTCCGGGCACCGGGCACCGTCTGTCCCTCTCAGATCTGCTCAGCTCCCGGCCTCAAGTCCTGAGTCAAAGGCAGGCTCCCCTGATGACCACTGGGGGCCACTAGAGGAAGCAGAGGCGTGGCCGGTGGTGAAGACCTGAAGTCCGGCCGTGGTCCTGGCTGATCAGGGTCCGGTGGCCACACACACGCTCGCTGAGGGGGGCACCCCTTTCTCAGGCCCAGCCGGGGGCGCACGCTGCGTTGCAAGGCCCCCTTTCTCCTACCCACCTTCCCGGGCCTGAGGAAGGGGACGCCTGGGCTGGCGGAGGGCGCCGGGGGTCAGGGGCTGGGCTCCCCGGGCAGCTGGGCAGCGTACAGGGCCAGGGTCTGGTGCAGGAACTGGTACTGCTCCGAGGTCTGGATCATGCCCCCCCTGTGGGGACAAGCAGGGACCATAAGTGCCCTTCCCATCAATCCTTCCTCTCTGCTTCTCTCTCCTTCCTGCGGCTCCTCAGACCTTCTCCCCCATGGGAGCACCCTGCCCTTGCTCAGGGCTGAGCCTGGGGAGGGGGTGCCAAGGAGGGGACACCCCACACTGGCACCTGCTCTCCTCTGACCCAGCAGCCGCCAGGCCCCCGATTCCTCAGGTCGGGCCAGGAGCACTCCTGGGCACCAAGTTTCCTCTTCCCGATAATCTTATTTCTGTTAATTTGGTTCATCCTCACCCGGGGGTACCTTCCCATTGATTTTTAGGGAGAGTGGAAGGGAGAGGGAGAGACAGAGAAACATCGATGGGCTGCCTCCTGCACCGGCAGGGGAGCGAGGGCTGGGCTGCGAATGGAGCCTGCAGCTGACATACATGCCCTGGACCGGGATCAAACCCGGAAACCTTCAGTCCGAGGGCTGATCTCTGTCCACTGAGCCAAACTGGCTGGGGCCCAATCATCTTAAAAGGAAAAGTAATAACCCCACATGTGTGTAGCAGGCTCTCAGGTTCCCCGACCGTGTTCACGCATGTCGAGCGACCCTGTCCTCGCGGCCCCTCTCGCGGCAAGTGCTGGGTGGTCACGTGCCTACGAGCACTCTGACCCCGAGGCCACCCGGCGTCCTCGGCCCCCCGCGCCCCCGCGCACCCACCTGTCCAGCCGCAGTTGGCACACGATGCCCAGAATGTCCACTTCCCCTCGGGCCTTCAGCTGTTGACAGCCTATGCGGGTGGCGATGAAGCAGCCAGTGCGGCCAATCCCTGCGCTGGATGGAGCCGGGGGGGAGGGTGTCACAGGTGACTGGGGATGTGGGGGCCGGAACCCCCCAAACTGTAGGGAAAGTGGCAGGAAATGACCCCCTCTATGTGGGGGCTGGGGCCGCGGGGCGGGGCAGGGGCCAGGCCGTGGCAGGCAGGAGCCGGCCCTGGACCAGTTACGTTTCCGGCTGGCCGCGCTCGAAGCCTGTAAGGTCGCCCTCTGGTCCCTGTGGACGCCTGATGAGCTGTTGACAGCGGTTTCCAACGGCCGGACGGTGCCCACGCCGGCCTGGCTGACCCCAGGCCGCCTTATCGGACCAGGACTTCCTCCCGGCAGACTCCCCACAGCTGTCACCCGGCCCCACTCCCGCCTCGGGCCACTCCACAGTTCTCTCTCTTGCCCTTCCTCCTTAGGAATTCCTCCCAGGTCCCGGGGCCACGTGTGTGGGTGTGGGGGGGAGCTGGGGGTAGAGGGGGGCACGAGCCCCCCGCCTGTCCCTCGGCCTCAGTGCTCAGCGTTCCGCTTTCTTTAGGAAACGGACTCCCGGATGGTGTCCTGGCTTTAAGCGTGTCCCCTGCACGGCCCCCGCTCCCCCTGAATCCACCTTTTACTTTGTAGCCAAAGGAATTCTTTTAAATGGCAAATCCAAGTGCCTTACCCGGTCCAACGAGGGCCCCTCATCCTCTGGTTTTCCAGAATCTTCTCTTATTAACCCTCCTACCCCCCCATGACCTCCAGGTCCCCTGGCTTCTAACCACTTGCAGCAATGCATCAATGTGAATAGCTCATCTCGTCTCTGGGCCTTTGCACATGCTGTTCCACCTGCCTGGACCAGGCCCCCTTCCCCTCAGAGTAGCTCAGACTGCCTTTGTCCAGGGAAACCTTCTCTGGCCAATGTCTGGGTTGGGCTGGGTGGGGGGCGGGGCCAGGCACCTGTGAGGGGGGCGGGGCCAGGTACCTGCAGTGGGGGCGGGGCCAGGCGCCTTGAGGGGGCGGGGCCAGGTACCTGCAGTGGACCAGGATGGGCCCCGAGCTGGTGGTCACCTCTGGGCTCTCCTCCACCTCGGCCACCAGGCGCAGCAGTGGTGCGGCCGACTCCGGGGTCTGGTGGTCAGGCCAGGCCGAGAAGAGGACGTGCTTCACCGACCGGCACTCCTCCTGGTGCTGGCGTGGGGACAGGGGCGGGGCCCGGGGTCAGGGGAGGACGCGGCTGCCTTCTTCCCTGGTGCCAGGGAGGGCCAGGCCGAATGACACCGGGGGTGGTCAAGGACCACAAGCCGGAGGGTCAGCCCTTCTCCTGCCCGTCACACTCCTTCCCGTCGGAAGGGACGCTGGCCGGCGTGGCTCAGTGGCTGAGCACCGACCTATGACCAGGAGGTCGCGGTTTGATTCCCGGTCAGAGCACAGGCCCGGGTTTCAGGCTCCATCCCCAGTGGGGGGTGTGCAGGAGGCAGCCGATCTGTGATTCTCTCTCATCATCATGGATGTTTCTCTCCCCCCGTCTCCCTTCCTCTCTGAGATCAATAAAATATATTATAAAAAAGAGAAAGGCTCGATGATCAATCCTTGGCTCCCAGGGGAGGATGGCCCCAGTCCCTGAGCAGCTAGGGCGGCCGGGCTGCCCGGTGGGCCAGGCTGTACCTGGACCGTGAGCTGCCGCACGGTGTATTCCGGGAGCTCCCTCTCCTCTCGGACGCGGATCCGGAACGGCCCGTAGGTGTCCTCGTCCGTGGGCCAGTAGTGGACACATTTCTAGGAGGGAGGGGGCTGGGAGTCAGGGGGAGGGGCTGTCATCGGGGGCGGGGCCAGGGCAGCAGACAGGGGAGTGGGTCCCCTCCCCACCCCCATCCCCCCTGACTCCCACCCTCCCCTGCAGATGAGATGCTCACCCAGCTCCACGGGGTGCATCTCAGGGACTCTGAGTCAGGCACGCTGGGCCTGCCTACATGTGCTCTCGGCCTCTGGGGGGTTCTGAGCTGCCCCGAGTCGGGGTGTGTGTGTGGGGGGTGTGTGTGGACGGGGGCTCTGCTCCTACCTCCTTGGCCTCGCGGAGCTGGGTGAGCATGACAATGAGCGGCACTTCCTCCTGCCACACCATCTCCCAGAAGTCCGCCACCGTGTTGGGCATGGGGCCCTGGGTCGCGATGTAGACCTTCTCCTGCCCGTTGTAGCCCTGGGGGGGGGGGAGGGGGGGACGCACAGGGGGAGGCTGAGGAACAGCCAGAGGAGACTCCGGGAAACCCACGCTCTGCAGGTCCTAGGATCAGGCTGAAGCAGTAAGCGTGCACACACAGACATGCATGCACACAGACACATGTGCACACACAGACATAGCTGTACACACAGACACATGTGCACACAGACACATGTGCACACACAGACACGCATGCACACACAGACACAGCTGCACACACAGACACACGTGCACACATGCACACAGAGACACATATGCACACACAGACACAGCTGCACATGTGCACACAAGACACATGCACATATAGAATGCAGGTGTGCCCACGTAGACACACGCATGCACACACGTGCACATGTGCACACAGAGACACACATGCACACGCAGACACATGCACAGATGCACACACCAGAAGCACACGGTGGGAAGGACGTGGGTTCTGGGGTGAGGACCATCTGGGTGCCACCCCTGTCCGGCTGCTGGCTGGCTGTGCCACCACCAGCAAGCGATGGGCTACTGTGAGCCTCAGCCTCCCCATCTGTGAACTGGGCATCACCCCGGCTTTGCAGGAACACAGTGCAGGTCAGACTCACAGTTACCGCGGGACCAGCGCACATGAGGCCTCTTTAAACCCTCGGCTCCCCTCTCCCCCGCGTTCTCCCCGCACAAAACACGAAGCTACGCCTCGACATTCGTGGGGTGAACGTTTCCCTTTGCATCTGGCTCCCGTGCGCTTAGGAGCGAGAGGAAGCAGCGTCTGGCCAGCCCTCCTTTCTCTGAGCCGGACCTCAGTCCACCTGGGTCCCAGCCTCACGGCCTTCCACCTCCCTGCACCTGCTGACCCCGTCCTACCGCTTCAGGCCCCTAGAGGGCGCTACTGCAAGGCAGTGAAGGAGAGAGGGGAAGGGGGAGAGGGAGAGGGAGAGGGGAGACTGCTGCTGGGTTCTGGGGGGCGTTGTGGGGACGTCGGTACCTGGGCCGGCCCGGCAGGACGGCCGTGGGTCTGAGCCGGAAGCCTCCGGCCCCCACGGGAGGAACCCCCACCCAGCCCCCACCCGGCCATCCGGCCACTCACTCGGATGTAGTTGGCGTTGATGTAGTCCCCATCCTCTTGGCTCCGTGCCCGGCCCAGACACACGCGGCTCTGGGGATCTGGGGAGTCAAGAGGCCAGGGGCCGGAGGTCAGAGGCCAAACGGTGACCTGGGAACCCCGCCTCCAGCAGGGCCGGAGGGAGGAGGGGCCCTGTGGTTATAGCATCGCCCGTACGGAGCCGGCGACTTATTTTCTGCGTCGACATTGGGAGCCACGGCGTGTGGTTCAGAGCAGGAGAGGGGCAGGGGCAGGGCCGCCATCAGGGGAGGTAGCGGGGTGCGGGGGGGCTGTGTGGGGGGCTGGCGAGGAAGGAGGGATGGATGGATGTCGGCTGGTGGAGGGCAGGGTCCTATCCCAGGGACTGAAGAGATGCTGTGGAGGAGGAAGCTTCTCTGACTTTCTTGTTGTTGATCCTCATCCGAGGATATTTCCCATCGATTTTTAGGGGGAGAGAGGGGGAGAGATGGAGAGACATCACCGTGAGGGCCGGGCCGGGGAGGAGCCTGCAAGGGAGGCACGTGCCCTGGACCGGAATCGAACCCGGGCTGACCTGCTACCCGCCTCCCACTGAGCCGAGCAGGCTGGGCCTGAGGATATTTCCCCGTCGGCTTCTAGTCAGAGTAGAAGGGAGGGGGAGACGCAGAGAGAAGCCTCGACGTGAGGGACGGGCGATCGGCTGCCCCTGACCAGGGCCGGGGACCGGCCTGCCACCCCCTACAGGCCTCCTCTCTGCTCCTGTAAGTGAGCGAATGAAGTCAAAGCTTCCCCGACCCAGCACAGGGCTCTGCAGACCTGGGCTCTGCCCCTCGCGGCTGGGCAGGCCCTGGGGGACCAGGTCGGCCTCTGAGGGCCTCGGCTCCGCCCTCGGGGCAGGGGTCAGCCCTTTGGGGCTAAGACCATCCGCGGGGACGAGATGTTCCTCTTCTGGCCTTGATTCAACTCCTTGGGGCCACGCTCGACGCTGAGGCTCCAGCCTTCTGGCCTGGGCTCAGCCGTGAGGGGCTTGGCTAGGCCTGCGGGGAGTAGGCTGTGCTCTCGGGGGCGAGGCTTGGCCCTCGGGGGCCTATCTCGGCCTTTGGGGCCTACGCTCGGTTCTTCGGGGACCCCCCGTCCTTGGGCCGACACTCTATCCCCGGAGCCAAACTGGCCGGGGCTGCAGGAAGCTTTCCTGGGGGCGGATATGGGATTCCGGTGAGTGAGCCGCCTACAATCACCCGGAGGTGAGTGGGTGTCAGCCCGTCCTCCGAGGCCCAGGGCGTTCCCAGCGCCCGTCCCAGTGGGATGCGGAGACCAGCTCCCGAGGAAGGGAGGGCACTCGGCTCCCCCGGTGCCCGCCTGGCTCTGGGCCGAGGGTATGTGGGGCCCCCAGCGTCTCAGGCAGAGGGACCTGCCCTCTGCGGTTGGGGGTTGGGTACAATCAGGGCAGAACAGGGCTGCTGCCTGGCCCCCCGCCAGGCGGGCAGGGGCTGGGCCCCTGGGAGACGAGGACCGGCAGGCGCTGAGCCGGGCCCCCAGGACTGGGTGTTGCCGGGGTACTCGGGGTACGCGGGCCGGATAAGGCTGCTCAGAGGGGGTGGGGCGGGAGGGAGCGTCTCCATGGCCTCAGGGCCGCAGGCCTCCTGCTGCCTCTGAAAGGGAGCGGCTGCGGGTCCCAGGCCGGTCCAGCTCCCAGCCCGCCTCCCCCCGCCCCCGTGACCCCATCTCCTTCCGGGTCACTGTGCCCCCACCTCCAACTCCGAGTCCTCAGGCCCCTCTCTGGGCGCCCCCGATGGTACCTCCTCCCCCCCCCCCCCCCGCAGGCCTTGGCTGGGGTCCCCCACGTGGGTGGAAGAGCTGGAAGGAGGTTTGGGGCCACTGGGTTTTGGTGATCGAGGGCGACATTGGCAGTGTCCCTGTGACTCGGTTTCCCCATTTGTAAAAGGGATCAGGCCCTAGCCAGTGTGGCTCAGTGGATAGAGCATCAGCCTGCAGACTGGAAGGGTCCCGGGTTCGATTCCCGGTCAGGGCACAGGCCCGGGCTGTGGGCTCGATCCCCAGTAGGGACCGTGCAGGAGGCAGCCGATCAGTGATTCTCTCTCCTCATGGATGTTTCTCTCTCTCCCTCTCCCTTCCTCTCTCTGAAATCAACAAAAATATATTTAAAAAAATAAAATCGGGATCATCATACTGTACCACCGACATCGGGGGACGTTTCGAGGGACTCGTCGGGGAGCGGGGTCCCCCGGGAGCCCCCCCATGTGGGAGATGGACTCTTGCTGGTGCTGGTGTGGCTGTGGGTCGCGCCCTCCCCCAGCCGTGCGGCGTTGGGGGGTCTGCTGAGAGCAAAGGCCCGTGTGTGCTCGCTGCCTCTTCCCAGGCTGAGCCATGCGTCCCGCGTGCGTCCTGCGTGCGTCCTGCCTTCTGAACGCCTCTGGCCCCGGGACCGCGTCCCCGCCCCCTTGCTCCCTGCGGCCACCATCCTTACTTGGCAAGATGGTCTTGTATCGGTCCTTGGAGGCGTGCCCGGGGACATCCAGCTCTTCGGGGTTGACAAAGTTCGGGGGGATCTTCTGGCCGGGGCCGGGGGGGGAGACACCAGTGAATGGCTGGCACCCCTGCCCAGCCCCCGTCCCCTGTCCCCTTTTCTGGGGGAGCTGGGCCCTGACTGCCTGGCCCCTCCTGGCAGCCCCATGCAGGGCTGGGTGGGTGGAGGGCAGAGGAGGACCGTGCCTACTGGGGATCAAGCCCACAGCCCAGGCCTGTGCCCTGACTGGGAATCAAACCCGGGGTCCCCTTCCCTAAGGGCCCTGAGAGGAGGCCCCCACACCCCGCACCGTGCCCAGGGCGGGTGACCCCCGAGTCCTTACCAAGAACTCCTCTTCCAGCTGCTGGGGGCTGGGGGGCTGGTGCTGCAGGGCCCAGCGGGTGAGGGGGTGCCCGGCCGTGCGCAGGAAGTGCAGGGTGACCTCCCGAGGGGTGTTCACGGAGCAGATGGGCTCCACGGCGCCCAGGGACCGCACGTCCAGCACCAGGGCCACGCTGGAGCCCCGCCTGCGGGCACGGACGCGGGGCCTGGTGAGCCCGTGACGGAGGACGGCTCCGCTGCCACAGTCCCTGTCACCCGGCACCTCCCGCCTCCGCAACCTGGGGCCCAGCGGGTTCCGGGGCTGCGGCCCCTTCTCAGCTCCGCTCCCCAGAGCAGGGTGGCCGTCCACCTGTCCCCCCTCCCCACCGGGTCCCTGGGACCTCCAGGGTCTCGCCACCCGACCTGGGACAAGGACAAGGTGGACATGAAACTGCCCCAGACATGACATGCAAATGACATGCAAACGACATGCAAATGAGGCAGTTGGGTTTCCTTTCCAGACTGTAGTCTGGGCTCAGCTCTCAGGGCTGGAGTGGGGACCACCAGAGGGGACAGGGGGCCGAGTGGGGGGCTCGGGGCCAGGAAGGCCCCTCCCCGGGGGAGCGTCTCACCTCTCCTGCAGCCGCACGTGCTTCTTGGCTGGCGCTTGGGCGGGCGGAGGCTGGGTCATGGCTGCCCCCCACGGGCCTGGACCATGCTGGGCGGGTGCCGGCCGGGGCAGGCTCACTCGGCCATGAGGTTCGCCTGCAAGACAGAGCCCTGGGCTGCTGACTGTCGGCCTGGGGGGCGGGAAAGGGACCCCCGGCCCAGGCTGCCTCCCGCCCTCGGCCTCCTGTTTTCTCTGGCGTGTGTGTGCGTGTGCGTGTGCGTGTGTGTGTGCGTGTGTGTGCGTGTGTGTGTGCGTGTCACTGTCACCGTGGGAAGCCAGGTTCTCCATGGGGCCCCGGGGCAGCCAGCCACCTGGGGTGAGCGGAAGGGCGAGAGGAGAGAGGAGATTGTGGGCGAAGATAGAAAAGGATCCGGGAGGGGCCGGGCTGGGCCGAGCGGGCGGAGGGGCTGCCCGAGACCAAAGTTCGGGGGCCCCAGGCCGGGGCCCAGGTGAGGGGGGCCGGGAGGAAACTCCAGTGGCCGTTGCGTGTGGAAGGGCGGGGACCGCCCGCAGCCGCCACCTGTCAGCCCAGCCCCCGTGAGGCCTCCTCTCTGAGCGGCAACCTGAGGCCGCGTGCAGCCGGGGGCACCCAGGGGAGCCCCTGGTGAGACCCTTTCCTGACTGCGAGCGGCCTCCCCTCGCCCCCAGTCCATCCTGGCTTCGGGGGTCTCATCCAAGGAGGGAGATTTGGGGGTGTTCCTTCCTCCTCGGCCCATCCCCCCAGCTCCCCAACCGTCACAGGAAATGGCCTCACCGAGCCGACCTCAAATGGTGCAGCCGGGGCTGGGGCAAGAGAGGGGCACGGAGGTCTGGTGCCACCTCCTCTTGGGGGGCAGTCCCCGTGCTCCAGAGCCAGGGTCATGGCTTCTGAGGTGTGTGTGTGTGTGGGGGGGTGGGGGGCTTAGAGTCCCTAAGGCCACAGGGGCCGGGGCGAGGAGGGCAGAGCGGCCCGTGCAGATGTGAGGGGTGCAAAGGGGCTCCTTAGCTCTGCTCCCCCGCAGCCCCCATCCGCCCCCTGCAGGGACCTCGGCTAGATCTGCACCCGTCTGCCCGCTGGCCCCGGGGCACCCAGCGCAACCTCCTCCGAGGCCCCCCACCCGTCTCCCTGGGGTTCCCGCCATCCGCGGGGCCACAGGCCGCCTCCTCCCCTCCTACCGGACTCACCAACACAGCTGTGCCCCCCAGGCTGCCTCTGGACAGCTGTCTGTCTGTCTGTCGGTCTGTCTTTGAGGCGAAGGAAGCTTCAGGAAGCCAGCTTCCTCCCTCCGCCCCTCCTCGCTGCCACCCACGCACACCCAGCTGCCTGCTGCCCTCCTGCCGCCGCCAGGGGTCGGAGCCTCCTGCTGGGGCCCTGGGACAGGCGGGCAGCGTCCCCCAGCCTCTGCCCTGGGACTGCACGGGAGCCGATATTTCTGACCCTCCCAGCTCCCCCACTCCAAACCCCTTCCCTGGGCCGTTCCTCCGCCGGCCGATCAGGTCCAGCCTCCGCCTGCTCGCTGGGCAGAGCGAGCGGACCCCAGGTGGTGGCTGCTCCGTGACCCGGGCCCGAGCCTGACGTCCACGTCTCTGCTTCGGCCTCGGAGCCCCGGCCTGGCCGCACTGGCCCCTCCCGGAGTGGGGAGTTCACGGCCAGGCTGGGTCTTCCCAGAGCAGAGGTGATGGGCCAGAGGGGCCCAGGCCGGGCCCCAAGGGTCACCCCAGGCCCCAAGCCACACCCTAGCTCCCAGCTGCCTCTGGTTGGAGATGGGCCAGCCACTGGGAGACAGAGGCGGCAGAGGTAGCAGAGACAGCTTATAGGGGGGACTGGGGGGCCTTTGCAGCCCCAGCCCCCTCCGGGCCTCCTCCCAGAACTCTGACATCTACTCAGAAGGCTTATAGCCCGGCCGGCGTGGCTCAGTGGCCGAGCGTCCACCTATGAACCAGGTCACGGTTTGATTCCCAGTCGGGGCACATGCCCGGGTTGCGGGTTCGATCCTCAGTGTGGGGCGTGCAGGAGGCAGCCGGTCCATGATTCTCTCTCCCTCTCCCTGTCCCTTCCCTCCCTCCCTCCCTCGTTCATGCTCCTCTGGGGGTGGTTTCCCCCAAAGGGGCTGATCAGAGCTGGGCAGTAGTTGGTACCTGAGACGGGGGTGGGGCAGGACCACCTGGTTACCTGTGGGAGGCACCCTGAGGCTGGCCTCTGCCTCAGCTGCCCCCAAACTACCCACCACTAGTGGGGCCCTGAGGTCAGAGGGGGGCAGGGGGCTGGAAGGAGGGCAGCCCCTCTGGGCCACGCTGGTGGTTGTTGCCGAGAACGGAAGCTCGGGGCGCACAGGGCGGGAGGAGGAAGCAGCCAGCCTCCCCCGCGGCTGAGGGCGGCCGTGCCCCGGTTTCCACGGCCGAGCCCTGAGGGCTGTGAGCTCCCTCCCCTCACCAGGCTGGTCCCACAGCAGTCGGAGGGGCTGGAAGCTGAGCTCCTGGGCAGAGAGCCAGGTGGCGGGGGCCAGGGGCCAGGGTCGGATGGATATGTGTGTGGATATATATCTATCCCTTGAGGATACTTTTCCATTGATTTTGAGAGAGAGAGGAAGAGAGAGGGAAAGGCAGAGAGAAACATCTAGTGAGAGAAACACATTGATGGGCTGCCTCCTGCACGTGCCCTGACCAGGGCCTGGGCCGGGGAGGAGCCTGCAACCCAGGTGTGTGCCCTCGACCGGGTCCGCAGGCAGATGCTCTATCCACTGAGCACCCACCAGGGCCCCAAACCGCAGGCTGCCCCGTATCCCATTCCAAAGGGGGAGGGGGGTCGGGGCTGGGCCAGCTGCTGGGGCCAGGCTGGCCCTGCACCCCCCCCCCGGCCGCCACCCCCCCCAGAGGAAGCAGTGGGGTGCTGAGACCTCGAGAAGACCTGAGGGAGAGGATGTGGGTTCGTCTGAGGGAGTGGTTGGTGGGGACGAGACTCAGGCTGTGGGATGGTTTTTGCTGAATGGAGAGGTCGGGCGGGGAGGGTGCTGGCTACCTGTCTGCAGCTGCTCCGGGGCCCCACCTCCACCCGCACCCAGCTGCTCCGGCCGGCAGGTGTGCTGTCCTCAACAGCCCCCCCCCCCCCGTGGGGAGGCTCTGAGCCCCCCTAAACCGTGCTGGCAGCACCTCTTCCCCTTAGATTCTGAGGCAGGGTTTCCACCCATGTCCCCCCCTTCGGCTGCTGCAGGGACTCGGCCGGAGGTGCCCTAGGTGAGGGGGGTCCCACAGGGCATCGGGGGTCCTAGGCATACTTGGCCAGCCTCTCTCTCACATCAGCTCCCCTAGTTGCCCTCCCCAGGCCTCTTTGGAAGAGCACACATGTGCATGCACACACACACACGCACACAAGCACACACACATGTGCATGTACACACACACACGTGCACGCACACATGTGCACGTACACACATGCACACACACATGTGCACGCACACACAGAGCAGGAACATCTGCTGAGTCTGCAGGGCGGTTTGGAGCCCCCCTCCCCCAGTGCAGGGCCCGGGGGGCCGGCAGCCCTGAAGGTTGGGGTAGGAGGTGCAGGGGAAGGGCAGGCAGCCGGCTGGGCCTGAGCTGGGGCAGCTGAGCTGGCCTCCAGTCCCAGAAGCTGCACCGGGACTTTTCATCTCTGGAAGAATAGAGTTTTCTTAAAAAATAAATATTTTTATTGATGTCAGAGAGGAAGTAAGAGAGAGAGAGAAGCATCCATGATGAGAGAGAAGCATTGACCGGCTGCCTCCTGCACGCCCCCCACTGGGGATCGAGCCCACAGCCCGGCCTGTGCCCTGACCGGGAATCGAACCCTGACCTCCCGGTTCAGAGGTTGACCGACACTCAACCACTGAGCCTCGCTGGCTGGGCCTGGCCCGAGCTCTTGGGGCCCCCACGTGTGCCTGTGTGTGCATGTACAGTGGGGTCCGGGGGGGGCTAAGGTGTCCCCAACTCACATGCCCTGCCCTCCGCCCCCACAGGGCTACACGCACACACGCAGGAATTCATTGCCACCCGCGGGGGGGGGGGCGGGCTCTCGGGAAAGTCCTGGAGGACTTCCGGCTGCTGGGGTGGGACCAGCAGGTGCACATCCTCGTCCCGCTGACCGTGGCCACGAAGACCCGTGAGTGGGTGAGCACTCCTGCAGTTCCCCAGTTCGACCACCAGGTGGCACTCGTTCTCCTCGCAGGAGTGGCCCTGGTGTGTGTGTGTGTTGGGGGGTGCGTGGGGGGTGTCCCTGGGGCCACCCTGGCTGGGGAAGCAGGGGACCAGGTTCTCAAGCGTCCAGCTGGCCCCTGCTGGTCCTCAGTGTGTCCACTTGGTCTTGCTCTCGGCAGAGAAGGGGTTAGGAGTCAGACGGGGGAGGGCTCGCGGGCTGGGCCATCTGCATCTTCCTTTCCACGAGCCTCCGGGCAGCGTCCTCGGAGCAGCCACCAGGTGGCGCTGTGGACCACAGCGCTCTCTGAGGGACCCTGGCTTGGGGGGACGCCGGGACACCCCGTGTGTGTCCCCACGAGCAGTACAGGGCGGCCCCTATCCCCTGTCCTCCAGTTCCCCAGTTTTCAATATGGTTTTTTTTTTTAAAAAAAATGATTTCAGAGAGAGGAAGGGAGAGGGAGAGAGGAATAGAAACATCAATGATGAGCTGCATAGCCTAGAAATATCCCGCCCCCCCAAAAAAATGAGAAGGAAAAAGTTAGGTATGTCATGAATACATAAAATATATATAGATACGTGTCTGTTTTATCATTCACCACCATAAAGCACATCGACGATGAAGAGCTAAAGTTTATCAAAACTTATGTCCATAGCCCTGGCCGGTGTGGCTCAGTGGTTAGAGCGTCGGCCTGAGGACTCAAGGATCCCGGGTTCGATTCCGGCTGGGGGCATGTACCTTGGTTGCGGGCACATGCCCAGTGGGGGACGTGCAGGAGGCAGCTGATCGATGTTTCTAACTCTCTGTCCCTCTCCCTTCCTCTCTGTGAAGACTCAATAGAATGTTAAAAAAACACACAAAAAACCTTATGCACGTAAACACAGACCTACCTGGTGCCTCGGCCGTCAAGATAAATGTGAACAAATGTAAAGATTTAGTGTTAAAGTCACAGCTGCCTAAAGCTACCTGTGGTGCAAACAGAAAAGAAAAAGAAACCTCAGTGACGAGGGAGAATCAGGGATCTGCTGCCTCCTGCACACCCCACACTGGGGATGGAGCCCACAACCCGGGCACGTGCCCCCGACCGGGAATCAAACCCTGACCTCCTGGTTCAGAGGTCGAAGCTCAACCACTGAGCCACACCGGCCGGGCCCTACGGAGACTCCGGAGGTGGCTTCCCGCGGGCCTCCTCCGCGCCCCCGGTGGCCCATGGCTGCTCCCCCGGGAGGAGAGGGTCTGAGCGCGCAAGCCTCGGCCCTGGGCCCCGGTCCAGACGAGCGCAGGTCCCGGGGAGGCGGGCGCCGCCGCTGTCCTGGGCTCCGCGGCTGTTTTTCTTTCCTGGACGGAACTCCTGCCAGCGCCGAGGAAGGCGGGCAGGGGCGAGCCGGGCGCACAAAGTCTCCCTGACTCCTCCTCCGCGCGTCTCCCTCCCGCGCCCAGCCCAGCCCGCGAGCTGGAGGAGCGCACCAGCGCTGACTGCACGGTCCCCGCGCGCCCGCCCGCCCGCCCGCCCGCCCGGAGCAGAGCCCGCGGGCGCCCCCGCCTCGCGCCCCGGCGGTGACGGCGCAGCGCCCTCCTGGCTGCGTCCCCGGTGCGCCCCGCCGCCAGGTGCCCGCCCGCCGCCGCCGCGATGCCCTGCGCGCCAGGGCTGCGCACCCCGTGGCTGCGGCTGTGCGCTCTGCTCTGCGCCGTCCCGTGCGCCCCGCAGCCTGGCTCCGGCCCCGAGCCCGCCGCCTGCCCGGCCCCCTGCCGCTGCCGCGAGGACGGCGTCATGCTGGCGGCGGACTGCTCGGAGCTGGGGCTCTCCACGGTGCCCCCGGACCTGGCCCCGCTGACCGCCTACCTGTGAGTACCGACTGGAGCGCCCGCTTGTGCCCGCCTGCGCCCGCCCGGCTTCAGGCTGGGGCACCTGCTGGGTGGGCGCCCTGCGCATGGGCCTGGGGAGGGCTCTCCCCTCCAGGGGGCTGACCCCTGGGGACCGGATGGGAGGAGAGTCAGACTGAGCATCAGACCAGCAGCGCTGGGCTTCCCTCCGGGTCTGGCAGGTTCAGGTGGGAGCTCAGGCTTGGTGAGAGGTGGGGGGAGGGTGTGGGGGGGTGAGAGGTGTGTGTGTGTGGGTGTATCTGGACCCTGAGCTGGAGGGACCCGGCTTGGCGGCCCCTTCTCCCAGAAACGGGGTTCTTCTCCCCCCTGGGCTGCTGCAGGTGAAGCTGTGAGTTGGAGGAGGAGAGGGAGGGGAGGGGCTCCGTGGGTGGAAAGGTTTGTGGCTGGGCGGGGGGGCCCAGGACAGAGCTGCCACACTGAGGCTGGGGGGCCTGGGTGGGGGGTCCCGAAAGCCGGGAAAGGAGCCTCACCCAGGCTTGTCTCCTCCAGAGGGGACCCTGCGGTGCCCCGTCCCTTCGGGGAGGCCGCCTGGCTCCCCGGGGTCCTCCATGGGGCCCATCCCAGGAGGCAGCGTAGGAGACGCTAATTTGTGGGCAGGCGCCCAGGCTGAACACCAGAGAACCATTTTTAGCCGAGCGATGGGGTGCGATGATGCGTGAAGGGGACTCTACTGGGGGCAGCTGCCCCAGGGAGGAGCTTCCCTCCGGAGCCTGAGGGCTGGGGGCTCCGGATGGGGTGCCCCCCCGGGCAGGAGGAGGGGGT
Source organism: Myotis yumanensis (assembly GCF_028538775.1). NCBI lineage: Eukaryota > Metazoa > Chordata > Mammalia > Chiroptera > Vespertilionidae > Myotis > Myotis yumanensis. The sequence continues at coordinate 431,759 of NW_027223773.1, read as the reverse complement.
GCCAACTCATTCCAGGCCATGTACCCCACTCCCACCCCTGCTCGGGGGGAAGGAAAGGTCCCCGGTTCAGCCTGGCACGTCCTGGGTGGGTGTGCAGGGTCCTGCGTTGCCATCCTTCACGGGGCTCCCCTCCCAGGCTCTCTGCCCTGAGTTGGGGTGCACAGGGTGGGGGGCAGGGGAGGAAACAGTGACCATATTCTGGAAGATCTGCCCCCTGCCTGCTCCCCCCAGGGCAGCCCCACCTGTGGCTCTTTTACATTTTGGGGTACATGGCGTTGAATCCTCTGAGGACGGGGTTCTTTGGGCCCGGCTGGTGTGGCTCAGTGGTTGAGCGTCGACCTATGAACCGGGAGGTCAGGGTTCGATTCCCGGTCAGAGCACATGCGCTGGTTATGCGCTCGATCCCCAGTGGGGGGCATGCAGGAGGCCACCGATCAGTGACTCTCTCTCATCATGGATATTTCTCTCTCTCTCTCTCTCTCTCTCTCTCGTTTGGAAATTGGGGTGGGGGCTGAGAAAGGCACGGTTCCTCTGTGGGGGGGGGGCTGGTGGCTACACCCCCCCGGGCAGACTGGTCCAGGCTCCTCCCCAGCACCTGTCTCCCCGGCGACCTCGGGGAAGGAAGGTCAGAGCCACCTGGGGAACCTGAGCGCCCCATGGCCCTGCTGCTGGGAGATGGATGATTCTCCCTCGTTCTTGTCACAACCCCCACCCCCACCCCCGGGGCTGGGAGGCTGCGTCTGGGGCCGTGGAGGTGGGATGTTCTGAGCTGGTCTGTGTCTCCCTGGGAATGGAGCAGGGCCCTCTGTCCCCGGACACGGCTTGTGCTTCTTTTTATAAAAAATATATTTTTACTGTTGATAGTGTTACAGAGACCTCCCTTCCTCCCTTTCCCTCCCTCCTCCCAGCCCCTACCCACCCAGGCCTTCACCACCCTATCGCCCGTGCCCACGGGCTGCGCCCATGAGTATTTAAGTTCGTTGGTTGATCTCTTCTCACCCCCACACCTCCACGTGGGGCGTGTCAGTCTGGCCCACGCCTCCCGGCTTCGGATCTTGTTTTTCAGCTGGTGCTTCTGAGAGGGGGAGAGGGGAGGGGCGAGGCGATGAGGGGACGGAGCGGTGGGCTCTGGGACATGCGGGGCCGGCAGTGCCCGCTCTGGCCTTGCACCCGGCAGCCTGGCTCCTGGAGAGGATGGTGCAGGTTTGCATCTGATGATGTGACCACGTGCCCTCTGTCCTGGCCGCCAGTCCCTGGTTCCTTCCCAGCTCTGCCCCCTGCTGAGCGTCACCCAGCTCCTCGGAGCCCCGGGACCAGATGTGTCTCTTAAAATAAAAAATTATCGATTTCAGCCCTGGCTGGTGTGGCTCAGTGGACAGAGCGTCGGCCTGCGGACTGGAGGGTCCCGGGTTCGATTCCCGGTCAAGGGCACATGCCTGGTTTGCAGGCTCCATCCCCAGTGGGGGGGGCGTGCAGGAGGCAGTCGATCCATGATTCTCTCTCATCATGGATGTGTCTCTCTCTCTCTCCCTCTCCCTTCCTCTCTGAAATCAATAAAAATATTAAACGTTTAAAAAAATTATTGATTTCAGAGAGGGAGAGGGAGAGAGAGAGAGAAACATCCACGATGAGAGAGAATCATGCATCGGCTGCCTCCTGCACGCCCCCCAATGGGGATGGAGCCCCCACCCCGGGCCTGTGCCCCGACCGGGAATCGAATTGTGACCTCCTGGTTCATAGGTCAACGCTCAACCCCGGCCGGGCTCCCCTTCCTTTCTGATGAATCTGACAGCCTGAGTTGCAGCCCCCCCAAACTTGGGGCCTGTGAGTCTCACCTCGGCCAGCCCCCCCATTGCTGTGCCCCCAAACTTCTCTGCACCTCGGTGTCCACATGTTGTGTTGAGAAAGGAGACGCCACCCAGGAGGTGGGTTTGGGGGACAGGAGTGCCCTCAGGGCGGCAGGCGGTGGGGGGGAGGCGAGGGGGCAGCACCCAGGCCAGGGAAGAGGGGGGGGGGGCGTGATTCCAGGAACTGGGTCCTCAGGAGGCCGTGCCAGCCCCTCCAAGGGCAGCCCCTGGGGGTGGCTGGAGGCGGTGAGTGTGGGGGGAGCCAGCACCCCAGTTCAAAGGAAAGGCAGGAAGCAGCCGTAGGCACGAGAAAAAGGAAACGGCTGGTGCTGGCAGCGGCGGCGGCGCGGGCGCGGCCGGGTGGGGCGGCTGGCGGAGGAGAAGAAAGCCTGGCTCCGAGCAGCGTTGGCCCCCGTCCCGCCCACTCCACCCGCCTTCCCCGGTCCACGGGCTCTCAACCCCATGGCCCCACACACGCCCGGTCCCTTCCCGCCCGGACCCGTGCCCAGGGGCAGAGGCAGAAGGCAGGGCCGCGCGGGGTGCCGGCGGGAGGCCTGGGGGCCCCTGGCCCTGCCTTGGGCCCGGCTGTGTGAGCTGGGCGACGCTGGGACCGTCCCTCAGCCTCTCCCGCGTCTCCGCTTCTGCATCTTGAACGTGGAAAATCGCGTGGCGAGCACCTGGAGGGGGCGGGAGGAGCAGGAGACAGAGACGGCAAAGCCAGGGGCCTTCCCCCCACTCCTGGTTCCACGCGTCTGCGAGGAGTGTCATTTCCCCCACATGTGAGCAACGGAGGCCCCGAAAGGGGATATCGGAGCTGCAGGGACCGGGTGGGCCTGCCCTCCCTCCCTCACTCCCTCCCTCCCTCCATCCATCCTTCTTCTTCTTCTTTTTTTAAAATATATTTTTATTGATTTCAGAGAAGAAGGGAGAGGGAGAGAGAACATCTATGATGAGAGAGAATCACTGATCCGCTGCCGCCTGCACGCCCCACACTGGGGATCGAGCCCGCGACCCGGGCCTGTGCCCTGACCGGGAATCGAACTGTGACCTCCTGGGTCATAGGTTGACGCCCAACCACTGAGCCACACTGGCCGGGCCTCGTTCTTTCTAGAAAGCCCGTCCCACTGACCTGCAGGGAGGGAGGCCTGTCCCTGGTGCCTCTGCTCCTGGGCTCCGGGCTCCGGGGCTCCACAGGACGTGCCCCTCCCTCCTCACAGGGACACCCCGATGGCCGGGCTCCCGATGGGATGCTCCCCAAAGAGGAGAGACCCGGAGGCTTCCAGGTCCCCTTGTCTGGAGAGCCTGGCTTCTCCCCAGAAACGGAGTCCAGGGGTCTGTGGCGTTGGTGTCCTCCCGGTGGCCGGAGGAGAGGCAGGTGTGGGGGGCACAGGGTGTGTGGTCCTGGCGGCTGGGATGTGCCCTGAGGGCCCGTGAGGGGCTGTGAGCTCATCCCTAATGGGCTGGGGCTCGAGGCTCACAGCTCACTCACTCTAAGGGGAGCAGGGCCAAGGACGAAAGGGGAGTCCTGGGGGCTGGGGGCTTTGGGCACCTGGGGGAGGTGCAGGAGACGGGGTGGGGGCTGGGGGTGGGGGGCAACCTCCAGCTCCCCCCATGTTGGAAATGACGACTTCTTTCAGCCAAACCGCCATGGACTCCCTGACTCAGGGGCTGTCAGATTGGGGGACCCCTCTGTGCTAACCACTCTCATGGTAAGCACCAGGGGAGGGGTCCCCAATTTCTAATGACGATTCAGAGGCCTCTCCTCCTGCCCTTCAGACGCGGGAGCAGGTCCCGGGACGAGAAAAACACCCAGGATGCCAAACGCGGGCCGTGAGCAGAGGGTTATTTTGGAAGCAGGACGTGGAGGAGCTCAGAGGCTGGCACCGTGCCCCCCGGAGCCAGGCCAGCGCGGGCACGGGCGGGCGGGCGGGCGGGCGGGCAGCGGCAGGTGGGGGCTGGGCCCGGCCGCAGGGACAGAGGCTTCCCGTGCGTCTGATCCCCGGCCTCCTCTTCAGAGACCCACAAGGAGGGCCAGGCTCAGGGGCCGTCCCAGCCCTGGGGCCAGGCCCTCCCCGATCGGACCGGAGCTGGGCCAGGGATGGAGGCTGTGCCCAGCCCCCCGCCTCCCCGTCGCTCCGCACGGAGGGGACGGGGGACGCCGTCCTGTCCTGGCTGCAGCCCGCACGCCCTGGGCGTGACCTTCCCTCCAGGGAGATGCGAGCAGTGGTTCTCAACCTTCCTGACGCCGCGAACCTTTCATATAGCTCCTCGTGGTGTGCTGCCCCCCAATTTCACTGTTACCAATTGAACATAATTAAAGCATCGTGATGAATCACAAAAACAATATGTAATTATAGATGTGTTTTCCGATGGTCTTAGGCGACCCCTGTGAAAGGGTCGTTCGACCCCCAAAGGGGTCGCGACCCACAGGTTGAGAACCGCTGTGCCAGGTGGTCAGGAAGGGCCATTCCTGGGGCCGGGACAGATGTGCCCAGGGAGGGGCCTGTCACGATGCCGGAAACTGCCCCCGCCAGGAACGGCGCTTGCCACATTTATTTTTACTTTTAGATATATTTTTTATGGATTTCAGAGAGGAAGGGAGAGGGAGAGAGAGAGAAACACCAATGATGAGAGAGAATCACAGATCATTAACCAACTGATGGGCCAGAGTCGGGGGGTGCAGAGCAGAGCCTGTGCTCACCTGAGAGGGACGAGGGCAGCCCCCTCCAGACCTGGGCTGGCCCTCACCTGGCTCCCCGGCAGGCCCCAAGGGGTGGCACCCACCCCAGAAGGCTGTCCTGTCCGGGGAGCCTTGAAGCTGCCAGCCAGGGGGGCCTTGAAACTGCCAGACGGGGGGGGGGGGCCTCGAAGCTGCCAGCTGGGGGGCCTCGAAGCCGCCCACCCCGCCAGCCCTTGGCCAGGCAGGGTTTCCTTAAGTGAGACATCTGTTTACAAACCCTTCCACTTAGGAGCTGCTTTGCCTTCCCGATTCCTTCTCTTATTTATTTACTTATTTATTGGAAAAAGAAAACTTCTTTTGAAAGTTTCCATCCAGTCTCTGACCAGTTAGGATGAGCAGGGGCATGTGCCCGTCCGGGGGTTGGACGGGAAGAGCGCTCTGGCGACGGTCAGTCCCTGAATAGCCGCCGTGTGTCTGGCCCTCGCCCGGGCCCGGAAGGTCCGAGATGACTAAGACCTGCGGTCGGTCGGTCGGTCGGCCGGCCGGTGTGAAGAGAAGTGTTGGGCGGGCCGGGCGGGTGAGAAAGCGGCCGCCCTGTAAGCGCCCGGGTGGGGACGCGCACGGCCCGGCTGTGGGGCGCTCGGGAGTGGGGCGCCGTGGGGAGGGATGGCCTCTCGGAGTCTTGTGATGACCAAGGTGCGGGGACACCAAGCCCCAGACCTCAGCAAGTGCTTATGAAGCACCTACTGTGTGCTGCCCGGGTGAGGAAGGTGACAAGACACACAGCAATCAACAGCTGTAACCGGTGTGGCTCAGTGGATAGAGCCTCGGCCTGCGGACTCAAAGGTCCCAGGTTCGATTCCGGTCAAGGGCATGTACCTGGGTTGCGGGCACATCCCCAGTGGGGGGCGTGCAGGAGGCAGCTGATCGATGTTTCTAACTCTCTATCCCTCTGACAATTCCAGCTCTGGACGGCGAGATGCCGTGGGAGCCGAGGGAAAGGTTCACGGAAGACTTTTAGAACGAGTCTCTCTCTCTCCTTTTTATTCATTTATTTTATTTTAAAAAATATATATATTTTTTATTGATTTCAGAAAAGAAGGGAGAGGCAGAAGCATCCATGATGAGAGAGAATCGTGGATCGGCTGCCCCCTGCACGCTCCCCACCGGGGATCCAGCCTGCAACCCGGGCGTGCGCCCTGACCTCCTGGTTCATGGGTCGGGGCTCAGCCACGGAGCCGCGCCGGCCGGGCGCCCTCTCCTTTTTAGACGAACGTTTTATTGAAGCGTCACATGCATCACAGGGAAGAGTCCCCGTGGCAGGTGCGGCGTGCGATACAGCTTCCCAGGCTGCACACACCTGCATAGCCAGCACCCACACGGGGAAGCAGGGTGGCCACAGCTCTCCAGGCCCCACCCCCGTCCCCGTCCCCGGCGGGTAACCTGGGTAGGTCATGGGTCGTGACCTCTGGCCACACAGGTGCGCCTCGCCCGTGTTCTCACCTCCCGCTAAGGCAGCGGTTCTCAACCTGTGGGTTGCGACCCCTTTGGGGGTCGAACGACCCTTTCACAGGGGTCACCTAAGACCATCAGAAAACATATAATTACATATTGTTTTTGTGATTAATCACTATGCTTTAATGATGTTCAATGTGTAACATCCTGCAGATCAGATATTTACATTTCGATTCATAACAGTAGCAACATGACAGCTGTGAAGTAGCCACGAAAATAATTTTATGGTTGGGGGTCCCCACAACATGAGGAGCTGTATGAAAGGGCCGCGGCATTGGGAAGGTTGGGAACCACTCTTTAAGTGGATGGAGTCCGGCTTCTTCCCCTCGCCGCGTCTGAAGGTGCGTCCACACCCCTGCTGGTGGCCATGGTCACGCCTGGAGCGTTTCGTTGGCTGTGAGCCCAGGAGTGGGATTTCTGGGTCACGTCAGATCCTAGCGCTGTCTCCCTGGGGACGTGTGGAGGGGTCCCTGGCTCGGTCGGAGGCAGCAGGGAGGCCGGTGATGTGAGGAGGGGAGAGGCTGGGGGTGCCCAGGGCTGGGCCCCGAGGAGCAGCCGGACACGGAGACCCTCTGACCACTGACTGTGTGGTTTCCAGTGGCTCCAATAGGAAACCCGTGGCTTCGAGCGTCGGAGAGGGGGCCTCTGAGATTGTGGAGGCCGGAAGCTCGGGATCGGGGGTCTGCGGGGCTGTGCTCGCCGGGGCTCCTGGGGATGGCCTACTGTGCGCCTCTATGTGCAGTGGCGGCTTGTGGCCACGTCACTCCGGTCTCTGCCTCTGCCTGCGCCTCCCCGCCTCCTCGCGGGGGGGGGGGGGGTCTCCCTGTGGCTTTCCCTTGTCATGGGCTTGGGGTCCACCCGAACCTGCAGAGACCCCCTTTCCGAGTAAAATCACACCCCCAGGTTCCAGGTGTTAGGATGCGGACATATCTCTTTTTTGGGGGGGACCACCCTTCAGCCAAATGCACCCCCTCGCTGTCATCCTAAGCACCGTCCCGCCCTTTGCAAAGCTCCCAGGCCGCTTTCTGATGGCTGAGCCGGACCCTCTTGGCTCCCACAGGTGACACTTCCTCCGGGAAGCCCTCCTTGACTGCCCCCCGCCTCGCACTCCAGGTTCCGTGCAGCTGTGCCTGTGGTTCTGAGTGTGTCCTCAGAGGGCTGTGTCCTCCGGGCAGGGAGTGCCCCCTCCTCCAGGGCTCAGCAGGCTTTGCCCACAAGGGCACGAGAAACAAGGAATTTGGGCGGAAGGCCTCTTCCCAGCAGTGGCCGGGGCACCGTGCCCAGGGGTAGCCCGATGTCCAGCCCTGTCCCCCCCCCCCCCATCCGCTGCCCCCGAACACGGCCGCCTTGGCGGGAACCTGGCTGCGACCGCTCCCGGGCCTCTGTGGCTGCCCTGGTTGCACACAGTCCAGGGAGGGAGGAGGCGCTGGGGGCGGGCAGCCCGGACCTTTGCCTTTCCTTGGAGGAGGCCAGGGAGACAGATGCCTTTGGGCCGGGACCGGGGCCAGCGATCCGAAGATCAAAGGGTGCGAGGATCAGGGCTGGGCAGGTGGCGTCACTTGGAGGCACCAGGGAGGGGCAGCAGCTGGTGCCTCCCAAGGGCAGGGCTGACCCAGGACGCCCTCCCCTCGCTCCCTGCCCCGCCCCCCGCGGGCGACCTGTGGGGAAGGGCTCTGGGAGCTGAGTGCAGGGAGGGAGGGGTGCCCTCCCCCGCCGTGGGCACAGCTGTACCCCCGCCACACACACTAGGACCCTCCGCTTAACCCTCACAATAGCTCCCTTACGAGGAACTATTACATAATATATCTGTATTTTTAAAATATATTTTTTATCGATTTCAGAGAGGAAGAAAGAGGGAGAGAGAGATAGAAACATCGACGGCCCCCCCCCCCCCCCACTGGGGATGGAGCCCGCAACCCGGGCATGTTTCCTGACCGGGGATCGAACCCGGGACCCTTCAGTCCACGGGCCGACGCTCTACCCACTGAGCAACACCGGCCAGGGCCCCCAGTCCCATTTAGAAAACCCGTCTCGCTGGGTGTCTGGGTGCCGTGGGGCTGGGGTGGGTGTGCCCTGGGAGTGCAGGTATGGGGACGAGGGTGGGGGGCGGGGAGGACTCCCAGCTGTGGGAGGAGCTTTCACTGGGACGTGGGCGTGGGGGGCACTGAATAGAGGGCTCTTTCTCCTTTTCTCCCCAGACACGCCCTGGCCCTTTATCTGGTGGAATAAAGGCAGTAGGACCAGCGTCTTCAGCTAAACAAACAGAACCCAGGGCTGCGTCTCCCACAAAGGGGACTCCCCCGCCCGCCCTGTGCACCCATCCCTCCCCCCAGGCCCCCTCCTGCTCCCACCCCGCCAGCCCCTGTCCTGGGACTGCAGGGAGCCCGCGGGACACTCCACCGCTAGCCACCCAGGCTGGGCTGCTGCTGACTTGGTGACGGAAGCTTCGGAGCTCCGTCAAACGGCCTCATGGACGAGCCTGAGGAAGCCCTGTGGTACTCCGGCTCCCGCCCCAGGGCTGGTCCCTCGGGCCTGTCATGGTCCATGCTCTTGTCATTTGTCCCCACGGATGGGCTCTTGGAGGGCGGGCAGCACACGTTACTGGGCCTTGCAGCTTCCTCGCCTGGCACATAGTAGGTGCTCAGAAAGCGCTGGTTGAGTGGTGGGTGCCTGGATGGTGAGAGGAATGCCTGGAGGGCTTCCTGTAGGAGGCGGCACTTGACCTGGGTCTCGGCGAACGGGGGCGTTGGGTCGTGGTGCTCACGGGTCCTGCCGGTTGGTTACTTGCTCTGGGCTGGGCACCGGCGAGGCACTTTGCCGGGGGGGGGGGGGGGGGACTGAGGCAGAGAGAGGCAGAGTCGCACGGTGGCAGAGCCCGGAATCAGACCCAGGACGTGTGACCGCAGAGGCCGCAGGGTGTCCGGCGGGGCTGCCTGTGACGAGGGACGCGTCCGTCCTGTGTGGGGCCGCTGGCCACGTGTGGCTGCTGAGCCTCGAGACGTGGCGAGTGCAGCCGAGGAACCGATTCGTTGATTTAATCTGAACGGATGGAAATGTCCCCCGTGTGGCGGTGGCTACTGTGTGGGCAGAGCAGGTCCCTTCGTGCCGCAGACAGTGGGCGGAGCGGAGAGAAGGGGCCCGGAGCCCGTCCCCCGGGGCTTCAGAGGGGAGGGTCTCCTGCTCCCCATCCTCCAGTTCATGCCCCACACCCCCCAGCATCCCCCCCTTATCACACCTGCTCCTGGTCGCCATGGTGACAGCGCCTCGCCCAGCAGCCTGGGTGGTCTGGTCGCCTCACAGGGTGAAGTTCTGAGAACATTTTCCTGACGAGCAGCCAGAATTTCCACTTCCCGCGCCCAGGGCTGGGTCTCTGCTCCCCCTCCTGCCAGCCTCGCCCGCCCCCACCCCACCCCCATGGCCCGGTCCACCCAGAGGCCCAGGGCTGCGGATGGGGGTGCCCCTCGCCCTCGCCGCCCCCGCTGTTCAGTGGGGAGGCAGCGTGCAGGGCCCCGCGCCGTGAGAACGTGGGGCCCCTCGTCCAGACGTTAGTGAGAATTCAAACGACAGCAGCAGAGACTGAGCTGCTGAACGTGGGGCTCCGTGTGGCTGAACAGCCCGGGGAGCTAGTCCCAGAGCAGTGATGCGTGTGCGTGCGTGTTCCTGTGCACATGTGTACGCACACGCGTGTATGTTTCTGTGCACACACGTGTGTGTATCCAGACACACACACACATGTGTATGTGTGTATTGTGTGCAAGCGAGGGTTTCTGTGTGTGCATGAGTATACCCAGGTGCACAATCTATATACACGTGCACACATATGTGTATGCGTGTGTTGTGCACGTGTGTGTACAAGTGAGGGGTTCTGTGCACATGTATGCTTCTGTACATACATGCACACGTGTATGTACATGTCCAGGCGCACATGTGTGTACAGCTATATACATGCGCACACACGTGTGTGGTGTACAGGTGAGTGTTTTTGCGTGTTCATGTGCGTGTACATGTCCAGGTGCACATCTATATACACATGCGCGCACACATGTGTGGTGTGTGCAAGGAAGGGTTTCTGTGTGCACACGTGTGCGTGCTCCTAGTGGTCATGGGATGGCGGGGGGCCCACAGGGTGAGTCCAGGCCTGGGCACTCGGTTCAGTCACACGTCGATCTCCAACCGCAGCCTCACGGGGCATCCGTGCTCCCTCGGGAGACGGGCCCGGGGTAAACCGAGGCCGAGAGCAGGTCCCAGCGCCCTGGGCTTTCCCGCCAGAGGGGGGCCCCGCGGAGGCCATGGCGTCCCCCGAGTTCCTGACTGTGACGTGCGGAGGCTTCCAGAACGCGGTGACCGTGAACAGTCCAACACGCTGAGATGCACACGGGCAGGCACACACGCGTGCCCTCACGCGTGGCACATGCTGCCCAGCACCCACTAGACAAGCATATCCAAGGCGTGCCCCCTCGTAAACATCACCCGTTCCTACCGCCGAGCTGCTGCTGCTGCAGCCAATCCCAGGCCCCGGGGCTCAGGGCGCCCCCGTCCTGGCCTGGGCACGGCCTGCGGCCTGAGCTGCTCTCTGGTCCACAGGGACAGCCCAGCTCCTGGGAAGCCTGTCTCAGAGCCTTCACCTTCGCAGGGCACCTTCCTGAGGTTGCCCAGGCAGGGCCCCCCCGCTGCAAGCCCCCCACAGAATGACCCCAGGATGACCCCCCCAGGATGACCCCCCAAGGACAGCCCCCCCAGGACAACCCCGTCCCTCCCCCCCCCGCAGGGTCAGTGGCCCTTATTGCTCCTGGGGCCCTGGCATCAGCTTGGAGGACCTCAGTGGGAAGCCTTCTGCGCCTCCCGCTCCCAGCTCTGCGCTCCACCTCACTCCCCCTGGCACCAGCCTCACCCCTTTTCCTTTTGTGCGGGGCCCAGGCCTGAATGCCCCCCCCACCCCGCCCCCGCCCCGCCCGCCCCTCTGAAATCCACCCCCGCCCCTGCCCCTGCAGCTGGGCTGTGTTGTCTCAGGGCAGGATGTGGGGGGCCGGGCCCCTCCTCCCAGGGGAGAACAATGAGGCCTCTGGTGAGGGGGGGTGGGAGGACCTTGGAGCCACATCAGAGCCTCGCGGGACGGCCCCGGAGGGACGGCTGAGTGCTGCGCCCTGAGTCACGGCCCCACGGGGCCTCGTGCTCCTGTGGAGGCACGTTCGGCCGGGCTCAGGGTAAACACGGAGGTGATCAGTTCTGCTCCTCCCTCCTGGAGAGGGCGAGCCCGACCCGGCCGAGGGGAGGTCCCGGCAGAACCGGGCTGCGGCATGGGCTCCCCCAGCCACCGTTCCGTGTGCCAGCCCCGTGTTCCGTGTGCCAGCCCCGTGTTCCGTGTGCCAGCCCCGTGTTCCGTGTGCCAGTCCCGTGTTCCGTGGGCCAGCCCCATGTTCCGTGTGCCAGCCCCGTGTTCCGTGTGCCAGCCCCATGTTCCGTGTGCCAGCCCCGTGTTCCGTGTGCCAGCCCCGTGTTCTGTGTGCCAGCCCCGTGTTTCATGTGCCTGCCCCGTGTTCCGTGTGCCAGCCCCGTGTTCCGTGTGCCAGCCCCATGTTCCGTGTGCCAGCCCCGTGTTCCGTGCACCAGCCCGCAGCTCTGCCCGGCAGGGACCATCCTCCCTCCCTGGGGCACTGCTGGGAGCCCAGGCTTTGTCAGAGATGAAACACTGGAGACTCAAGTCTTTTTATTTATTTATTTTTAAAAAATATTGTTATTGATTTCAGAGAGGAAGGGAGAGGGAGAAAGAGAGAAACATCAATGATGAGCCCTGGCCGGTGTGGCTCGGTGGCTAGAGCGTCGGCCTGCGGACTGAAGGGTCCCGAGTTCGATTCCCGGTCACGGGCACGTGCCTGTGTTGCGGGCTCATCCCCAGTGGGGCCCGTGCAGGAGGCAGCGGGCAGTGATTCTCTGGCACCGGCTCACCTTTACCCACATCATCCTGTTTCATCCTCATGCCCTCCCCCCGACCCCGATTCCATGTCAACCCCCCGGTCACAGCCGGACGCGGCGGCGTCAGTGTAGGCGTCTGTGTTGTGAGCGTTTTGTGTGCCGAGCACCTTGGAGGCCCCCGGGGAGCACGTCCGTCCGACCGCTGGGAGCCGGCACCTTCCGCGATGTGCCCGGAGGCCACGGCCTCCCCTGGAGACTGAGGGAGGGGAGCCCGGAGGGACATGACCGCAGGCGACGCTCGGGGGGCAGCGCCGTCCCCGGCTCCGGGCTGACGAGGGAGATGCTCACGCCCGTGTGTGTGGACTCTGTAGGCGCCGGCCCTGGAGGTCGGGACTGCAGGGCGCCTGTGCCTCAGTTTACCCACGGGGTTGGCTCCTCCTCTCCTGCTCGGAAACTCCGTGAATTTTGCCCGAGGCTCCTTGGCAGGGAGGTCAGCTCCCTTCCCCAGCCCTGGGGCTGTTCCCAGCATCCTCTGCTTCCTCCCCACGCAGGGACCTGAGCATGAACAACCTCACGGAGCTGCAGCCCGGCCGCTTCCACCGCCTGCGCTTCCTGGAGGAGCTGTGAGTGGATGGGGGGGCGGGGGGGGGGCCTGGGGCGCCTCGCAGGGCGGTGGGCACAGGGCCCCCTTCAGAACAAGGGGCGCGAGCTGTTCTTTTTTTAAAAAAATATATATTCAAATATATTTTATTCATTTCAGAGAGGAAAGGAGAGGGAGAGGGAGAGAAACATCAGTGATGAGAGAGAATCATGGATCGGCTGCCTCCTGCACACCCACCACTGGGGATCGAGCCCGCAACCCGGGCCTGTGCCCCGACCGGGAATCGAACCCTGACCTCCTGGCTCACGGGTCGATGCTCAGCCCCTGAGCCAGGCCGGCCGGGCGCCGGCTCCTCTGTGTGGCTCTGCTCGGTCCAGGGGAGCAGGAAGCCCGTTTTGTTCCACCGGCCCCGTGGGGACGGATCTCCCCCCGCCCCGGCCCCCGTGACAAGCTGCCTTAGCCCCGGGCGTCAGACTGACCCCAGCCCCATGTCCGCACCCCCTGGGTTGTGGGTTGGCTGTGGCGTTTAGGACGGGGGGAGTCACCGACACCCCGTCTGTGTCGGACCGTCCACGGCGACAGGACCGACACAGACAGGGAGGCGAGGACGGGCCGTGGGGCCACGTTAGCCCAGGAGGGTGTGGGCTGCAGGGCGACCGGCCGAGGATTCGCCGGCCCTGCGGCTGCCGAGCGCCGGGACCCTGAGGGCCGTGACTCGACCTCCCCGAACCGCAGTTCCCTCCCCTAAGATTTGGGGCAACAGCAGCCCCAGACGGGGTGATTGTGAGAACAGAGCGAGGTGGTGGGTGTGGCCCAGACATTGTCGCTCTCAGAACTTGGGGGTCAGCACCCCATCCGCCCCCTCCCCCGCCCCGGCTAACAGGGTCCCCTCCGTGGGCTCCCTGCCGGCCGGCATCACCCAGCCTCTGCTCTGACCTGCAGGCGTCTCTCGGGGAACCACCTCTCACACATCCCGGGAGGAGCCTTCTCCGGCCTCCACAGCCTGAAAATCCTGTGAGTACGAGTGACCTGCACACCGAGGCGCGACCTTGGGGACAGAGGCCGCAGTGCGGTTGGTGCCCGAGTCTCCGTCCGCCGCAGACTCCCCTGTCACTCCCTTCCCTGCCCGTTCCATCTTAACCGTCGCTCGCATTCCTGTGCGGTCGCTCTGCCTGTAACGCTACGGTTTGTAGACATTACGGCAGCCCTGCAGGAAAGCACACCATCCTTTTTAAAAAAAATATTTTTACTGATTTCAGAGAAGAAGGGAGACGGAGGGAGAGAGAGAAACATCCATGATGAGAGAGAATCATGGATCGGCTGCCTCCTGCACGCCCCACACTGGGGATCGAGCCTGCAACCCGGGCCTGTGCCCCGACCGGGCATCGAACCCTGACCTCCTGGTTCACAGGTTGACGCTCAGCCCCTGAGCCGTGCCGCCCGGCCGGGCCTTTCAGACCAAATGTCAGCAGCACCGCGAGTTCTGACTCTTGGCCCTCACGGGCGGCCGGCCACGTGTCTCTGCTTCTGCTCCGTCATCCTCTGTGCTCTGCCTCAGCCTCCTGTGACCCCTCCCGGGGGGCCCAGCCCACCACACCAGGACAGCCCCCCTGATGGGCCGGGCCTGGGCTGGGCCAGGACGCCCTCTGGGCTCCTGCAGCTGGGGTGCGAGAGAGGGATCTAGCTTGGGGTGGGGTTCAAGGGAGGGACCCCAGCCCCGCAGGCCTAGGGGTCCTCACGCCCGTCCTCCCCTTGCAGGATGCTGCAGAACAACCAGCTGGGAGGGATCCCGGCCGAGGCGCTGAGGCAGCTGCCCAGCCTGCAGTCTCTGTGAGTCCCGGCCACGCCCCCTGCACCCCGATCCCCCCCCTGCGCCCCGCTTCCCCCCCATGTTCAGACAGCGTGCGCTCCGGTCCCGGTGTCTCCGGGTTTTTGTTGTCGTCAGAGGGTGTGTGTGTGTGTGTGTGTGTGTGGACTCGCTTGTGTATCCGGGAGGGGAGGCTCCAGGCCCCGTGGGGACTGTGGGAACGGGACCTCCCTAGGCGGGGCCACCAGGGCGGCCTCCCGGGGCGCCTGGCGTTCTGCCGCAGCCTGGGGTGCCGGGGGTGCTGGGCGGGGTCGGCCGCCCCCAGGAAGAGCCGTCTCCTCCGCGTAGGCTGCTCTGGCCCCAGGGCTTTGGGGACGGGGTGGCCCAGACACCCATTTCCTCTGCCTGGGGCGGAGCTGTGTGGAGGAAGCATTGGCCACCCAAGACACGGTCACCCTCCAGGGAGCCCTGCAGCTCCTCTCCCGCCCAGCAGGGGCATCGTGGGTTAGAGTTTGCGTCTTTGAAACATGGCTCTGGTAGCAGCCTGGAGGACAGCCTGGAGGAGGGGGCTGTGCAGGGACGTGAATAGAGGGAGCGTGACGTATGAAGGAGAGGCCGGCGCAGGGGCCGGAGGAGAGGTTGGCAGACTCTGGACAGGTCAGGAGGCCAGGACACGCGGCCTGGGGTCGCTTCACCTACCGCCTGGAGACCCCGGGCAGGTGACCGAACCCTGGCTGCTGCTTCTTTATAGGAAAATGGGGCGGTGGCTCCGTAGGAGAGCGGGAAGTGAGCTCACGTGCGTACAAGAGGCAGAACAGCACGTTGCTGGCTGCACTGCAGTTATTCTTGGTGGTATTGGCTGGAGGTGGGCGTGGAGGGAGAGCAGGGGGCGCTGACCTCGGGGTGGACGAGAGGCCGGGCACCGAGAGCGTGGCCCTGGGAGGGGGTCAGTGAGAACGTGCTGACTGCGGGGTCAGTGGGCAGTGATGCCCAGAGGACGGGCAGGAGGGGCCCAGGGGGAGGGGGGTGCTGATGGCCCTTCTGCAGGAGCTGAGTTTGAGGTGCCTGTGGGTGGGGTGACCAAGCATCAGTGACGACCTTAAAAATGGGTCGTCTCCCTCCTTGCAGGGCGTCAGTGTGTGTGTGTGTGTGTGCGTGTGCGTGTGTGAGTGTGTGAGAATGTGTGTGAGTGTGTGTGTGCGCATGTGGGTGTATATGTGTGAGTGTGTGTGACTGTGTGTATGTGAGTGTGTGTATGTGAGTGTGAGTGTGTGTATGTGAGTGTGAGTGTGTGTGTGTTCAGAGGGGGCCCTGTTCTGGGCTGGAGATGCCCCCCCCCCTGCCCTGGAGAAGCCCCCCAAGCTGCCCCCGAGGCCCGGTGGGTACCGTCAGCACCACCCAACTCGCCCGCCAGCCCGAGCGGACCCTGAGGCCCGGCCATGCGGTGGGGCCTGGCCGAGGGTCCCCGGGGACGCGCGGGGTGGCGGGTGGCTCCGGGCGTGGCTATTTTGGGCTCCGTGATTACACGCTGCTGCATTTGGCTCTCCCCGAGCTTCCGGGAGCTGATTACTGCATGTGTGTCTGGGCAGAGGCTGCCCGGGGGCGGGTGGGCGCCCGGCAGCCCCCGCCCGCCGTGACGGCTGAACACGGGCCGCCTGGCTGCCGGAGGCACTGGGAGTGTGTCCGTGTGGGCCGGCCCGGATCCTGGGAGGTTCTCTCAGCGTCAGTGCCGGTGGGGACAGGCGGCCGCGCGGGCCACCCAGGAGCAGTGGGTGCCTCGGCCCCAGCAGGGACGCCTCCCCCGGACCACGCGTGGGCCCCCCGGCCCCCCTGCCCTCGCGCCCCCTGGAGCTCCTGCGGGCCAGGCCTGGGAGGCCTTGGAGCGGCCAGAACACGCCCAGGATGGGGCTGTGGGAGCTGACACCTCAGGTGGGGTCTTTTTCGAGCCCATGAGTAATTTTCCACTCGTTTATGAGCCTTTGGAGTCTGGTGTCTGGCAGCCACTGGCCGGCGTGTGGAAATTCACACGGCGGCCGGAAAGGGCAGCCCGCGCCCCGGCTCCCGCTCGGCCACCGGCGAGGCCGCGTGGGTGGAGGCTGACCGCCGACCACAGGGCCTTCGGCTGAGGAGCTGGAAGGTGGAGGTGGCCACCCAGTCCCACCGCCCCTCCTGCAGGGGAGGAACCCGGGCAGCAGAGAGGGGTGACTCCAGTGTCCCCCAGGGAGGGACCCGGCCAGGCTGCCGCTGCCTCTTCCCTCCGACCTCTTTTTTTTTTTTAAATCCTCACCCAAAGATATTATTCCATTGATTTTAGAGAGAATGAAGGGGAGAGGGAGGGAGACAGAGAGAAATATCGACGTGAGAGAAACACATTGATGGGTTGCCTCCTGCACGCGCCCCGACCAGGGCCCGGGCCGGGGAGGAGCCTGCAATCGAGGTCCGTGCCCTTGGTGGGAATCGAACCCGGGACCCTTGAGTCCACACAAGCTGACGCTCCATCCACTGGGCCACACAGGCCGGCCAGGGCGAGGGTGGGACGCAGAGCAGGTGACAGAAGCGGGCGGGTCCCGCGAGGCTGCCCGCACCCCCTCCCCTCCCCCTCCCCTGTGCGCTGCCCCACGCGGCTCCCGGCCGCCTCCCTCCCCTCCGCTCAGAGTCTGGGCCTTAATTACACCCTGACGCCGTCTGTTTTCTGAAAAACATGTTTATTTTGGTTCTGACTCATTGCAGAGAGTTTAGAAAAGACAAAAACGAAAAAGAGGGAAAATGAAAATCACCCGCAGTCCTGCCACCCAGACACAGGCCGTGCGCGTCGGTGTGTCTGCCTCTGCGCACACACTCGCTCCCGCCACACGCGCTTCCTCCGGGAGGCGGGCCTGGCCTGCGGCTGCTTCGGAATCCCGCGAACGCAGCCCTGGCGTCACCGCTTCGGCTTTAGGTTGTTTTTAGACATTGAGGTGTCATTCGCGCGGCGTGAGAGGCCGCTTTTCTGGAAGTGGACGTGCGGGTGGTCGGCATGTCTACGAACAGGCGTGCGAGGCCGTTTTGAGTCCTGGTGAGAGGGGTCGGAAGTGGGGCTTTGGGAAGAGGGGGAGACGCACCACCCGTGCGCAGTACAGATGAGAGCCGTGCGCTCCGGGACAAGGAGGGAGGCACGATTCCCAGTGACAAGGAGCAGGGGCACCTGAGCTGTGGGGCCGGTGAGAGTCGCTCCAGGGGGAAGAATCGTGGATCCCACGCTGAGGGGTTAGGTGTTGACCGGAAGCCCAGGTGACTCTGAGCAAGAGAGAGAGACGAGGTCATAGCCTGGAGCCGGGCGGGGTGTCTCCAGTCTGTGTGGGTGGATGGAAGGATGGGCACATGGAAGGGTGGATGGATGGGACAGATGGGTGATGGATGGATGGACAAGTGGATGGACAGAGAGATGGATGGAGGGATGGAGGGATGATAGATAGACAGGTGGACCAATGCAGGGATGGATGGAGAGATGGATGGAATGAAGGATGGATGGGTGGATGGGACAGATGGGTGATGGGTGGATGGACAAGTGGATGGACAAAGAGATGGATGGAGGGATGGGTGGACAGATGGTAGGTGGATGGAAGGATGGATGATGAATGGATGGAAGGATGGATGGATGGATGGATGATGGACAGATGAATGGATGGATGGATGATGGATGGAGGGATGGATGGATGGTAGGTGAGTGGAAGGATGGATGATGAATGGATGGAAGGATGGATGGATGATGGACAGACGGATGGATGGATGGAGAGATAAGTGGATGGATGGATGGAAGGATGGATGATGAATGGATGGAAGGATGGATGGATGATGGACAGACGGATGGATGGATGGACAGATAAATGGATGGATGGGTGGGTGGATGGGACATTGGGAGACTGGGGACGAGGGGAAGCATAGCACACAGCTATAACCTCCCCAGTTCTCACTCTGGTCCGCAGGGTGTCTACGAGACCCTGGACACGAGGAAGGAGAAACTAGATTGTGGGAAGGACTGGGAGCCTGTGTCAGGGAAGCCAGCACTGATGGGACTTCTCCTCCTTCCTTCTCTCTCCGCCCCCCGCCCCGGGTTCCTTGAAAAGTGCTCACCTGTGGCCTGGTCTCCCTGGTCCCTCTCACTGCAGAGTCTGCTGGGTCGGGTCCTCAGTGTCTTTGAAACACTGGGTGCTGCTCACGTCTCCTAACCTGTGACATCACCCCGCCCTTCCGAGAGCCAACGGGGAAACCCCGTCTGCCTCTTCCTCCTCCAACCACAGCTGCCCGCCCGAGGCCAAGGGCAGGCGTCCAGGCCCCGGGGAACCACAGAGCCCAGCTCTCAGACAGCCCAGGAGGGACCCAGAAACCAGAACCCCCCTCGACCGGCACGAGGCCCCCGATGGCGGGGGCCGGGAGGGGTGCGCTGGCTGTTTGTGCTCCCCACCCCAGGATTCCAGGACCGTCACCCCCAGCGCTGGCCCTCTGCCCAGGCCTGCGGGCCGTGTCTCCAGGGGAAGCTCATCCAGGCTGCACAGAGCCTCGCCTGTGCCTTCCGCCGGCGGGCGGGCAATTATTTTTATACGCTGCTGCTGCCGATTAAACACGAGGGAGGGTGCTCAGGTGTCACCCTTTGATGTGCAGAGAGGAAGGGTGCTCTCTGCCTGCCAGGCGGGCGCGGGCGGGCGCTGGCTCATCCGTCAATGCCTGGCAGGTGGAGGGAGGGGGCTGGGCCTCGGTGGTGTAGGCGCCCCCCCCCCCCACCCAGCCCCTTGCGATTGCCTTTGTTTCCATACCCACCTTTGATCTAGTGAAGGGCTGACTGCGAGGGGAGGGATCTCGTCAGGTGGCATAAACCAGAACCGACATGCCCGGCCGGGCTGGCTCTGTGGTTGAGCGTCGACCTATGAACCAGGAGGTCACGGGTTCGATTCCCGGTCAAGGGCACAGGCCCAGGTTTCGGGCTCCATCCCCAGTGTGGGGCGTGCAGGAGGCAGCCGATCGATGATTCTCTCTCATCATTGA
The DNA here is from genome assembly GCF_028538775.1 of Myotis yumanensis. Taxonomy (NCBI): domain Eukaryota; kingdom Metazoa; phylum Chordata; class Mammalia; order Chiroptera; family Vespertilionidae; genus Myotis; species Myotis yumanensis. The sequence continues at coordinate 412,374 of NW_027223773.1, read as the reverse complement.
TGCTTCTCTCTCTCCCTCCCCTTTCCTCTCTGAAATCAATAAAAAACACACGGACAAAACTTGGGGGGCAGTGTTGCTGTGGCTCTCAGCTGCCCCCCTCACCCCCCTCACCCCACTTCACCCCCAGAAGGGAAGTGTGGGGACTCGTTCAGCCACCACCTCTCTGTCGCCGAGGGACCCCGCCCAGGAGAGCTCAGGTTCCAGAGTTTTCGTTTTCGGACCCTGTGAGGGCCTGGCGCTGGGCTCCCGGTGTGTGGAGGGTGGCTAGGACCCAAGGGAGGGGACCCCAATGTCCGGCCCAAGCCGTTCGCCAGACCTCGGCCAGCGACGTAGTAGAGGCAGCATCCTCCTCTGTGGGGGGCCTGGGGGCCCGTCCCTATGGCCCTGCTACGGGGCAGAGGCTGAGGGACACCTCCTGCCAAGTGGACGTGAGCGGGAGGGAACGGAACACTGGACTCAAAGCCAACAACCTTCTTTTTTTTAAAAAAAAAATATGTCATTGATTTCCGAGAGGAAGGGAGAGGGGGGAGAGAGAGAGAGAAACATCAATGATGAGAGGGAATCATGGACCGGCCGCCTCCTGCACGCCCCGCACTGGGGATCCAGCCCGCACCCCGGGCATGTGCCCCGACCGGGAATGGAACCCCGACCTCCTGGTTCATAGTTCGATGCTCAACCCCTGAGCCACGCAGGCCGGGCTGGCCAGACCTTCCGACCACCCGGTCCTGGGGGCTTGGAGGGACAGGGCCACGACCCTGCCAGCCTCCGCCTCAGCCCTGGGTGTGGGGGGGTGTGTGTGGGGGCGCAGTGTGGCCCTCGCGAGGTCAGGCTGGCTCCCGGAGCCCAGGCGAGCCCGGACTGGCCCGCGGGGGCCGCTGCTCACCTGCCGTGTTAGCACAGGTCAGGACGAGCATCGCAGCCAGCCGGGGAGCCCAGGCCCACGTGGGAGAGGAGGGGAGGGGAGGGGAGGGGAGGGGAGGGGAGGGGAGGGCTGCTGGGGTGTTGACTTGGTTCCAGGGCTTAATTGGTGTAATTGCTCGCTGCTTCCTGCCAGACCCGGCCGTCTGGGCGGCTGCCCACCTGCGGGCGGAGCGGCTCCCGAAGGCCTCCCGTCCCCCGTGGAGGATTCTGAGGCTCCTCCAGCTCCCGCCCCGCCCGCCCTGGAGGACCAGGGACCCCGGGGCAGCCTGAACCCCAGCTCCCTGAAGGAGCACCCCATCCTGCCGGGGGGCAGGGAGAGAGTGGGAGGGGCGTCTTGAGCCAGGCTGCAGAGCCTGGAGTCCCCAGGGGGAGGCAGGGGATGTCCCTCAGAGGGGAGGGGGGAGAGTAGGTCCATTTCCTGGGGTGCAGGGTTATGGAGCCTGAGGGCCTTTGGGGGTGAAGACTGGGGCTTCCACGACGTAGGGGCCCCCGTGGGAGAACCTCACCTTGGGGCAAGGCCTCCTCACAGGCCAGCTCGTCTGGGCCCCGTGCACCAGCCGCATAGGGCCCAGCCCATGTGCCCTGAGCGGGACTCGAACCCTGACCTCCTGGTTCATAGGTGGATGCTCAGCCACTGAGCCACACTGGCCGGGCTGGGTCTGCGTCTTGCCCTGACTGACCGCTCCTCCCCAACTTCTCTCCTTCCCTCCCTCCCTCCCTCCAGGCGCCTCGATGCCAACCTCATCTCCCTGGTCCCCGAGAGGAGCTTCGAGGGGCTGTCTTGCCTCCGCCACCTGTGGCTGGACGACAACGCGCTGGCCGAGGTCCCGGTCAGGGCCCTCAACAACCTCCCGGCCCTGCAGGCCATGACCCTGGCCCTCAACCGCATCCGCCAGGTCCCCGACTACGCCTTCCAGAACCTGAGCAGCCTCGTGGTGCTGTGAGCGCCTCCCCCCTCCTCGCTCCGCGTGGGGCCGCCCGGGATGGGGGGGCACCTGCCCGTTCTCTCCAGGGCCTGACCGCTGGGCTGAGCCTTCTGCTCTGGGTCTCCTTCGTAAAAATGGGGAGGATCGTGCCCTGCTGACCTCACGCCCGGGGGTTGCCGTGAGGCCAGACGACATCAGAGCTAGAGAAGGGCCCTCAGGACAGAGACCGTGAGCAGACGCCAGAGCGAAGCTATTATTTTCTTTCTTTTTAAAATAAATACGTATGGATCTCAGAGAGGAAGGGAGATGGAGAGACAGACAGAAATAGCGATGATGAGAAAGAATCATTGACCGGCTGCCTCCTGCACGACCCCCCACTGGGGATCGAGCCTGCAACCCGGGCCTGTGCCCCAACAGGGAATTGAACTGTGACCTCCTGGTTCAAAGGTCGACGCTCAACCACTGAGCCACGCCGGCCGGGCTAGCTACTATCTTTCTCCCCGTGTGAACATATTCACTGCACCTTGTGTGTGGGCCTGTAAGTCAAGGGTGTCTTTTTTTTTTCTTTTTTTCTTTTTAATTAATTTTTGTTGTTAATCCTCACCTGAGGTTATCTTTCTATTGATTTTATTTTTTTAGAGAGAGTGAAAGGAAGGGGAGAGGCAGAGAAAGAGAAACGTCGATGTGAGGGAGACACATCTATCGGTTGCCTCCCGCATGTGCCCCGACCGGGGCCGGGGATTCAGCCTGCAAATGAGCTACGGGCCCTGGACCGGAATCGAACCCGGGACCCTTCAGTCTGTAGGCAGACGCTCTATCCACTGAGCCACACCAGCTGGGGTGAGGGTGTCCGTAGGGATCACCACCTCTGAGAGCCAGGGGTGCGGTCTCAGGGCCCGGCACTGGGTGGGATGGGTTCCTGTCTCCCAGGCCTGGAGGAGCAGAGAGAAGCCATGGGGTGATCGGCCAGAAGCCCCCACCCCCCACCTGCAGGGTGATTACCTGGAAGGCCGCACCCCTGGCAGGACCTGGGGTTCCCTCTGTCTTCCTTCACCCCGGGGAGCGGGGAGGCAAATTAGCTCCCAGCTAATTGCTGCGAGTGAGTGGTAAGTTCATCGGGTAATTACTGAGGGCTCAGAGGTTCCGTGGAATTGCTTGGGGTGCCACACCCATGGCTGGGGCACACGTGCGTCACCGACCCTGCCCAGCGGCCACGGCGTCCCCCGCTCTTGGGAATCTGGTGGAATCTGTCACGTTCTCTGACCTGGGAGCTGCAGGACCTGGACGGGCATCCTCAGGGGCCATGCCCGTGTGCCAGGCGGCCAGGTGTCCGTCCCAGGAGGCAGGGGGACTTGCAGAGGGCGAGCAGAGCAGGCCTTGGAGTCCAGCTTCAGGGCTACTCCGGCTGCATCCCCAGGGAGGGGGTCTGGGGGCCGGGGAGTGAGGGCCTGTGACCAGCAGCAGTGCCTGAGGGGGTCCTGCAGGGCTGGGCAGGTGTCAGAGACTGTGCAGCGAAGAGAACAAGAGTCCCAGCAGGTATCATAGACATCAGGGCCCGGCCGGCGTGGCTCAGTGGTCGACCTATGAACCAGGAGGTCAGGGTTCAAGTCCCAGGCAGGGCACATGCCCGGGTTGCAGGCTCGATCCCCAGGGAGGGGTGTGCAGGAGGCAGGCCGATCCATGATTCTCTTTTATCATTGATGTTTCTAGCTCTCTCTCCTTCTCCCTTCCTCTCTGAAATCAGTAAAGATATGTTTTTTTTTTAAATGATAGACACTCTGTAAAGTCCTCCCTGACTGCTCTGGGTCACCACCTCCATGAAGCCCTCGCTGACTGCTCTGGGCTCACCAGTCCCCCCACCGCTGAGCTCGTCTGCAGCCTCCCAGCTATAACAGAACACTTAGCCCTTAATTATATGTTGTCTGCAGCGGTTGGCTGTTGGTTCCCATCGGTGTGCCGGGCCACTGTGTCATGCGGGCTGGGTCCTGGGGAGCCTCAGACCAGAGCCCCCTCGGCCCCTGCCAGTCAGGCCGCTCTGAGAAGGTAGCGGGAGCCCGTATCGGCCGCGGCCGGACGCTCCTCTCCAGTTAAGCAGGGCAGCCCCTGGTCCGTCCAGCCTTGGAGACCGTGCCTTCCGAAGTCGGGCTTCGCCAATCGCTTTGTCCCTGGAGTCGAGGGCTGGCCCAGTGGGGTCATTCTGTCCACACTTCAGCCTCCTCCTCAAGCCGCCGCCTGCCCCTCCCTCCTCCCCCGGGCTCGGTGCTGCGGGCACCCGGCTGACCCGTCTTTCCTTCCCACACAGGCATCTTCATAACAACCGAATCCAGCGTCTGGGGACCCACAGCTTCGAGGGCCTGCACAGCCTGGAGACGCTGTGAGCGCGGGTGTGGTCGAGCTCCGTCCTGTCCGGGGCGGAGGGGCGGGGTGGGGGGTGGGGAGGCTGGCCAGCAGGCCTGGGACACCGGCATCTGGCCGCGGCCTGCTCCCCACAGGCCTCTCCCTGGCACTGTCTCCCGAGCGCATCACCCAGATGGATGCCCCGTCCTCAGGCCGGTGGCAGGTGCCCTCCCGGGGCTCAGGGTGGCCCTGGGAGGGGGACCCAGGACCCCGCCGGCAGAGACCCCACCAAAATAATGAAACTTTCAGAAAAGGGGGGACCGCAAGGAGAAGCTAGGACTGGGGTGTCCCACCGGGATGGGAGGCTCGGGCGTGCGTCTGGGGTCTGGGGCGGACGCCAGGGGAGTCTGACACCCGTGTGAGGGCGGCGATGACGAAGGGGGTGACCGCGGTGCCCGTGGCCCTGTCATCCGACCAGTAAGTGAGTCACAGGGAGATGGCCCCTCGGCGCTCGGCCTGCCCCAAGCCGCTGGCTCTGAAAAAGCGTTACTCACATGCGTGTCCTGGAATTCTGCGCAGGTCGGGATGCACCGAGCGCTCCATCCTTTGCCCTGGCGTCCGCCAGCCACCGCGGCCAGGCCAGCTGCACGGCCACCTGGGGCCCAGCTGGAGGCGGTGCCGGGAAGGGGGCGGTGTCAGGGCCCCGGGGCACCAGTGTCAGTCAGCCAATGAGGTTGGGGAAGGGCTCCGGGTACCAGGGGTGCAGCCTGTTCCGTGGCACCCCCTCTTATACTCCACACGAACTCAGGACCCTTCAGTCCGCAGAGCGCCCTTCCTGAGCAAGGGGCTCCCAAGCTCGGCTCCCGGCCGTCCTCCACCATTGAGTCTGGTGTGAACCGTGCAGTCCTGCTACGTGCCAGGTGTGGGGGGGGGGGGCCCCGTGTCCCCTCTGCCGCCTCTGGGAGACGCCAGGGCTCTGGGCAGAGTCGGCCGCCAGTGCCGCCGACCCGGAGAGCAGCCAGCTCACCCGCCCACCCGGGCGCGGGCCACTCGCGCTGCCGGAAAGCTGGAGGGGGCAATGGGCTGGGGGGGGGGGGGGGTGTTGGCTCCGCTAGAGCCAGCCAGCAGCCATTGCGTCACTTCAGGGCACGCTGCCCGCTTCTTTCTCAATTAGCCACCGGCAGGCTGCGCAGGGCACGCGGCGAGGTGGGCGCCGGCTTCGCTATAGAGCCGCCCAGCGCCCACCTGCCTTTGATGTGCAGGGTGCGGGGGTGCCCACGAAGCCTGTGCCCGCTGACAGGCCGGGAGGCCAAGATGAGGGGCGAGATAAGTCCCTCCACCCCCCGCCCCGTCGACAGCGTGGAGGCAGCTGGGCCGAGACAGAGCATCCACCCGACAGCTGGAGGGCGAAGGCAGCTCTCCCTGCCGCCCTGTGACCTTGGTCACGTCCTGTGCGTCTCAGGTTCTAGGAATAGCACTGCCCTAGCTGGTGTGGCTCAGTGGATAGAGCATCGGCCTGCGGATGGAAGGGTCCTGGGTTCGATTCCCGGTCAAGGGCACATGCCTGGAGTGCGAGCTCGATCCCCAGTGTGGGGCGTGCAGGAGGCAGCCGATCCATGGTTCTCTCTCATCATGGATGTTTCTCTCTCTCTCTCCCTCTCCCTTCCTCTCTGAAATCAATAAAAAAAGGTATTAAAAAAAAAAGGCGCAGTGCTAGCCTTACCAGGGGCCGTGCGGACCCCATGAGAGCTGTGTGGGGCCTTGCCCTGCACCCCTCCTCCCTCCCAGCCCCTCCTTGGCCGGCCGTCTCAGCCGCACCCCTTTTCCCCTCCTCCAGGGACCCGTTCTCCTTCCAGCTTTTGATCGCCAATTAGAAAGGGGCACGTGTGTTCTCTGTACTCCGTCCCCGTCCCCGGAGCACTCGCTGGGAGCCTGCAGGGGCGGCCAGATGGGGAGGGCGGGGCGTGGCGGGGAATGAAAGCGGGCGTCCGACCTGTTAATTGTGGTGTAATTGGCGGCTCTGCAGCCCAGTGATTCCTGTCGAGCTTTCCGTGTGAGCCGCTTGCTGGCAGCGTGTCTCTCCCTCGGGCCACTTGGGCCTCTCTCGTCTCCATGGAGGGAGGGCCTAACCCCCCCGCCCCAACCCCCGCCCGCTGCGGTCTGGCTCCTCTTTGGAGGGGAGTGAGCTGCGGAGGAGGGGCCAGGTGCGGGCAGGCACACGCGTGGTCACGCGGCAGACTGTGCACATGCCGGGCACACGCCCCGTCGTCGCTCCAGCCTCCCGGGTCTTCGCCACACACACACACACACACACACACACACACGCATGCACACACACACGCGCGCGTACACACACGCACACGCACACGCACACGCACATGCACACGCACGCACACATACACGCACACACATGCACGCACACACGCACGCGCACACGCGCACACACGCACACACACAGGGGTAGGGGCCCTTTGTCCTGCCCAAAGCCATCTAGATATTTATAACCTCATTCACGGGCCATAGAAAATGATCCACTGAAAAACAGCCTGCTAGCCCTAGTCGGTGTGGCTCCGTGGATAGAGCGTCGGCCTGTGGACGGAAGGGTCCCAGATTTGACTCTGGTCAAGGGCACATGCCTGGGTGGCGGCCCAATCCCCAGCGTGGGGCGTGCAGGAGGCGGCCGATCCGTGACGCTCTCTCATCACTGATGTTCCTGTCTCTCTCTCCCGGGCTCTGAGGCCCGGCCGATGGGAGTCTCCGGAGTTAAGATAATAATGCGGGCCGGCCGGTGTGGTCAGCTCTCCCGGCCTGCCGTCCGGGAGCTTTCCCAGCGTTGACCCCTGGATCCCACCCCCGGAGCCACGCGCGTTGCTCAGGCCTGGCCTGCCCGCCCGCCAGCGCCCCTGACCCCAGCCCTGCTCCCTTCCAGGGACCTGAACCACAACGATCTGCGGGAGTTCCCGGTGGCCATCCGGACGCTGGGCCGGCTGCAGGAGCTGTGAGTACCTCCGCGCCGTGTCCTGGTCAGGAGCACGGACAGGAAACTGACCCCCCTGGCAGAGGGAGGGTCCAGCAGGAGTGAATGTGACCAGCCGGCGGGCCCCGAGGTTTGGGAGCAGAGCCCCGAACTGTGGTTGTTGTTGTTAATCTTCACTTGAGGACATTTCCCCAGATGTGTAAAGAGAGTGGAAGAGAGGAGGAGAGGCAGAGAGAGAGAGAAACACCGATGTGAGAGAGACGCCGATCGGTTGCCTCCTGCACGCCCCTTTGCTGCTCTGGCCTTGGTCTCCGTCCCCATCCGAAAGCTGCATGGCGCCCCCTGTGTTCTCGTGTCCTCACTGACCGGCTTGTCTTGCAGCGGTTTCCATAACAACAACATCAAGGCCATCCCAGAGAAGGCCTTCATGGGGAACCCCCTGCTGCAGACCATGTGAGTCCCGACTTCTCGGGTGTCGGGGGGTTGGGGGGGCTGGGGAAGCGGGACAGTGGGGAGGGGAGCCTGACCTGACCCCCGGATGCTCTCCCCCGGGGCTCCATGGGGAGAAGAAAGCAGAGACCTGCCGTGGTCCTGGCTGAATGAATTCCGTGCTGGGGTCTCTTCTAGACACTTTTATGACAACCCGATCCAGTCCGTGGGGAGGTCCGCGTTCCAGTACCTGCCGAAGCTGCACACGCTGTACGTGGGCCCCCTTTCCTCGGTCCCCGCTGCGCCCACCCACCCCCCTCCGCCAGGCTCAGGCCGCGGGGGCACCAACAGCCTCCCTCCTCCTCTCGTGGCTTCTTCCCAGATCCTGAACGGGCGAACAGGGCCTCTCCACAGCCAGGGACCTCGGCCGGCCTCTTTTCTTTTCTATATTTTTTTATTGATTTCAGAGAGGAAGGGAGAAGGAGAGAGAGATAGAAACATCCATGATCAGAGAGGATCATGGCTCAGCTGCCTCCTGCACGCCCCACACTGGGGATCGAGCCTGAAAACCCGGGCATGTGCCCTGACTGGGGATCGAACTGTGACCTCCTGGTTCATAGGTCAGTGCTCAACCACTGAGCCACACTGGCCGGGCTGGCCTGTGTTGGGCATGCTGGCTCCCGGATGCTGAGGTTGCCGGCTCCATCTGGGCGTCATGGCTGCGTGGACCCTGCTCGGCCATGCCTGGCCTCCACCAGGGAGCTGGGCCGATGGAGGGGTGTTGGGGGAGACTCGGGGGCTGGGAGTGATGCGGACAGGCTCTGGCTCCGTCCTCAGAGCTGCTGGCTCTGTTTCCAGGTCCCTGAATGGAGCCACAGACATTCAGGAGTTCCCAGACCTCAAAGGCACCACGAGCCTGGAGACCCTGTGAGTGGTTCTCTTGCCTGTGGCTCCTCCCCCCTCCCGCCCCCGACTGACCACCCCAGCAGCCCCTGCCCCCCTTCTTTCCCATCCTCCCTCCCCCACCTCCCCCGAGGCACGGGCTTGGGGTGACTGGTGTCTGTTTTTCCACCTGCTCCGCCTCTGCTCCCCTGCAGGACCCTGACCCGCGCGGGCATCCGGCGGCTCCCGCCTGGGATGTGCCAGCAGCTGCCCAGGCTCCGCGTCCTGTGAGTAGCCCACACGCTCCCCACGCCCCGCCTGGTGCCCTGGGTCCCGTGGGCTGCGGAGGCCCCTCCTGCTTTGTCCCACTCGGTCACCTCTCTCCCTGCTGCTGCTGCTGACAGAGGCTGGAGAGGGACGGGGCTGTCCTCTCCCGTTCGAGGCGAAAGACAGTGGTCTTGGGGCCAGGCCTGGGGGTGACCCCAGCTCTGCCGCCAACCACCTCTCAGAACGTCACTTTCCTCATCTGCAGAATGTGGATGCAGTTGTGGGGGTTGGAAAAACATGCGTAAAGCACCTGGCACATAGTAGGTGCTCAATACAGGCCACATGGTAGGTGCTCAATCTAGACATAGTAGGTGCTCAATCTAGCACATAGTAGATGCTGAATATAGGCCACATGGTAGGTGCTCAACCTAGCACATAGTAGGTGCTCAATCCAGCACATATAGGTGTCCAATACAGCACATAGTAGGAGCTCAATACAGGGCTTTATTACTCTCGTTCACACAAGACACCCCTTCTGGAACCATGGAGGTACTTAAGGGGACCAGTGTTCCTCCCCACTTCTGTGCCTCAGTTTCCTCCTGAATAAGGTAAAGGGGTCAGATAGTCCATAAAGGACACCGGCTCTGTCATCCACACGGACGGTGACAGCAGGTGCTGTCCACGGGGCTGGCACTGACCAGCTGGCTGGGACATTCCTGGTCCACCCATCCCGTGCACCCCCTCTCTGCCCTCTCCCTCTGCTGGGAAAAGTGGGGCTCAGCAAGGGATGCAGACGAGTCGGTTGAGGACGGGGCTCTGGTGCGACGTGTATCAGCAGCGGCGTCCTCGCAGGGTCCACCGGCCTCGGCCGCCTGACGGGGAAACGGGGCCCTGGCCAGAGCGGCTCCCCTGGCCCACCGTGACCCTGGCCCTGGCCTCTCTCCCCCCAGGGAACTGTCTCATAACGGGATCGAGGAGCTGCCCAGCCTGCACAGGTGTCAGAAGCTGGAGGAGATGTGAGTGGGGGGGGGGGCCGGGGGGTGGGTGGGGACGAAGGCACGTGAGTCGATTCCGGCCGGCCTGTGGGAGGGCTCTGCACGCTGACCCTTCTCTGCGGCCGTGGAACCCAGGGGTGAGGGCTGGGAGCAGAGGGCGGGCCTGGGAGCCGGTGCCTGAAGGAGTCTCCTTGAGGGTCAAGGACAGCACCGTGGCCACCTGGTGGTGATGGGGTCAGGGCCTAGTCGGGCTGGACAAGGGAAGCGTCAGGGGACCGGGAGAGCCCGCCTCTCGGAGCACAGTCGGTCGTTGTCCAAACACTCACGTGCACACTCACACCCTCACGCCCACGGGAGGAGACCCGAGCCTCCTGTCTGTCCCCACCGCGCAGCAGGGCGACCGATGCCTTTGGGGCCCAGGTAGGGGGTGTCAGAGTCTGCCCCACTTGTCCAGGTCAGTGGTCGGCAAACTGGCCCCTTGAGTGTGGCTCTTCCACAAAATACCACGTGCGGGCGCACACGTACAGTGCGATGGAAACTTCGTGGCCCGTGCCACGGGGCCAAAGAGCCACATGTGGCTCGCGAGCCGCGGTTTGCCGACCGCTGGTCTAGGTGCCCAAGGAAGAGGGTCTGCAGAGCCGAGGCCCGGCGCCCCCCAGTCCCCGAGCGCCTCCCTTCAGACAGCCAGTCCCCCGAGCCACTGCCCGGCTGGGGCCGCTCACAGCCGCCCGAGGGCTGGGCGGAGCTCTGGTGCTGGACCGGGGTCTGGAGGACCCGCAGGGTGAGGTCCGCTGGGCGGGGAGCCGCGCCCGCTGGGAACCCTGGAGACCGACTCCCTTTCGGGCCACAGGGACCCTGTTGTGTGGCTTTGTCTGCTGACCCACTTACCCGAGGCAACCGGAGCCCTTTCATGCTGGTGGCTTCGGAGGGCGGGCCCTCTCTCCCCAAGCCAGGAGCAGTGGGGGCTGGGGGCTCTCCTCTCTTCTGCCCGGAGCACGGGAAGGTGGGGGGCGGGGTGTGGCGGGGATCCAGGGTCTGAGCCCACTGGTCACTCAGCCTGCCTTGCTGCCCTAGAGGCCTCCAGCACAACCGCATCTGGGAAGTCAGAGCCGACACCTTCCGCCAGCTGAGCTCCCTGCGGGCCCTGTGAGTACCCGCAGCTCGGGTTGGGGGGGTGGAGGGCCTGGGGGGGCAGCTGAGCTCCCTGCCACATGTCCAGGGGATCCCCGGGGGGCCATGAGGCTCTGAAGCCAGGCAGCCCCATGCCCTTTCCTGAGGCCACAGGCAGGTGGGAGCCAGGCTAAAGCTACCTTCCCCTCCGGGGGGCGGTCAGACAGGGGGTGAGTGCGGGAGAACCGGGGACCCCCCCCCCCCCGTGTGCCTGTCCCCTCCAGTCACACCCTCTCTGCCTGTAGAGACCTGAGCTGGAACTCCATCCGGTCCATCCACCCCGAGGCCTTCGCCACCCTGCGCTCCCTGGTCAAGCTGTGAGTGCCACTGCGTCCCCCTCCGCGTGCTGCAGGCCAGAGGGGACCGCAGGACCTGCATGGATGCGTGACCACACATCCTGGGGGCACGGGCTCCAGCCTCATCGATCACCCTGACGGACAGTCCGCTTGACCCCCCTCGGGGCCTGATAGACAGAGCGCTGGTCCCGCAGGCTCCAGAGGGCATTTTGGCAGCCTCAGGCCCGCCCCACCCCTGCCCGGCCCCTGTGCAGCCCCCGCCCCCGCCCCCCCTCCCGCCCACTGTCCTAGGGCTAGTAACCCTGACCGCCCACTGTCCTAGGGACCTGACGGACAACCAGCTGACCACGCTGCCCCTGGCCGGGCTCGGGGGCCTGAAGCATCTCAAGCTCAAAGGGAACCCAGCTCTGTCGCAGGCCTTCTCCAAGGACAGTTTCCCAAAGCTGAGGTGAGACCTGGCTCCCCCCTCCCCACCCCTGTTCCCCCCCACACCGAGAGGGGCTCGACCCACCCAGGGCGGCCAGGAAGCCCTGGAGGGGCCGGAGGAGGCCCCAGGAGGAGTGCTGTGGCCGAGACTGAGTGGGTGTGGGTGTGGGGGTGCTGGCTGGGAGGGGACCAGGGTGCCTCAGTGCTGTGTGGCCTGGGGTGCGCTGCTCCCCTCTGAGGGCGGAAGGTCATTCTCAAGGTGAACCAGGAGCAGCCTGGAATGTGCTCAGAGCCCTTCTGAGGCGGGAGCCAGGCTGCAGACCCTCCCGGAAAGCCCGGAGGCCGCCTACACCGGCACCGGGTGCTCTGGGGTCGAAGGCAGACTCGGGGTGCTGGTGCCTGGACTGAGACCCCATTCCCGAGGCAGCCCTGTGTCCCTCCCGCACCCCCAGGATCCTGGAGGTGCCGTACGCCTACCAGTGCTGTGCCTACGGCGTCTGCGCCGGCTTCCTCAAGGCCTCCGGGCAGTGGGGAGCGGACGTCCTTCACCTCGAGGATGAGGAAACCCCCAAGGGGCCTCTGGGCCTTCTTGCCGGACAAGCCGAGAGCCACTGTGAGTGCGTGGCGGGGACGGCGGGGGCGGCGGGGGTGTCCGGGGCACACAGGACACAGCGTGTGGAGGCCAGTGTTGGGCAGGCCCCTGGGGTCTCCGGGAGCCCCCCCACCGTGTGCCCGAGCCCCTCCCCGGGAGGGTGAGCGCGTTCCCTGGGAGGAGAAGCCCAGCCCTTGCTGGCCCCGCCGGCACCCGGCTTCCCCAGATGTCCCAGACCTCCGTACACTCCCTCGGGGGCTGGAAGGAGGGATGGAAACTTTCCTTGCTCAAGGTGAAACTTTCCGCCAGGCCTCAGTCTGGGGGAACCGCAGGGCGTCGGATGTGGGCCGCCTGCAGGTACCGGGAGCTGGGGCCGGGCCGCTTCCTGTGGGAGCCCACGCCAGGGCTGCCGACTCAGCCAGCCTCGCTTTCCGCTTCCATTTCCTCCGAGTTTGCAGAGCGGTTGCTCAACACCTTGGCGGGGACGTTCCCGGGCTCAGACTCCCTGGGCTTCGGCCCTTGTATTTCATTCATGCGTTTTCATCTCAACGTGTGGCCGAGCTCCATCCCATCCTGGAGAGCGTGGCGGGCGGGCGGGCGGGCGGAGAGGTGGAGAGAGAAGGAAATGCCAGGGCGCGGGCACACGGCAGCCTCCGCCCTTGGGGTCTGGGCCAGGGCTGCCTGCCTCCTGGGAACTCTCCCAGGGAGGTGTTTGCCCTTGAGGTGGGGAGCAAAGATCTCACAGGAAACACACGCAGGGACACGTGGGACAGGCAGAGCCACCTGTCCGTCCCCGGTAGACGCTGGCTGTCACCTGTACCACGTGCAGGAGATTCGGCCGAGTAAGTTATAAAGTGTTTTAGATCCTCATTTCAAAATTCCGATAGAGTCTGTGGCCGGGTTAAGAAAATTGTGACAGCGAATAAGAAAAAAAATAATCCATTCGTTTCAAACCTGTGAGAGGATTTCTTTAAGAATGTATTTGCCTTTCTATTCCTATGGTCTCTAACAGACAGATGTAGGAGTGGAAGGATGGTTAAAGATGAGCTAGTTCTGCCCTGGCCAGTTCGGCTCAGTGGATAGGGCATCGGCCTATGGACTGAAGGGTCCTGGGTTCGATTCCCATCAAGGGCACGTACCTCCGTTGCAGGCTCCTGGTCTGGGTCACTTCCTCAGAACACGCTCAAGCTCACTTCTCTGTTTTGTTTTTTTTTAATCTATTTTTTATTGATTACAGAGAGGCAGGGAGAGGGAGACGGAAACATCAATGATGAGAGAGAATCATGGGTCGGCTGCCTCCTGCACGCCCTACGCTGGGGATCGAGCCCACAACCCGGGCCTGTGCCCTGACCTGGAATCGAACTGTGACCTCCTGGTTCATAGGTCGATGCTCAACCACTGAGCCACGCCGGCCGGCCGGCCTCACTTCTCTGTCTTAGGAAGATGTCCTTCTTCACGTCCAGTGTTCCTGCTGGACAGGGAGTGGCCGTGCTGGGCTGGCTCCGTGGTGACCAGCTCCCACCCTCAAGGAGGCCCCTCCCCTACCTCCAGGCAGCACCTGGGGGCCCCGGCTTCCTGGGGAGCACACAGCTGAGTTCCAGGAAGAACAGGGCCCTGTCAAGAGCCAACCACGCGGATAACCCACACACGGGTCCCACCCAGGGTCCGCGCCCAGGGGCAGCCATCCCGTCCAGGGCCCCTGGAGGGACCTGTGCTGGGCAGAGGGCTGGGCCTTGCGAGCCCAGGCCCCGAGCCACTGTCTGGTCTCCCCCCAGATGACCTGGACCTGGACGAGATGGAGGACACGAAGCCACACCCCCGTGTGCAGTGCAGCCCAGTTCCAGGTGAGGGCGGCCCCGGGGGGCGGGAGAGGGGGGGACACAGGGTCAGCGGGGTGTGTCTGTGGCCGCCTCCTGGGGAGGTCAGCCTCTTGGGGTGATTCCTGGGGAAGAAGCTGGGCCGGGGGGGGGGGGGGGAGTCAGAGAAACCTTCACAAACCAGCCAGTTAGAGGTTCCACATGCCCATCCCTCTGCGGCTCGGATCCCTTCCCTCCCCGCCCCCCAAGGATGAAATGGCTCCTGCCCACAGCTGCCCACAGCTGCCCTCACCTGCCCTCAGCGCTCGGTGACTGCAGTGCGCCCTCTGGTGGCCGCCTGGGCAGGCGCGCCATCACAGAGGAGGAAGCAGGCGCTGTTTTTAGGGACCTGGACAGAAATATCACCTCCAAAAAGTAATAATCAGCAGGCAAAAGAGCACTTTCTTTTTTTTTAATTTCAAAAATTTTATCTCTGAGAGGAAGAAAGAGGGAGAGAGAGAGAGAGAAACATGAATGAGAGAGAACCATTGATCGGCTGCCTCCTGCACGCCCCGCACTGGGGATGGAGCCCCCAACCCGGGCCTGTGCCCTGATGGGAATTGAACCGTGACCTCCTGGTTCATAGGTCAACACTCAACCACTGAGCCACACTGGCCGGGCTTATCATGTGCTTCTATTCTGTGTGTAACCACCAACCCCCACAGGGTTCCCAAGGCCAGGTCAGGCTCCCCGCCCCGTCCCCAGGACCCGAGTCCAGCGGCCTTGGCCCGGGGCTGACGCCCGGCCCTCTCTCCACAGGCCCCTTCAAGCCCTGTGAGCACCTCTTCGAGAGCTGGGGCGTCCGCCTGGCCGTGTGGGCCATCGTCCTGCTGTCCCTGCTCTGCAACGGCCTGGTGCTGCTCAGCGTCTTCGCGGGCGGGCCCGGCCCGCTGCCCCCGGTCAAGTTCGTGGTCGGGGCCCTCGCCGGCGCCAACGCCTTGACTGGCATCTCCTGGGGCCTCCTGGCCTCCGTGGACGCCCTGACCTTCGGCCGGTTCGCCGCGTACGGGGCCCGCTGGGAGTCGGGGCCGGGCTGCCGGGCCACGGGCTTCCTGGCGGTGCTGGGGTCCGAGGCCGCCGTGCTGCTGTTGACTCTGGCCGCCGTGCAGAGCAGCGCCGCGGTGGCCTGCGTCCGGGCCCAGGGGAAGGCGCCCGCCCCGGGCGGCGGCGGCGTGCGGGCGGGGGCGCTGGGCTGCCTGGCGCTGGCGGGGCTGACCGCGGCCCTGCCCCTGGCCTCGGTGGGCGAGTACGGGGCCTCCCCGCTCTGCCTGCCCTACGCCCCGCCCGAGGGCCGGCCGGCCGCCCTGGGCTTTGCCGTGGCCCTGGTGATGCTGAACTCCCTCTGCTTCCTGGTGGTGACGGGCGCCTACATCCGGCTGTACTGCGCCCTGCCGCGGGGCCAGCCCGAGGCCGCGTGGGACGGCGCCCTGGGGCGGCACGTGGCCCGGCTCATCCTCGCCGACGGGCTGCTGCACTGCCCGGTGGCCTTCCTCAGCGTGGCCTCCGCCCTCGGCCTGGCCCCCGTCACCCCCGAGGCCGTCAAGTCCGTGCTGCTGCTGGTGCTGCCGCTGCCCGCTTGCCTCAACCCCCTGCTCTACCTGCTCCTCGCTCCGCACTCCCGCGAGGACCTGGGGCGCCTCTGGCCCTGCGCGGGCGCCGCCCCGGGCGCCCTGGCCTCCGCCTCGGCCGGTCACCTGGAGAAGAGCTCCTGCGACTCCACGCAGGCCCTGGTGGCCTTCTCCGACGTGGATCTCGTTCTGGAAGCTTCCGAGGCTGGGCGGCCCCCAGGGCCCGAGACCTACGGCTTCCTCACGGGCACCCTCGTCTCCTGCCCACAGCCAGAGAGCCCCAGGCCGGAGGGCAGCCACTTGGTTGAGCCAGAGGGAACCCACTTTGGGAACCAGCAACCCCCCATGGACAGAGAGCTGCTGCTGAGGGCAGAGGGGGCCGCACCTGGTGGCGGGGGCTTGGCGGCGGGCAGGGGCATCCAGCCCTCGGGCTCAGCCTTTGCCCCCCACGTATAAATGGCGCCCCCATCCCTGTCTTCGCCTCCTCCTTCCCTCCCCTCCGCGAACGATGGCTGTTTGTAAAATAAATTCAGCCCTGACACAGCCGCGTGGCCCGCGGGAGGGTGGCCCGGGCCCCGGCTCCCTGGTCTCTGTGACCGTCACCAGCGTGAGCTGGTTTCCTTCGGGCCTCTTCCCAGTCACATCGGAGGCTGTGGAGCAAGATCTGGGAGTTGGGGTGCTGAGCAGGCCCCGGGTCTGGGCCCTGATGGAGGACGGTCTACAAGGGACCACAGAGGCCGCTGGGCATCTCCCCGTGGCTCACGGATTGGACCCACCCGTGTTCCGTGTCTCTCGAACCTGGACGTGTGCGGTGCCGACGCGTGTGGGAAGACGTGACACGTGGCGTCCTTCCTCGGAGGGTCACCGCACGGGTCGGGCAGTGCAGGCTCTGCCCACGGCGTCTCCCCGGCTCCCACGTGGCTCGACAACGGGTTTCGTTTGCCCGGTTGGTTTTCGTGGAATAGCTGGCCGCGTCTCAGAGGATTCGCACCTGTACCTCCCAGGGCCTCGTCTCCGCCCGCCCGGTGGCCCCACAGGATGGAGGCTCCACAGGACGGCACCGTCCGCGAGGGCCCTGACCCAAGGCGCCTGAATTCGGTGCTGATGTGAAGACTGTGGATGGATGGAGCCTGCAGCTCCTTGACCTCCTTCCCAGGAAGAATGAAAGGCCTACTAGGTGTACCGGTTAATAATGCGGATACCCGTTAGTAATGCGGATTGGCCCTTTACCGGTCAATAATGCAGGTTTTGTCACCAAAGAAAACACGATAATTTCAAGAGAAACGTCAAAAGTGCTTTGTTCAAAGTCACGTCCGTCGCCAGCTACACATTCCCCCGTCTTTCGGGTCATTTGTGGAGACCGTCCCAATAGAACTTTTCTTGTTTTGAGGCAAACCATTCAGAGACCCAATTGTCCACTTCTTCGCACGTTTTGAAGGGCTGCTCAGTGCGTGTGCCGTCGATGGGAACAAGTGGTCATCTGAGGGAGCAATACAGCAACATAGCACACACATCACATCGCACACATATCCACACGTGTGTAACCCCCTCTATTGAGAAAAACCCGCATCATTCACCGGTGCACCTAGTAAGGATTGGAGGCGGGGCTGAGGAGCCTGAGTGACAGATGCCCGGGGTCCCCCCCACCCCTCCTGGCTCACCTCTAACTACCTCTGCTCTGGGGCGGCCACGTCTCCCCCCAGCACCCCTGTCACTCACTCCTGGTTCCAGCCCCACTCCCCAGCCGCTGTGTGAAGTGTGAGAACGGCCACGATGTAAATATTCGGGCTCTTCTGTACAATAAAGCCCAGTGACATACCGTGGGTGTTCCTCCGCGTCCCTCTCCGGGCACCTGGGTCAGCCCAGGAGGCAGCCGTGACCTGAAGCCCAGGCCGGTCCCTCCACCTGCAGCCCCTTTGGGCCCATTCCCGTCAGGTGCTCCGGAGGCTGGAGGGCGGGTCTCCCAGGAGGAGGAGCGCTCAGGCCTGAGCCGAAGACAAGAGAGTCGAAGCTGAGAATCCTGGGAGGCCTGTGACCCCCACGGCTCCCCGCTGGCAACCCGGGTCCTGGGGTGCAGTTGGGGTGAGTGACGCTGCAATGCAGAGAGCCACCGTTGTAAGTAAGTCAGCCTTTGTTCGGCCCCCTTGCTCCTGTTGGCGCTGTCTGGGTTTATTTACAACGGCTGCTGAGCGGACGGCGCTCGAGCTGGGCCTCCCCCCCTCCCCCCCCCCCCCCCCCCCCCCCCCGCACCCGGTGTCTCGGGATCCTCCAGCCACTCCGTCGTCGGGCTTGCCCTCCTGGTCCTCCTGTCCCGGCCTGGGTTCCTCTGGGTGTGTCCTGGGAGACTGAGTGACACCCCGCCCGCGGCTTTCTTCTCCACCCACCCTAGGCCAACCACAGGTCTGCGGTCAGCTGAGGTCGACCCCTCAAGGGCCAGTTCTCTCCTGGTCCACTGGACTCAGTGGGACTGAACTCGGTGTCCGTGCAGGGCCAGCGTGGGCGGGACAGGGCTGCCCGGAGAGAAGGGCTGTGCGTGGGCGCGGCGGGAAAGGCCCACCCGGCCTGTCTCTCACTCCTATATCCACGGCCCTTTCCCAGGGCCTCCCACAGTAGGTGCTCAATTCGTTTCTTTCGGGAGGAGGGGGGGATAATTATGACATTAACATTTCTAAATACAGTGGGGCCTTGACTTACGAGTGTCCCGACTAAGAAGTTTTTTTGAGATACCAGCTGTCTCTCGCAGATTTTTTGCATTGAGTTGATAGAGTAATTTGAGTTAACGAGCTCCTTAACGAGCTCGGTCTCGGAACGAATTAAACTCGTAAGTCAAGGCCCCACTGTACACCCTTAAAGCTTCTGTGTCCCAGCCTAATGGGGACACCTGGCCAGGAGATGCAGGTAACACAGAGCAACAGCTTCTGTCTCAACCAAGTCCCTGTGACCCCCCACACACCAGGCCGTGCCACGCCCCATGCGCATGTCCTTTCTCTCTTTTTTTAAAAAAAAAATATACTTTATTGATTTTTTACAGAAAGGAAGGGAGAGGGACAGAGAGTTAGAAACGTCAGTGAGAGAGAAACATCGATCAGCTGCCTCCTGCACACCCCCCACTGGGGATGTGCCTGCAACCAAGGTACATGCCCTTGACCGGAATCGAACCTGGGACCCTTCAGTCTGCAGGCCGACTCTCTAGCCACGGAACCAAACCAGTTAGGGCCTTTCTCTTTTTTTATATGTATATTTTTTATTGATTTCAGAGAGGAAGGAAGAGGGAGAGAGAAACATCCATGATGAGAGAGCATCATTGATCGGCTGTCTCCTGCACGCCCCTACTGGGGATGGAGCCTGCAACCAGGTCCTGTGCCCTTGACTGGGAATCACACCGTGACCTCCTGGTTCATAAGTTGAGGCTCAACCGCCGGCTGGGCTTCGGGACATCTTCGAGGTGGAGTTGTGAGGTCCTGGTTGAGGATGCGAGTATGGGAGGAAGCGTCACCTGTCACCCCCGATAGACACTGAGAGTTGGAGAGAGGCGTGGGAGCTCGGGGGGGGGGGGGGGGGGGGGGGGGCGTGGCAGGAGCCGGAGGCGACTTCCTGAGAAGTGAGGTCCAAGTGCAGTGTGCTGTTACTGGGCACAGCGGCTCTGGGCCATCACCCCAGCCTCCCCGGAGCGGCAGCCAGCCCACAGGGGAGCAGGTTCTGAAGCCACAGCCCCCTCTCCTCCCGCCCTGGCCTCCCCCAGGCTGCCCCACACCAGCTGGAAGAGGAGCTTTATTTGTACGAGTTGAATTCCCGCGGTGGCCGGAGGATAAATCGCCCGCCCCGGCCTCAGCTCCGAGGCTGCCCACGCGGTGGGTGGTAAAGGCTGATCTGGTTTAGATGCTTTTGGGGAGCGGCTGGGAGGAGGGGAGGGGGAGGGAGGGAGCCTGGAATGCGCAGTGTTTACAGGATCCGTCACGGGCGCCATCGCTCCTCTTTCAATAGGGTCGGGGTCGCTCAGCTCGCCTGTCCCAGGGACCCAGCACACAGTGAGAGGCCGTCCCTGTCCTGTCTGTTCCCTCTGTCACCAGACGAGCAATGGGGACGGGTCCACGTGGGCTCCCCCGACACGGCTTTGGCACCCAGCTGTTCTGAGCAGGACTTGCCTGGAAATGGAGCGAGGGACAGAAAGGGATTGTAAAAATCCCAACATCTGTACGATTGTTTAATCAATCCACGTCTGATTTCACCATTGTATTCTTTATTTTTCTTTAAAATATTTGGAGCATTCTCAGAAAGTTATTTGTGCTGTGTCTTTAGGGAGTTGGTTGAAATGTAGTACATTATCTATTCATTATTATATAGCACAGGGTCAGGTTTTATTTTTAATATATTTTTATTGATTTCAGAGAGGATGGGTGAGGGAGGGATAGAAACATCAATGAGACAATCGGTGATCGGCTGCCTCCTGCCTGCCCCCTACTGGGGACCGAGTCCACAATTGGGGCATGTGCCCTTGACCGGAATCGACCCGGGACCCTTCGGTCCGCAGGCCAACACGCTATCCACTGAGCCAAACCGGCCAGGGCTTCACCACTGTCTTCTAAAACACTAGCATAAAACTTGGCACAGAGTAGGGGTCCAATAAATATTTGTGGAACAAATGGTTTCACCACAGCGATTCTGACCGGCTGTGTCGTTCACAAAAAGCGAAAGCTGCAAAAATTAACAAAAGCGCACGTCACCTCACTCCCACATTGTGTCCAGACTTCTGAACCCCAGAACCCCTGAAGGCCGTGGAACTGTCTGTAGCAGCTCCTGTACATCCACACCAACCACCCTGGGTCCCTGGGGTGTGGGTGAGTTGGCAAAACAAAGGACAACGCACCCGGCCAGTGTGACACCCTCACTCGTTTAACACCCCCGGGGCCACATCCAGGATAAACACGCTCCACGTTAAACGGTTATTTATTTTTCAGGTTTAAAAGGTCTCCAAATACATAGGCACAAGCGGAATAAAACAAACTCCACTTAGAGGATCTGTGTAGGGCAGGAAATATAAATACACAAGGTCTGTTTTATGAGAGGCAGGAACGGTCGCACACACGGGAGACGGGCGGGCAAGCTGGGCCACCCTGACAGAGAGCAGTGACCGGGAGGGACCGGGACCGAGCCCTAGACGCCATCGCAGAACCTCTTGCCCGTGCTCGGGCCTCCTGGCGGCTCCGCCTTCCTTTTCGGTGCTGTGCCATGTGTCCCTGCATCGTCAGCCGCAGGCGGGTTCCCAGGCACCTCCTCGGCACCCTACGGAGGAAAACCTGAGGCTCACACCAGCGCCAGCGCCCTGCGCTGTCACCCCAAGTACCTCCTTGCTGCCTCCTGCACATGCTATTCCGTCCACCGGCATCTTCCTCAACCTCCGTATGTTTCCTCTTAAATCCTCACCCAAGGGTATTTTTCCGTTGATTTTTAGAGAGAGGGGAAGGGAGGGGGAGAGACACAGAGAGAGAAACATCGATGTGAGAGAGACACATCGATTGGTTGCCTCCTGCACGGGCCCCTGACCAGGGCTGGGATCAAGCCTGCAACTGAGGTACATGCCCTTGACCGGGACCGAACCCGGGACCCTTCAGTCCACGGGCTGATGCTCTATCCACTGAGCCAAACCGCTGGGGCTGTATGATTTAAATCTTTATTTCTTCCCACGGGTAACACTGCTACTTAGAACCTGGGGAAGCTTTCCTTCTCCCGAGAATGGTCCCACAGAAAAGTCCACTTCCCCTCCCTCCTGCACCCTCTCCCCTTGCTGCTTCCTGCAGCAGTCCCTCCTCGGGGTTAAAACGAAATCTTAGGCCCTAACTGGTTTGGCTCAGTGGATAGAGCGTCGGCCTGCAGACTGAAGGGTCCCAGGTTCAATTCCGGCCAAGGGCATGTACCGTGGTTGCGGGCACATCCCCAGTAGGGGGTGTGCAGGAGGCAGCTGATCGATGTTTCTCTCTCATCGACGTTTCTAACTCTATCCCTCTCCCCCTTCCTCTCTGTAAAAATCAGTAACATATATTAAAAAACAAAACAAAACGAAATCTTAGGGAAAAGAATCGGAGTCCCCTCTCGTCCATCTGTGCTGCTGCCCAGAATGTGAGTTACCCCGCGGCTGCCCGCCCTCTAGGGACGTCAGTGGGTGACAACAGTTAGGAGAAACCTTTTGCTGAGTCATTAGTCAGAAGGCTGCAGGCGGAGAAGCCGCCCACGCTGGCCGAGAGCGCGGCCCAGTACAGACGTGGTGAAGGCACGTCCACAGGCGCCTACTGCAGACCCTCGTGATGGGCCGACGGCGGCAGAGCACCAGGGCCGCGCAAACACACCTGCTGCTGCCTCGCGTGCTGCTCTGTCCACCGCCTGGCGTTGCTGAGGAAGACGGGCTTGTTGTATTTGAACTCTGAGGACTGAGACAGAAGCAGAGGAAGGAGTGAGTGGAGGGAAAAGGACCCGCCGTGGGGAGTTCCGTCAGGGCTCAGCCGCCTCGCTGACGGGGCCCGGGGCCCGGGGTCCGGAGAGGAGACGAGGACACTTACGATGTCGGCCATGAGCGGGTCGTCCGGGTTGGGCTCTGCCATGAGCAGCTGGATGGAGGCCAGCACCGTGGCGATGCTGAGGGACGGCCGCCAGGCGCCCTGCGCACACAGATGCGGCGGCTTCGTGACCCCGAGCGAGCGGGAGACGGAGGCACCTGCCTGGAGCCGCAGCCCCGCAGCCCGGAGCCCGCCCTCCCCCTCCGCTCACCTTGGGAGGCAACTTGAGGACATCCAGGCAGATCCTCCCGGCGGAGTCGATGTTTGGGTGATAGATTGGAGTCAGAAACCGGATCTGAGGGGGCTCAAATGGGTACCTGTGATAGCGGCGGACAACAGAGAGTTTATTAAGATGCTGCCTCGTAGCACATTACCAACAGCTTCCTGGTGACCCCCGGGGAAGACAGCCTTCGAGAGGCAAACCTTTCTTCCCCCCACATTTTTATTATGGAAATTTACAAACAACAGCAAGGAGAAATGACAGCATATAGACACTCATCTACCCTCCACTGGGATCAGCCTATTCACCCTCGAAGCCAGCGGTTCTCAACCTGTGGGTCGTGACCCCTTTGGGGGTCGAACTACCCTTTCCCAGGGGTCGCCTAAGACCATTGGAAAACACATATATAATTACATATTGTTTTTGTGATTGATCACTATGCTTTCATGATGTTCAATTTGTAACAATGAAAATACATCCTGCATATCAGATATTTACATGATGATTCATAACAGTAGCAACATGACAGTGATGAAGTAGCAACGAGAATAATTTTATGGTTGGGGGTCCCCACAACATGAGGAACTGTATGAAAGGGTCTCGGCATGGGGAAGGTTGAGAACCGCTGCCCTAAGTCCTTCACACAAAGTCACGGTTAGACGAGGGTTAAAATCCAGGCGCTCTGCCCACTGCGTGGCTCTGCCTCCCAGTCGCTGGGCTCTACCCTGGAGGTTTAGGATCTGACCCGCACTAACCTCTCAGGAATGGTCACTTCCAGTGTGAATACTCCTTTCTCATAAGGTGTGTTGGCCCCACCTATTATTTCTTAAAAGGAAAAGGAAAAACCGTTCAGAGGCAATCGGATGATCTGAATCACCGCCCCACGGGGGCCTGTGAAGCCTGTGGCCGTCGCGAGAAGCTGGGTCGAGGACTGGAAGTCTCTCTGGGCTTTAACCTCTCCGCACACAATGCACCACGGACCCCAAAAGTGTCACACTGAGGAGGCACAGAAGATCAAAAGGCGGAAGCCCCGGCCGGGTGGCTCAGTGGGTTGGAGCGTCACCCTGTACAGCAAAAGGTTGTGGGTTCAATTCCCGCTCAGGCCACATACCTAGGCTGCTGGTCAGGAGCACACAGGAGGCAACCGATCATTGTTTCTCTCTCTCTCCCTTCCTCTCTCTAAAAATCAATAAACATATCCTTGGGTCAGGGTTAAATAAGAAAAAGTGGAAAATGCTGGGCATGGATCCAATCTGACCTGCAGACTGGCCTTGTGTGGACTGAGGATTCTAATCGTTTCTGTCTGGCCTCACAGGTATTTGAGATGCTGATCTTTGGTCTAAACCAGCCGTGGGCAAACTATGGCCCGCGGGCCGGATCCGGCCTGTTTGAAATGAATAAAACTAAAAAAAAAAAAAAAAAAGACCGTACCCTTTTATGTAATGATGTTTACTTTGAATTTATATTAGTTCACACAAACACTCCATCCATGCTTTTGTTCCGGCCCTCCGGTCCAGTTTAAGAACCCATTGTGGCCCTCGAGTCAAAAAGTTTGCCCACCCCTGGTCTAAACACTGCTTCAGAGCAGATGCCCAGATCTTGGCGACAAACCAGCAAAGGGTATAATAAAGGGCAAAGGAGAAATGTCCAGCAAACCTTTGCTCAATGTAAACGAGTTAGGGGAGGAAGATGGTGGGCGCTTTGACATCGAGACTGTACCCCACGTGAGAAGAAGGGAAAATGTTCGCATTTGGGCACGGCCTGCAGCAGGGTCAGGGGCCACCTCCCGACGAAGGGACACCTACGCGCTCGCAGGTCACCCATCTGGTCGGCGTCTTGCCAGCAGGTGATGCCGGGAGGTGGCTCAGTGGCCAACAGGCTCAGCTCTCTCTTCAGCCGGGAAGCCCTCTGCATGGTCCCCTCGTCCCGGGAGCCCGGCTCCGCTCACTCCGCCACGTGAAAGGCTGGCAAGGAGAAAAACAGCAACGCTGCGCAGTCAGAACGGTGACTGGGGTTTTCAGCACACGGTTTCAATCTAGGGAAGGACAGACCGATCCCTTGTATGAACTCCTATTCCCAGATGGGAGTCTGAGTTTTTTCCCATTTCCTTTTATCTAGTCAGGCAAACAAATTTTAAAAATCAAGTACGGAAGATGCGAGAAGTTCTACCTGCAAACAGCAAGAACACTAGATGCTTTAAGTGAACGTGTCTCCACGGGCAAATTACACGCCCACGCCGCAGAGCCTGGGTCTCCTCGGGCTGCCCCTGCGCCCTTAGCACGCCTGGCACACACGGGGACCGACACATATTAGCGGTGGGCGGAGCAAGGACAGCGACACGGAGTCACCACTCAGAGGCATTGATAAGCTGATGCTTAAAGCTCTAAGGTGTATGTGAATATACTGATTTCTAACCGGAACCGGAACGATGATAATGATGCATCTACTTTGGGGGGGTGGGGGGGGTGGGTGGGGCTGGCAATTCCCAGAGAAAACCCACAAGTAATCGGTTTATTCCTTCCCGTCTAATCCCTCTCTTCCCTTTTGTCTGGCTACAGCGTCCGGTACAAAGTGGATTAGAAGCTGACAGTCTATGAAAAGATGCCCGGCACCATGAGTCCCTCGGACGTGCCGATGGAAGCCACAGTGACGCCCTTCACAACCGCTGAGATGACATCTGAGTGTGGGGGAGGAGGAGGGGACACGGGAGCCCTCCCGGTGTTTACGTAACATCGACTGCCTTATCGCCCGCGACTCCACACCCGGGGTTCACACTCAAGAGAGTGGAAAACGTACGTGCACACAAACACCGGCAGGCGGATGTTCACAGCAGCATCACTCACGACAGCCGGCTAACAGGAACAATCCAAACGCGGCGGCTGCAGAATAAACAGAGATGTAGAGTGACTTTAACGACGGTGTAAACTTCAGCTTCAGATCTTGCATTTTTGTAGCATCATGAGGGATCCGCACATCTCCAAATTACATTTTGCAGCAGTTTACGACGAAAATTAAATGCTGCGGTAAATATGAAGATTCAAAGACCTCCGGGAGCCCAGCTGGGGCGGCTCAGTGGTTGAGCATCGGCCTAGGAACCGGGAGGTCAGGGTATGATTCCCGGTCAGGGCACGTGCCCGGCCCCCCCCCCCCCCCCCACTGGATCCCCAGTAGGGGGCGTGCAGGAGGCAGCCAATCAATGATTCCCTTATGATTGATGTTTCTATCTCTCCCTCTTCCTTCCTCTCTGAAATCAATCAATCAATATATATTTTTTAAAAATAAATAAACAAATAAATCAAGCGCGGGTGTGTGTGACACCGGGACGCGCTGCACAGGCGGGAGTCAACCCCGGCCCCGCCGCCACGCCCCCCGCCCCGCCCCGCCTCCCCGCCCCCAGTGCGTGGGGCTCCGACGGGCCGCCCCGGGCGGGTCCCCGCCTAGTTCAGTGGCTTCTCGGCCCGCAGTGCAGCCCCCCGGTGCGCGGGGCCCGAGCCAGAGCAGCCGTCCGCCCGACCGCCCCACCTCCCCACAGGCCGGCCGCCCCGACCCGGAGGGCCCCTCCCTGGAGAGAGAACCCCCACGTCACGCAGGAGCAGGGCGCCCCCAGAGCCACCCGCCCCCCCCCCCCAGCCCCCCGCGACCCGACCCCAGCCCCTCGCCTTCGCGCCAGGACCACCTACCCGCGCACCAGCCAGCCGGTCCGCCGCCACCGCGCATGCGCCAGCCGAAGGTGGGCGTCGCCCCGCCTCCCGCCCGGCGCGGGTCACGATTGGCCCGCAGCAAGGCGGGGAGACGAGCGCAGCCGCCCATTGGCTCGCGCGCTGAGCCCGCGAGTTCAACTGGCAGCGCGCGAGGCTGCGGGTTCAGGTGGGGCGCGGGGCTGCTGGGAGCCGGCGTCCTGCCAGGGGGCCGCTACGGCTACGGCTGCCGGACCGGTTACCGGGCCGGCCGGGTGGTCCGAGTGGAGACAGACCTGGATGGCAGCCCTCGGAGGGACAGGGAGGGGAGCGGGCAGCCTCGATGTGCAGCGGGGCGGCCGCGGTCCTTCCCGGGACACGGAGGGCGCGTCCAAGACCGCGGGTGGACGTCGAGGATGCGGACTGAGCCCAGCGATCGTTCCGCCTGGTAGACCTCGGAACCGAACCGGCGGAAATCGGGACCGGACTCCGCACTGACTTCCAGCTCCGACGCGTGGGTCCGGAGCCGGGAGCACCTGTGGACCGCTAAGCCGCCGGGCGAAGGCTTGCACCTGGTGGGCCCCGAGGACTGGGGTATGGGAACCCCATGGCGTGTGCTCTCGCCCCGCCCCCGCCCCGGGGACCCTCGCACCGGTCGTAGGAACGAACCGGCGAATGTGGCTTGTGAATGACCATCGCGAGGAGCCCGGTCCTGTCTGCCTGCCGTTCTGCACTTGGGGTCCATCATTCGGGAGTGCCGGCTGCTCATGTGACTGCAGGTATGTCCTGCCTCCACCCACCTGTGTCTTCTCCTGTTCTCTTCCTGCCCCAACTGCAATCGGACCTCAGTGGCAGCTCTGTCTTCGAAACCGGAATGGATTTCTTTCTGGGTCCATTCTCTTTGAAACGTGTCTTTAAAAAAAAATGCCTCTTAGAAAAAGCAGGAACTGTGTTCAGTCCCACGGAGAGGAGGGATGGCGTGAGAAAGCGAGCAAATACCTGTAGTTTTGGCAATCCACCAAAGGATTGGATTAAAAAAAATAAAAATAAAAGAACCCCACGGGTTACATGTACAGTGTCCGTGTGACCAGCAGAGGGAAGTGTGTTCACTGGGGGAAAGGGAGGCAGGCTGAGAGATTCCGTAAACGGCGTACAGCTGTCGTTGCTTTTACTAGTTAATCACCTTTGATGTTTCTCTTGGAATTATCATGTTTTCTTGGATTACAAAATCCGCATTATTGACTGGTAAGGGGCCAATCCGCAAATGCTCTTTTTTTGGCACGAAAGTCGACATTTTTTAAGAGTAAAAATATCTACGGTGTTAACAGCTTCAGAAAATTTGACATAAGGAGTTTTGAAGCTTGTTGTCAATACAACAAAACAGCGGACAGATCAAGTCGCATCTGTATTAACATACGTGTGACTCCATCGATTGAGAAGAATCCGCGTTATTAACCGGTACACCTAGTAAAATGAAAATTTTCAAACATACTGAAAAGTTTGAAGAACCAAGTCATTGCATATGTTCTCTTTCTTTATGGGTAACACATTTAACTAATTTTGTTCAAGACTAAGGCCCTGGGGGGGGGGTATGTTTATTAAATCAATCTGACAGGTTTTATAACCAAGTTCACTGTGAATATGAAAATGTCCAACTTGCTGCCTTAGGAATTTAGTAGTATGCTCCACGATACCTTTTTGTAGCTTTGGGTGGGTGGGTGGGGCGGGAATTGTGGAAGACAAGATATCCATTCTGTTTCCTAAGACTTTAAGATTCCTAAAAAGGGTAGAGGAAGAGGAGGGAGAACCAAGGGACCTTAATATTTATTGGGAGCTGATATATACCAGGGACAGTATTGGGCGTTCTTCCATACATTATCTCATTTGATCCACCTGGGTACAGTGAGGCATTATTATTCCTACTCTACAAATAAGGACACGGACTCGGAGAAGTCAACGAACTTGTCTAGGGCTGAGGATTCATGTGGATTTAAAGCTGGTGCCCTTCCCACTACCTGGATGCATCCCTTCCAGGATCTTTTCATGTTCAAGGTGTTTGTGTAAGACATGCAATACTGTATGTGTGTGCCTGCTCATCCTCCCCATGCACATTGGCACCGTGATTAATAGAGGTTAACGTATTCTATGTTACGATGTGAATAAAACTCTAGATTCAGCTTTGTCTAGTTTTCCCCAGTAGAAAATAGGCATAATTACTGCCTCATTTCCACTTCAAAGGGCTGATGTGACCATTAGGGTGCCAAGATTAGTTGGTGGTCAAAACAAGAATAAACTACGACTCCCAAAATGCCCCAAGAGCCAGCCTCGGGTCCGGGAGTCACTTCCAGCTTTGGGGCAAAGGTGACCCCACGGGGTCCGGCCGCGAAGCAGGGAGCCTCGGAGTCTCGCCCCTTTCCTGATGCATCCAGGGATTTGTAGTTCCCTGAAGGCCGCAGGGTGCCCTTGGGGGCCGATCTCCGACTACAAGTCCCGTGATGCCCCGCGGGGGCGGCGCGCCTGCGTGCTGAAGCCGAGGGCGCGCGCGGGCGGCGCCAGCGGCGGCGGAGTAAAGATGGCGGCGCGCGGGTCTCCGCCTCCCGCTCCCGGCTGACGCGCTCTGAGGGAGGCGGCGGCGGCCACCCGAGCCGCGGCGATCCCGTGCGGCAGTGCGGCCGCGGCCGCCGGCCCGAGCGATGGCCGAGCTGGGGCACCTGGGCGGTAAGCGGGCCGAGTCGGCGCGCGTAAGGCGGGCGGAGCAGCTGCGGCGCTGGCGGGGCTCGGAGACCGAGCAGGAGCCCGCCGAGCGGCAGCCGCGCACCCGCCGCGGGGCCCCCCGCGTCCGCTTCGAGGACGGCGCGGTCTTCCTGGCCGCCTGCTCGAGCGGGGACACCGACGAGGTGAAGAGGCTCCTGGCCCGCGGCGCCGACATCAACACGGCCAACGTGGACGGCCTGACCGCCCTGCACCAGGTACCGCGCGGGGCTGCGGGGCTGCGGGGCTGCGGGTCCCGGGCCACGTCCGTCCGGGCGGCCACCCCTGGAGCCCAGCCTCCGCCGACCAGGCCCTCCGCCCGGAGGAGCAGGTTCCCGCCGGGCCAGGGTTTGGATTTCCCTCCACCTCCTCGGTTGTCATGGTTACTGGAGACTTGGACCCGGGAGGGCTGGCCGGGATTCTTCGCTGGCTGGTCCAGCGCCCGGGCACCGGTCACTCTGGGCCGTCAGTGTCGCCTGTCAGGTCCCCTGCAGAGAATCCAGCCTCTGTAGCTGTGGGACCAAGACCTCCATATTGGCCTGGCCGGTGAGGCTCAGTGGGTGAGCGGCGACCTGTGAACCAGGAGGTCAGGGGGTTCGATTCCCGGTCGGAGGGGGGGGTGGGGGGGGCGTGCAGGAGGCAGCTGATCGATGATTCTCTCTCATCATTGATGTTTTTATCTCTCCCTCCGCCTCCCTTCCCCTCTGAAATCAATAAAAAACATATACATATTTTTAAAAAGAGTCCTGTATTAGGTTAAGGAAGCAGGTCTTCTGAACTGGCACCTTTTCTCGTTTAGCTGATTTGTGATGGTTCAAAACGAGCTCGTCTCCTGCCGGCTGCAAGCGCCCAGATCTCAGCTGTGGGTGTCCCCGTCTCCTCCTAGCAGCGTCAGCTCCCCACGGCCGTCGGTGGGGAACCAGCCTCCTGAGTCACTTAGGTTTGTTTGATTCTACGGACTGGCCTTTCTTCCTTTTTCTCTTCCTTTTTTTTTAAAATAAGCCCTCTCTAGACATCACATACCCTTATATAGCCACAGCGCAGGGGCCGTGGATAAGGCGACGCTTCTCTGCTTGATAATAACCCCTTTCCTGCTGTCATCCTTATGCAACACTATTCTGTCTCCACCACTGTCATCACGAAGTCCCGCCCCCCAGGTGGGACTTCATCGTTATCTCGGGGAGCTGAGCCCTGGGCACCCACTCTTAATCTCTCTTCTTTTTCTTCTTCTTCGGTCGGTGCAAAGTGAATGTGTTGGCATGAGAATTGGCTTCTAAATGATTCGGTCTCGTGCCACCCACTCCCCTCAGTGTTTAGCCACCAGCTTACCATTACTCCTCACCATGCCTGCCGCCCGCCCTTCTCTTTCAGGTGGAAGAACTTCTCTTCTTTTCACCCCATTTGTATCTTTTCCTTTCCTGCTCACAACAGCCCCCCCTCCCCCGAGGTAGCAACCAACACCCCATCCAGTCCTTTGTTGTTTGAAATTACTTCTTGTCTTACCTCCTGCCAATCTCAGCAGCGATCCTTGGAAGTAGGTGTGGCAGGTCGTGTTGTTATTCCCATTTTACAGATGAGGGGTCTGAAACTTGGGAAACGGTTACTTGGATTAGAAAGGAGAGAATTAGGTATAGACTTTTCAGATTTAAATGTCAGCGCTTTCTATCCCGACAGCTGCGGATTTAAAACAACAACAATAACAACAAAAACACCTGCAAGTGCCATCCAGCTGGCCCTCCGAATCCTTGGTCCTGAGGGCAGACTAAGGGACTTGAGCTTCCTTGGACTTTGGTATGCCAGGGGGCCTGAACCCATCCCCCACAGACTCGGAGCGGGACTGTGGGCCTTCCTCCCACCTTACAGGGCTGGCATTGGCGTGAGCAGGTGCAGTCAGCACGAGACAAATTCAGCTGAAGATGAAGCTTCTGGAAGACTGTAGCTTAAACCTGCCTCTGTTGAGAAGCCATCTCTGTGTCTGAATCAAGAAGAGGCCTTTATTGGCTTACAGACTCTGACAGGTCAGTTCCTGTAGTTACAGTGCCTGTCCCCACGGCCTGAAGAATCTCAGGTCCATAACGATTATTCTCCGAGTGTGAGACGAGCACCAGCAGCTGGACTGCCTGCTTCGTCGCTGATGGCCCTTCTGTGAAGTGGACAGTGGCTGTTATCCGAGTTACTTAGTTAGGCATCCGTCTGTTACACAAGCGTGATATGGATTATCAGGATAACTGCGGCCTTTCTCTCTTTCCTTCGGCCATGGCCTCTTGACCGGCCATGGATTATCATCTTGGTGTGTTGGGAGAACCCCCAGGTGGTATTGGGGGACGGCTTTTCTCCTTCGCCCACAGGTGACCGTGGATGATTGGCACCTCAGGTTGCAGTGCCTTGATGCTACTTTTGACTTGGAGACCTTCCTTGGCAGCCTTTGCTTAGGCACGAGGTGCTGGAGTCAAAGATAACAGGCTCCGGGGGCCTATTAATAATGCTTGAAATAGACTGGGGAGGAGGATCCAAAGGGAGACCTGCTCTGATGAAGCCTCCACGCTGGTGCAGCCAACAGAACGGGTGCCCTTCAGGTCGGAGTCTTTGGTGAAAAAGACATCAATCTGATGATAAAACCCTTGAAAGCAGTTGTTTGCTCACAGAGGAATTCCCACTTCATCTATGTATATATGTTATAGGGCACCAAGTGTGGGCTAAGAATTCTGGGTAGGCTCATACTTCTGAAAGGTCTTTTCTTTTAATTTATTTATTTTGCAAGTTGATTACTGTCACCTATCTTGGTATCCTTGGCATTATGATCTTGGTGCTTAAGGTCTAGATAGAGGCTCTTAAAACTGTATCTACTAAATTATTGGGCTGGGTGAGAGGCAAGTGCTGGGACTCGTCAAAGTGAATGCTGGCTTCTTCCTCCAGACCATGCTTTGTGGGCACTTGGGTCTGTGCTCGGCTTGGCGAGCTCACTGTCCGTCCACCAGACCCTGTCTCTAGACCCGTCTGACAGTCCGTCTGGAGGGACACCTCGGGACAGAGGCATTCTCTCCTTGAGGCAGACATTCGGGTTGGTTTTGGAATGGGCTCAGAGTCCAAGTTTGGATCTCAGGGTCACCCACACTGGAATTCAGCTCCTAGTAGCCTGTCACTCTAGAGCCGCCTCAGTCCTCAGGGAGATTAAAATGATCCCTGTCTCTGGAGGAGAGGCAGAGAAAGGGGCAGATGAGGGAAGGAGAAAACTATCTCTGTTCCGAGTGGTAGAGTGAGACAGGAGACGGCTGAGATCATGTGTTCAGTTCAGTGCAGAGCAGCACGGGTGTGTGCCACCTCGTGTGGGAGCATGAAACTTGCATTCCGACCCTTCTCTTTCATTCCAAGTCCGCCTGTCTTCCCTGACAGTTCTGGCTGTGCGTGACTCCTGCCTTCCCCCGTGGGGGTGGGTTCTGCTCAGGGACCGGACCCCAGGCCCAATGGGGAAGAACTGTTGCCTCTCACTGTGGGCATGAGGACGTCCCCGTGGCTTTTTTAGTAGTTTGCCTCTTCAGGTTGGTGCGTGTGATGCATCAGATCATGCTGGGCATTTGTAACCTTTGAAAGAGCAGTGTCAGTAGAAACAGGTTTTTGAGGACTTTTGTGGCGACTATATGAAGGGTTTTCCGACTAAGCATCATTTTGTTAGTCTTTCTGTTTACTTTTGGAAGAGAAAAAAAATAGATCTGGCATCAGTATGCTTATGATTGTAAATTAGGGCCCAAAATACATGAGAAGGCGCCTGAAAGGTTGTTCCTGGCCACTTCAAGCGGCTTCATTGTCTATGAGTCACGGCTGTCTTAGGCCATGATCAGGTGGTTTTCATAGACTGTGAGCGAGCGTGTGTTCCAGACCGTGTCTGTGGAGCTTACTCGGAACTTTGGGTTGTTGTAGCCATAAAATTGTATTGGGACACATCCTCACTCACTGGCCGGGCGCTGTCTGTGGCGGACACATCCTCACTCACTGGCCGGGCGCTGTCTATGGTGGACACATCCTCACTCACTGTCCGGGCATTGTCTGTGGTGGACACATCCTCATTCACTGTCCAGGCGTTGTCTGTGGTGGACACATCCTCATTCACTGGCCAAGTATTGTCTGTGGCGGACACATCCTCATTCACTGGCCGGGCGTTGTCTGTGGCGGACACATCCTCATTCACTGGCCGGGCGTTGTCTGTGGTGGACACATCCTCATTCACTGGCCGGGTGTTGTCTGTGGTGGACACATCCTCATTCACTGGCCGGGTGTTGTCTGTGGTGGACACAGCCTCATTCACTGGCCGGGCGCTGTCTGTGGTGGACACATCCTCATTCACTGGCCGGGCGCTGTCTGTGGTGGACACAGCCTCATTCACTGGCCGGGCGTTGTCTGTGGTGGACACATCCTCATTCACTGGCCGGGCGTTGTCTGTGGTGGACACATCCTCATTCACTGGCCGGGTGTTGTCTGTGGTGGACACATCCTCATTCACTGGCCGGGCGTTGTCTGTGGTGGACACATCCTCATTCACTGGCCGGGTGTTGTCTGTGGTGGACACATCCTCATTCACTGGCCGGGTGTTGTCTGTGGCGGACACATCCTCATTCACTGGCCGGGTGTTGTCTGTGGCGGACACAACCTCACCTGCTGGCCGGGCGCTGTCTGTGGCGGACACAGCCTCACCTGCTGGCCGGGTGTTGTTCGTGGCGGACACAGCCTCACCTGCTGGCCGGGTGTTGTTCGTGGCGGACACAGCCTCACCTGCTGGCCGGGCGCTGTCTGTGGTGGACACAGTCTCACCTGGTGGCCCGGTGTTGTCTGTGGCGGACACAGCCTCACCTGCTGGCCGGGCGCTGTCTGTGGTGGACACAGTCTCACCTGCTGGCCGGGTGTTGTCTGTGGCGGACACAGCCTCACCTGCTGGCCGGGCGCTGTCTGTGGTGGACACAGCCTCACCTGCTGGCCGGGCGCTGTCTGTGGCGGACACAGTCTCACCTGCTGGCCGGGTGTTGTCTGTGGCGGACATAGTCTCACCTGGTGGCCCGGTGTTGTCTGTGGCGGACACAGCCTCACCTGCTGGCCGGGTGTTGTTCGTGGCGGACACAGCCTCACTCACTGGCTGGGCGCTGTCTGTGGCTGCTTTCACACTACAGTGAGTATTTCCAAGAGGCTGTACCAACCTTCGGTCTACATCAGCGCACTAGGCCATCTCCATCGACCTTGTTACATAAAACAGTGTAGAGCACATGTGCTAATGACAATACTTGGACTTATGTGTGCTTATCTTTTACAAATCGGTTTCCAGCTCTATCTCAGGTGTCCTCAGGTCACCCCTGGAGTAGAGGAAGGGCAGTGTGCTTTCTGCCTCACAGCGGGGAAACCGGCTGTGGAAAGATTGGATGCGCTGACGTGTGTTCCTCTCCTGTACAGTATCTTGTAACGTCCCTGCTCTGGGCTGAGGTTTGCCCTCTACCCCTGTCCTACATGGACGTTGCTCAGAGCGTGGGCCCAAGGCCACGGCATCAAGGAGATAGCTGAGACGGATGGGAGAGCAGGTGACACGCTCTCTGAACCTCTCTGCTCGGGTGTCCACCTCGCTCAGCGCCACGCCCGAGGGTGCCAGCAGGCTCGCCCTTCCCTCGGAGGACGGCTTTCTCATTCCCATTGCCTCGCCCAGGATCCGTGACCCTGCCCAGCCAGGCTTAGCGGGGGGCAGGGACAGCTGCGAGGCGGGCCGTGGCACTGACTTCTGGGCTCACTAGGATGTTTCAGGTGGGAAGGGCAGCAGGCAGCACAGCTACTCGCTGCTCAGGGTGGTTCTGGATGGGAGTCACTTAGGCCGGAGGAGAAATGAGCTCCAGACGGGATGGAAACGAGCCGTCTAAGACGGCGCTGTCCCTGTGGGCAGAGGGTGGACGGTCCACCAGCGTCCGAAGCTCAACCCTCTCGGTACTGTCCTGTTCACCACTGGAAGGCATGCCGATGAGCCCGTCCCTTCACGCAGGGGCCTCCCGCCCTCACCTCTGCCATGTCTCCATGCCAGTGCCTGGCCTCTGGACCTCACCCCCCGCACGGTGGCCACTTCCTGTGTGGTGTCCCTGTCACGACTCCCGCCAGCAGCCCGGCTCCTGTTCCCGTGCAGCTGTCACTCCGAGATGCAGCCCCGATGGCGTCGCTCCTGGTTGAAGCCTCAGGATGAGGTGGAGCTTTTATTAGGGGACACGGCCTGCATTGCTGCCGCCCCGTCAGCCTCGTCCTGCCATTTCAGGCCTGCAGGGGCCACAGGAAGCCTGGGCAGGTGTCGTGGATGTCCCACCCCCGTCTGAGTCGAACATACCAGACTGCGCAGCATCCCAAACGATCTTTTCCCTCCTTCAGACCTTCGTATGCTGTTCCCTTTGCCCAGACTTTCTGCACCCCTGCTTCCTCAGCTGGCTACTTCCTTCTCCTTCATGACACGTGAACAACCCGTCACCCCCGGCAGAGGTGGTGACTTCTTATGGGAAGGAGAAGGCTTGGTGCAGTGTGATTCCTGTTGTGTGTGGTCGTGTGCCTCTCCCTAAGGATTGTCGGGCAGAGCATGGGCCTCGGTAAATGTGTCACAGGAGTAAGTGGAAAAGCGCTTTACAGTCCAGGAGCAGTTACTCGGATGAACTCCTAGCCTGTGCCTTGGTGATGTGAGCCCCTGTCGGGTCCGGAACTGCAGTGGCTCCGCGGTGTTCTGCCTGCGCTCACCACAGACTCAGCCTCGGCCAGAGCCAGTCCACAGCTCTGACTCGCCCTCCTCGCCGCTCCCTGTCTCCCCTTTCCTACCTTAACTTACCTTTTCCCTTATTGGCAGAACCTGACAGTGGTCTGTTGGCATCTACTGAAACCTGCACAGTTATTTTACATAGAGAAGCTTTGCCCTTTGTGTGGGAAGGAGTGTCCCTGCTGACTCGTAGAGACCACACAAGAGTGATAGTCGGAGGAGGAGTAATAATCACAGCATCAGCGACAGGAACTTAGCACCTAACTCTGAGCCGGGCACTGAAGGTTTTACACACACGAGCTCATTTGTAACACCATGAAGTCGGCACTGTGGTTGCTGTGATAACACTACAGTCGAGGAAATACAGGCATAACTAGTTCCAAAAACACAAAACCACTCGTTAGCAGGCCTGGATTTGAGCCCAGGAAGCCTCGCTCCATGGTCTGCCCTCGTCGGCAGTGCCCTGCACGGGGACGGGTATGTCACTGCGTCTCAGCACCTCCTGCCGTGTCGGCCTCTGCATGTGCGGGGCCTGGCAGGACGTGACGTGACTCGGTCCTCAGCTTCGCTCTGCAGAGCCCTGGATGAAAGGTGCTGGGTAAGCCACAGCCTCCTGCTTAATCTCTCCTTTCAGGGATGGAATTTGCGGGACTGACTTATACTTTCTGAGAATTTAATCTGCCCATAATTTATTTGTGGCTTTTCTTCCTCAGCCAACTCAGATCCCAGAATTGCCTGCCTTCTTTCCAGGAGGCGTGAGGACAGTGCTGACCCCCACGCCTGCCATGTAGCTCTCGGCCGGGTGCTCGTGGCTTGTGAAACACTTGTTTGTAGGCACAGGGTGCTCTGGGCTCCGTAGGACCGTCCTCTCCACGGGACAGCGGTTCGCCCTGCCAATTTGGCAGCAGAGTGGACCTTGGGGGCTGTGGCTCAGACAGGTAGCCAGGCTACGCGGAGGTTTCCAGCCCAGGCTGACGCCGATAAGCAAAGGGCAACGAGAGTGCTGTCAGGGGCCTTGTGCTCTGCATTTAGTCTGTCGGAGTGGCCAGCTCAGAGCAGCCAATTGGGACATTCCTCCTGGGAGGTCATTGGCGAGCTGGGCGAATATCAGTGCACCCTATGGATGCTGAAGCGAAATTATTTTTAGGAAGAGAGTATCAGGAACTAGAAATGTCCCATGAGCCAGGTGGTAGCCTGAGCTTGGCCTGAGCTGGCGCTGGGTGCCTCTGAGTTGGCAGGTGGAAAGCATGCGAGTGGTTAGCAACTGGATCCATGACCTTAAGCCTATTAACTCTTCTGGGCCTCATTTCTCCGTCTGTGGAAGAAGACATCCTAACGCTGTTGCTGCAGCCACCACATTCTTCCTTCGCTTTACAGCTTTGTGATAACATGGTTTTTGCAAGGAACCTCTTTTGATCAAGTCGGTTGAGATGAGTCACTCTGTCACTTCCGTGCCTCACTCGTGGTGCAGACTCGGGGAGGAGGTGGCGGCAGCCAGGGCCTTCTTAGTTCCGGCAGGTGCTGGGGACGCGGCTGTGGGCACTCTTGGACCCAAGAGAACTCGTGCTGGGGGCTCCCACCATTACCAGGCTGAGTGTGTTATTCCTCAAAATGAGTTCTCCGTGAGGAACTGTGAAACGTGTTTGAAAGACTGTGGGCTTTGAGTAGATACAGCTTTCATTTTCTGGGCCTTTTCCATCTACCTTCCTCGTCTTGGCTTTTTAACTCTGCCTTGGTGACAGGAGTTAGACCAGATGTGCCCCCTACCCTGTGCCTGGTGGGGTCCAAAGGGAGTACCTGGAGGACAGCCCGAGGGATGAGTGCTGGCGGGGGGGAGGGGGGTGCAGGGAGGCAGAGGGTGAGGGCTGGGCCGTTTCCAGGACCTGCTGGAACCCAGAGTGCACCCTTCTGAGATCTAAATGTCGTTCCCTGCTCTGACTGCAGCCAGTGCTCGCTGGCCTCAAGTCATGAATCTTACAGTCTCGGGGACAATATGCCAGTGTACTAAGAACAACACCTTAGGGTGACCCTCCATGGAAACTTCTTTACTTCTCTGTCTCTCTGGGCTCTCTCCTGAAAGGCCACGGGTCTGTGCCCAGTCTGCTGACCACTGAGGACATGATCAGCTCCATAGCTCTCACCCTCTCGGAGCCAAGCTGTCTGTGCCAGGGAGCTGTGCCTTTCACACCGGCTGACAGTGCCCGTGTCACCTGTCACGTGGCAGCCACTGCTGCGTGAGCCTCGCTCGGGAAGTAGCTACACTGTCGTGATGGGCGTGGACAGACAGGCACTTGAAGGATGGACTCACTGGGTCAGTCCTTAACCACATACATGAACGCTCTCGTGGGGAGCATCTGCTCACAGTTGCGATGTCCAACATTACTGGCTTGTATCATCTCTAATTTACTTGTACGAATTCTTGTCATAGGGTGAGGCTCCCTCGTTGGAGCTTAGAAAGGCTGGGTCCCGTAAGCTCGTGGGTCAGTACTGCACCCTGTGTCAGGGTCAGCCCTCCGCCAGAATACGGTCAGCAGAGTGCCTCAGGGAAGAACCAGGGCCGGGTGTTCCGGGCATTTGGTATTTTGGCTAAAGACTGATAAGGAAAAAACCCTAAAACTTTCTATAAATGTAGTTGCCTTTTAAAAAGTGGTATAATTAATTTTTTTTTTTAAAGAGACTCTGGTCTTTATTAGCAAGCCCAGGCACACGGTGTGATGGGAGAGGGACCAGCAGTTCTACTTACAATGTGGCACCAGCTAGACTGCGGGCAGAGTCTGACAATCTGGATGGAGGGTAGGCCCTGCGCAGTCATGCCTCCCAGGGCGGCTCCTGAGGAGAAAACGGTAGAATTAATTTTGACCACTTTTTATTTGGCAAAG
This sequence comes from Myotis yumanensis, assembly GCF_028538775.1. Lineage (NCBI taxonomy): Eukaryota > Metazoa > Chordata > Mammalia > Chiroptera > Vespertilionidae > Myotis > Myotis yumanensis. The sequence goes on along the minus strand of NW_027223773.1, from coordinate 373,897 downwards.
AAGGGGGAATCCTGCTGTGGTTTTCCTTTCTACAGGAGCGAGGCCGCGGGGCCTCTCCCGTGATGCCTTCTCTTCAGTGCCAGGGGCTTGGTTTCCGTGGCTTCTGTGAACCAATTTGGTGGCTTAAAACAGCAGAAATGTATCGGCTCGTAGCCCTGGAGTCTGAAGTTGAGGTCCTGATGGGCTGCACGCCCTCTGGAGCCCGGGGAGGTGTTGTTCTTTGCCTCTCCAGCTCTGGGGCCCGTCGGCCTCTGTGGACACGTTGCCTCCTCCTCTTCTGTCTGTGTCACCCCCCCGCCTCCGCCTGTCTCCTATGAGGACACTTGTCATGGGATGTAGGGCCCACTTAGGTAATGTAGAATGTGCCATCTCAAGACCCTATTTTATCTGCAAAGACCCCTTTCCAATTCAGTCCCCACACAGGCTCGGGGATTGGGACATGGACCTATTTGGGGCACCATCCAGCACACTCCAGCAGTGGGAGGTTGATGCATGGGCGTGTACAGGGGCAGCGTGTGCAGGTGGGGGGCAGCCGTGTGCAGCACCCCCTGGCCGGGCCATCTCCATGTGCTGCAGCCTGCAGGGACGACTGGGCAATTCTGGATGACTGGGAATCAACCGAATGTGCAGAAACTGTGACTTTCTGTGCATTCAAAGCCCGTTCTTTGATTCAACAAATGTTGGTGCCCAGTGCTGTTCTAGGTGTTGGGCTGCCAGGGAATACACACCCAGCACGACTGGGAAATTCTGAGCCTTTCGGGATTGGGTGTGTGGCTGATAAATGAAATCAATGATGGTCTTTACTGTTATCTCTAAGCATTTAGGATTTTCAGCATAACATTAAATTATATAATTTTGGGGATTATACATGTTGTTATTTCTGAGTTACATAAGTGTTAGGAGGATGTAGGACAGAATAGTGGAAGGTAGGAATGGGGATTCGTTACGAGCATCATCGCTGCCCAGCACCGTATCAGCAGTTTGTTGAAGTCCAGGCAGGAGTGGGCTGACGCACGCGCACACACACACACACACACACACGCAGCGTGTCACCTGCCTGGCTCCCGGAGCGGGCTCTGTGGGGAAGGAGTCGCAGCGGATTCTGAGCCCCAGCAGCAAGGTCAGCTCCTGGAGCCGTGGCAGGCAGAGGCGGTGACAGTTGCGCTATTTTGGGAGCGGAGGAGCTCTGTCGTGGGCCTGCTTTGCAGTCCCAGGTTGAACTCTGGCCCCCGGCAGCCGGCAGCCACTGTGCCTTCGATGCAGAGCAGCGTCGGTCGGTGCAGTGGCTGTCAGAGCGCTCTGCTCCCGTTTGCTGAAATCAGGTGTTTTCCTTGGAGATGGCTGGTCATTGCCGAGGAAAGGTGGCTGCTCGGTGAGGAAGCCTCAGCCTGCTGCCGGCTGTCTCTGTAGCTGTGTCTCTGGACTAGTCATGAGTTACATCATAAAGCGATTGTATTTTCTTCCTTCAGCTTAGAACAGGTTGTTACTTCGGTAATATTCTGTGTCTTCACAACAGAAGGAAATGGACACGAGCCACAGCAGAGGGAATGGGTTAAATATAGAGAATAATTTTCCCATTGATGTCCTGAGGAGCATCAGACACTCACGTAGCCTCCTTTGCCTGTTCAGGGAGAGGAAAGACCCGTCCACCTGGTGGTCAGTGCAGCTCTGCGTGGGGGCAGGTGCTGGGCCCGTGGCACTGGACACGGTTTTCCGGACGAATCTGGGTATCCCCCATGCTGTGTCTTGGGGAGCAGACACACTGCTTGGGGTTTTCAGGGATATTCCGCTCTCCTCCATGGCTTCATCCAGTTCCTTCTGGAGGCCACAGGAGAAGAGAAAAGAACAGGCCAGTCACTCCAGGATGTTTCTGTTGGTGGGTCTCTCCAGGGACAGTTCTCTCAGCGTAGTCCTGAATCATGCCAGTCTATTCTCGGAGCTCCTGGACTTAGGATCCCAGGACGCTGGGCATTTGAGGAAGTCCCTGAGGTCAGACTTAACAAACAGGCCCCCCAGTCCTGCTAGTTCAAAGACATTTTTAACCAACTGCCTCCCCTCTAAGATACTGAGGTGGGGTTGGCAGTGCTGGGTGAGGATGAGGACAGTGTGTGCTTTTTCCTGGGGAGTTGCTATTTGTTAGACTATTGGCTTAAAAACAACAACAGTACCAGCCACGGTCCCACCATGTATCTCCTTTCTTCCTCCCACAGTCCCGTGAGGCAGGTGGTCCCCATGCTGTAGATGAGGGCATGGCCCAACTTCTCCTCCTCACTCTGAGGGACATGCGTTGGCAGAGTTGGACGCAAACCTGGGCCTGCCTGCCCCTGGCTGGTACTGAGCAGTGCACGGCCTGCCTGTGGGCATCGGCATGACCCGCCAGCGGCCTCGTTACTGTCTGTGATGGCCTGGAGAGTGACATCCCAGATCACCTGTAGACAGACGGGCTGGTGGTGGTTCTCTGAGACGCCTCATGGTGTTCTTCTTGTAGAAATACCGGCACGGACTTGATGTTCATAGACCCAAAGACTGACACCGGAAGGAGGAGAGCTAACGTTGTGCTGGGGGAGACAGAAAAGGAGGAGAGCCAGAGGGAGGGAGGGAGGTTTTCTCCTGTGGGAGCCGCACCAGCCGGGCTCATGCTAGGCCCTAGAACGTGGCTGCCATCACCTTCAAAGGGCAGAGAATGATCTTGGAAAAAGGGCTTCCAAAAGGCTCTGGCGGCACGGCGCTTGGAGCGGAGGCTCGCGGCTGTTCTTCTCTCCGCGCCAAAGGCACCTTGCTGCCAGGCCAGAAGCAGCGCCCAGTGCTCAGAACAGGCCAGGCCTCCGTGGACGTCCTGACACGGGAGCTGTTACCTGGGCAGAGCGTGCGGACCGCTGGGGCACTTTCTTCTCCCTGAACTTCGCTGCCTTTTTGAAAAGTGCCCCCGTCATCTCTTCACTTGAGTCTTTCTGGACAGTTGGTGGCGAGGCGCTCTGCAGTGAGCAGTAATCTATTACATGTCTCCATGAATCACACATTTTAACTGAAATAGCTATCTACTTTCAAAACAAAGAATTAAGAGTGGCATTGCTTTACGTTTTTACAGATCTCTGAATGTCTGGATTCCATCTATTGGGATGCGTATTCGGTGTGACGACGACCTGGCTCACATAGCTGCACATGGGAAGAGGGAGGCGTGCTCCGCAGCCGCTCAGCCGTGAGGGTCCTGTCCTGGGTGCTGGACTAGAGGCCTAGGGAGCAGCTTCTTACCTGAGTGGCATTGGGCTCTGACACCGTGCTGGGAGCCTTTCTGACTTGGTGACGTCAGAACCAGAGTCTGACCTGCACTCGGAGTGGGTCTTCCCGGGTCTGCGCGGCAGAGCGTGGTGAGTGCTGGCCAGTGAACGTGGGCTTCCCTTTGCAGGCCTGCATTGACGAGAACTTCGACATGGTGAAGTTCCTGGTGGAGAACAGAGCCGACGTGAACCGGCAGGACAACGAGGGCTGGACGCCCCTGCACGCGGCGGCGTCCTGCGGCTACCTGAACATTGCCGAGTGAGTCTGCACTCTGAGGAGCTGCGCTGCGCCGACAGCGCGCTCTCCATCACCATCACAAAGGCCTCGATCAGCGAGGAGCAAGGAGGGCAGGGGCTTTCTATCCTCCGGGAAATGCGTGTTGACTGATGGGCACTCCTGGGCCTCTGGGTCACTGTAAGGGTTCTCAGGGATCAAGTAAATATTACTTCAGGGATAAGTGTGAAACTAAACAGGTTTTTATTTTTTATTCTAAAAATGGTTTGGGCCCTGGCCAGTGTGGCTCAGGGGTTAGAGCGCCAGCCTGTGGACTGAAGGGTCTCGGGTTCAATTCCTGGTCAAGGGCACGTGCCTCAGTTGTAGGTTCGACCCCTGGCCCCGGGCCAGAGGCAACCAACTGATGTGTCTCTCTCTGGCCGATATTTCTCAGCGGAGAGGAAGGGGAAGTGTCGGCAGTGGGAGGGACTGAGGGAGCAGGAGGACCTCCGGATGGTGAGAGCAGCAAAGGCCTCAGGAGCCAGCGCGTGTAAATGACGTAAATGGCTACTGAGTTGCTGAAGGGCGGACGTCTGGCTTAGGAGGTGTTCTTCTCCTTAAAATGCTTGTGAACAGCTTGTAGACTCTGAGCATGATGGGGATTCTCACTGGCCCAGGAGCACCTGATCTTGTGAAAGATGAACTAGACGTGAAGTCACATGACCAGAGCCGTAACCTCGGCCACTCGCTGACTCTTTGACTCTAAGAAAATCAGTCGGCGCGTGAGCCCAGTTTCTCACACGGGCCTTGCTCCGCTTCGAGTCTCTCGCACGAGGGTGAAAGCATGTGACAGGTGGTGTTAACACTGGTCTCGTCTGCACAGGTATTTCCTCAGCCACGGAGCCAGCGTGAGCATCGTCAACAGCGAAGGGGAGGTGCCCTCCGACCTGGCGGAGGAGCCGGCCATGAAGGACCTTCTTCTGGAGCAAGTGAAGAAGCAAGGTAACCGGGCTCAGACCCAGCACCCAGGGAGCCACGTGGTCACGGGACAGGGCCACCTGTGTGCGCAGTGTTCGTCGTCGGTCAGACGTCCAGTGACATGTGTCCAACCGCAGCTGGGCACGGGCGTTGGAAGTTAGCCAGGATGTCACTGGCTTTGTGGACGTGGCTCGTGGTGCCTTTCCCTCTTCCTGTTAAGCGGCCGTCACGGGGTCTGCGCTCCTTCCCTGGCGGAGCGCAGCGCCTTTCCCGGCGTGACCTCAGGGGAGGCCAGCGCTGTCCCTCCACGTGTTTGCAGATTGCCCAGAGCTGAGCATGTCTCATGCTGGCCCTTCGAGAACATGTGGGACCGTGGCCCAGGGCCGTGAGTGTGAGCTGTCACTGCCTCCCGTGCAGCTCTGCCCGTGGACCTGGGGGGCCAGTGCCGAGTCTCCGCCCAGAGGAGGCTCTCAGGGCCTGGTGGCGGCTCCGACATGCCCTGTGGCCTCTGTGTCTGTTCCCTCGTCTGTGCCAGGGGAGGTGTGTCTGTTATTTTTACCCCCGAGGATGTTGGGGAACAGAAATGCTGTCCATGCGGAGGACTCTGAAGGGGACGTTCTGCACAGAGACCCTAAACACAGACACAGCAGCGCCTCTGGCCTTGGTGTGCTTGGGCTGAAAACCGCTTGGTGTGTCCGTAATGGGCCGCCATCACTCTGTCTTCCTGACGCTGTCACACTGAAAGCGACTGCTATCTCACGCTTGCCATTGCTCTGCGAACGGAGGCGAATGGATGGGTGCCGGCCGGTGCTAACAGTGGCCTGTGGTGTGTTGAGGACGTGTTCGAGTCTAAGGGTGAGTGGCCGTGGTAACGCCGCGTCCTGTGTGGCTCCCACAGGGGTGGACCTGGAGCAGGCGCGGAAGGAGGAGGAGCAGCAGATGCTGCAGGACTCGAGGCAGTGGCTCAACAGCGGGAAGATCGAGGACACCAGGCAGGCTCGCTCGGGGGCCACCGCCCTGCACGTGGCAGCCGCCAAGGGCTACTCCGAGGTCCTCAGGTGTGTCAGCCACAGCCACCACGGTCGTCCCCGCCTCCCGACCGAGCGAGACAGGCCTTGGACGCGGGGGATGAGGTTTCCGAGGTGGTGGGTTTCTCTGTGTTGTCTCCCCGACCTGCAGTCTTTCTGACGTTTGCTGGTGTTCACCATGGACACCCAGCCCCACCACCCCCAGCTCCTCGCTGCCCGTGAGACGGGAGCCTGGCCGAGAGGCGGCCTTGCGGGCCTCTCCCAGCTCCGGATGCAGCGTCACACCCCTGCAGCCGCCCCTCTGCCACACGTCAGGCGGGACAGATTTGAGGTTGTTTGGTCTGCTGGACACAGACAGTTTCTCTGGGCTCATTGGTCTGTGATACCATCTGGAGTGTGTGCATCCAGCTGCAGTCGATGGCCATCCGTCTGGACAGGCGGAGTTTGGGTCCTGCCTTCTGTGTCCACACGGCTTCCTGTGGCTCTCAGGGTGGCGTCACGATGTCAGACTCAGCTGACGTGGGTTTCTAGCTGCGGAGTCATGCTCTTTTTACTCCTGGAGCCGTCTGGAGGCCCACGAGGTGGGGAGCGGCTGTGCTGTTTCCTCGGGAGACAGGCCCCCCGGCCCTGGGCACTTGCAGTAACGCCTACTGTTCGTGAGAAGCCCTGCGGGCACTGGGCAGAGTGGGGGGTGTGAGGGTCTGCAGCGAGCATGGGGTGCCCTAGGAGTGCCCCGAAGAGAACCAAGTTCTCATTTGAGGGGTCACTTCCCACCTGCAGACGTAGAAAGACTGCACAGTCAGGGAGACCACACAGAGAATCCCACCCGGGAGACAGAGAACACCCCGGGGTGGCATTGTGGGCTTGGCTCATGAGTTAGGCTTTGGCATCTCTCAGGTGCACTTGCTCCAGACACTTCCGTAGGCGGAACACGCATGTGCTGGGGTGCCCGTGTGCCTTTGGGTGGGTCCGAGTTGCCTGTGATTGGGCCTGTGATTGGGCAGTGTGTAACCAGCTGGAGCTGTGCTGAGGGGCAGGAGAGCCTCACTCGCCCCTGTGCCTCTGGGAGGGGCAGTGTCCTTGGCAGGAAACGGAATGGGGGTACACATGTCCGTCCGGGTTTCTCTCAGACTGTTGATTCAGGCTGGCTATGACCTGGACGTGCAGGACCATGACGGCTGGACGCCCCTCCACGCTGCCGCGCACTGGGGCGTGAAGGAGGCCTGCTCCATCCTGGCCGAGGCCCTCTGCAACATGGACATCAGGAACAAGCTGGTGAGTCGGCTGGGCCCCTGTGAGACAGCGAGACCGTGCCGGGCCTCGGAGCAGCTGTCCGGAGTCTGGCCAGGGCGTGAAGACACGTCGCCACGGCCATTATCAGCACAGGGTTTGCTGAGCCCGAAGCTCCAGTGGCCCGCCTTCTGCTTCCACTGATGCTGAAGCCCCTAAAACAAGCAAACAGGAGTTTGGTTGAAATAATGTTACTTGCTTTCCTATGTCTGCGGAACTTTAGGAATTTCCTGGCAATCCAGAGGCACGACCCTCTAGAGAGTGGGTGTGCCCATCGGCCTCCCCATCTCCAGGTCCGGTCTGTTCTCTGGTTGGGGGTTTGGGTCCTTGGCTGTGCTGGTGTTGCCTGGAGGAGTCGTGACGTTAGGGACATGCCGGGCCCTCCTGAGGCTTCTGAGAGCCCCTGTGGAACTTGTCCTACAATGAGATCACTTAGGAGCAGGCCCAGGGAGAGGCAGGAAGTGTCCGAATGCTGTGGGCATTTCCTCACTGCTGTTTACAAAGTGTGAGCTCTCTCCACAAGGGCTTGCTGTTTCTCTGTGGTAGACGAAGGCCTGGTCATAACGGAGGGCCGATGCGTGAGGGAAGCAGCTGGCGCTGGACGCAGAGGCAGGAGTGGCTGCTGGAGATGGCTCTGGTGGAGTCTTGGGATCACTCCTGTGTTTTCTCCTGGTCACGGTACCCTTTCTCTGCAGGGCCAGACGCCGTTCGATGTGGCTGATGAGGGCCTCGTGGAGCACCTGGAGATGCTGCAGAAGCAGCAGAGTGTGGTGAGTCCCCAGGATACTGAGAGGCGAGGGATGCTGAGAGGGTCCAGGGGATGCTGAGAGGATCCCGGGGGATGCTGAGAAGCCGAGGGATGCTGAGAGCTGTTGGACAGTCTCTGTCCATGCCAGGCCGCTCAGTCACTGGCTCTAGTCAGGTCTGTGTTCTGGAGAGGGCATGTTCCCTCCGGCACTGTCCGCAGCCTGTTAGAAGGAAATAGCCCAGAAACCCTGGCTGTTAAAGTTGACTCATTACAAGAACACCTTCAGTCAGCTGGAAGGTAAAATGACAAACAGCCCTGCGTTCTGGAAAAGGAACGCGGTTTGCTCAGGTTCTCTCCTCCCCTGTGGTGTTGGTCTTGTCTTCAGGATGACGGGGCTGTTTCGAGTTCTCATCTCTGCTGGTTTTTACCAAAGATCAGCCTCTTGGCTTTTCTGACTTTGCAGCTTCGAAGTGAAAAAGAGACGCGGAAGAAGCTCATTGAGTCGGACCTGAACAGCAGATTGCAGGGTGGACTCTTTAAGAAGTAAGATGTTGGGGGCCCGTGGGGGTGACACGCTTAGTGTGAGGATTTGCACAATAAGAAAACTTTGATTTTAGCCCAGTGACTTTTTAACATGTGGGAACGTTTGAGGGCGGGGAGGGGCGTTGATACGTGGGGAGACGCTGAGGGTGGGGGAATGAATCCACATTGTGCAGCATTTCTTGGTCCCCAGCTCAGGGGTCCCAGGTCCCAACCACCACTCCGATGGGCTGTTCTGTGAGCTCAGGGACCACCACTCCAGAGCCAGCAGGCTCCCTGGCGTCATAAGCACTGAGTAACTTGTTAAATGATTTCTGTTTGCCTGCCCGGCAGCACCCAGGCCCATGGCCTCTTTTCTCTGTGTGTGAATGGCTAGAGCTCCTAAGTCACACTCCACAGCCAAACAGTAACCTTCAGGTGTCAAACAGGCCAGGACTCGGGGCGCAGGCTCAGAGGAGGGTCCGAGTGCCTTTCTGTTGCTGTGACCCAGGCTCGTCGATGCGCTCCCCGACACTGAGTGCGCTTACATAGTTGTCGTTTCTGAATGACACTCACACTGTCTTCTGTGGTTTAGCAAAGAGAAGATGCTGTATGAGGAGGAGACGCCCAAGTCCCACGAAACAGAGGAAGAAAGCAAGGAGTCCAGCAGCTCCAGCTCGGAGGAGGAGGGCGAAGATGAAGCGTCCGAGTCTGAGACTGAGAAGGAGGCAGGTAATGCGGGTGTCCCTGCCAGGCCCTGTGTGTCCCAGTGCGAGGCGTGCGCTGTCCGGCGGAGCAGGAGTCCTCAGGGCGGAGAGGGGCCGAGCTGCCCCTTTGCCAGGGGGAACGCAGCGGTGGAGGCGGTGAGCTGAGCTAGAGCAGCTGCCCTGTAGTCGGGACCAGGTGCCCGAGAAGCCCTGTGTGAGGAGCCACCTCTCCGGCACTGGGTCTCGGGGAGCTCATTGGTCGGTGCCTCCTGTGTCCGTCCAGCGGGGAAACCCGTGAAGGGGAGTCTGTGTTCCCTGAGCTCGGCCCACGATGCAGGGTTAGCTGAGTTTATTTTCTTCTGGCAGCAGCTGCTAGAGCAGGGGTCCTCAAACTACGGCCCGCGGGCCACATGCAAATACAAATATTGTATTTGTTCCCGTTTTGTTTTTTTACTTCAAGATAAGATATGTGCAGTGTGCATAGGAATTTGTTCATAGTTTTTTTTTAAACTATAGCCCGACCCTCCAACGGACAGTGAACTGGCCCCCTGTTTAAAAAGTTTGAGGACCCCTGTGCTAGAGATTTCATGAGTTTGAGGCCAAGCATGCCCAGCTCTGGTCTGGGTAACGGGTGAACCTGTTCTGTTAGCAGGAAAGCACATGCACGAAGATGAATTTTCACACGTGCACTTGTGCTTCCTGTGTCTTAAGCCACAGATCGGAAGCCGGAGGCTGTTGTCAACCATTCCAGCTCGGAAAGCAAGGGCCACGTCCTGGAGCAGACACTGGCCCCCGCTCAGACACCAGCCCCCTCAGCCAGGAGGGTGAGTATTGGGGATTAATTTGGATATTATGTTTCCCCCGACTGCAGTAACATACAATGAGAAAGGCCTTAAGGATACGTTCTTGCAAAACAATAAAGATACATGGCCGCCCTAACAAAGTAGCGACTGGGTGCCTTGAAACAATGGTAATTCACCTCTCAGTCTGGAGGCGGGAGCCAAGGCCAAGGTGCCGGCAGGTGCAGTTCCTGGTGAGGACCCCCCTCCTGGCTCAAAGACGCCCCCTCATCTTGGGGGTCTGAGCTCCGGAGACAGGAGAGTCTGCTTTGTCAGAGCAGCCCCAGGGCAGGTGTGTTGAGAGTCTGAGGCTCTTTCTGGCTCAGGGACAAAGGCAGCCTCAAGGGGAGCGTGGTGTCAGGAGGGAGGGCAGGGCACTGGCCGGGAGCCTGTGGGCCTCCCTGGACTCCAGGGCGCAGAGGCAAGCGGCCCTTTCTTTCTCTTTCCTCCCCTTGTAGATCGCCAGCCTTTTTAACAAGCTGGAAGAGCCCAAAGACGAGTCACCTTCCTCATGGCGCCTGGGACTTAGGAAGACTGGCAGCCACAACACATTGAGTGCTGTGGCCGACACCCGGGAGGCTGCGAGGGACCGGGGCTCCGCCCTCTCCCGCTCGGCGTCCAGCCCTCGAATCTCCGCTCTGCTGGACAACAGAGACAAGGTACGCCTGGGCCGGGGCAGCCGGCTCCCAGGGGCTGCGGCTCAGGCAGCTCACACGGAGGAAAGGCTCAGCATCACACTTCCTCCTCCGTGTGGTCAGGCTGGCTCCGCAGGCCGCTCGTGGGCAACGGCCACGATGAGCACGGCTCCCTCTCTCACTGTTGGTCCAGCCCCTGGCCCTGGCCCTCGGAACCCTGCCCCTCTCGGCTCGGGCTGGTGTCGGGCGGAGCAGGCCTTGTGTCTCAGCTGCCGCACGTGGTTCGTGCAGCTCTTCTCTGTATCTCATCGTCCTGGCTTCCCCAGCAGCATCCTTTCCCTGCGTGTGGGTTTTACATGGAGGGGCCTTGGGAACGAGCCTTGGAGAGCTACCCTTTGTAACATCTCCGGCTGCACGTGGGACTGAGCTGGGATGAGGTGGTGGGTGTGCTAAGGGCTGTGCATCCGAGGGTTGATCCTGTGTCTGTGGTGCGCCTGCCCTGCGGGCACCGTCTCGTCTTGCAGGAGAGGGAGAGCAGAAGCTACCTCAGCTCCCTGGCGCCCCGGAGGCTCAGCAGCACGAGCGACGCTGAGGAGAAGGAGAACAGGTAACTGCGAGGCTGAGGCAGCCGCCTGCACAGGGCTCCTCTGGGCGGGCTCCAGGGTGGGCGCTGCAGCGACCGGGGCTCTGGCTTCCCAGGTGCCCGCGCCCCTCGCCCTGGCCACCCCAGGGCAGCACTAGCAGGATTGCTCTTTCACAGAATTGGTCAGCTCCTAGTTTGTCAGTAGGTGAAATCTCCATCCTCCTCATCAGTTACAATGAAGGTGCCACTGAGTCTCAGAGAGGACCCTGCCCTAGAACCTCTCTCAGGTGTGGGCATCACCTGGGCACGTGTCAGAGATGCAGACTCGGGCCCCACCCAGACCCGCTGAACTGGAAGCTCCATTCCAACAACAGTCCCAGCGACTCAGCTGCGTGGGAGCCTGGGAGGGGCTCTGGAGACTTAGCTCTTGTAGCAAAGGCCGGAGGTGCCCGTGTGGTCAGAACCGAGCCACAGCCTCTCTGGGCACCTTTCACTGGGGATGCCAGTGCGGCCGCTGCAGGCCCTGCTCTTTCCTCATTCCCTGCGACCTCTTCCTCCTCGGTCCCCTTCCCTGCCTCCTGCTGGGGACAGGTTTGCAAAGCCTGGTAACGGAGGAGTAGAATCCTCACTGGGAGAGGGGGAGAGGCCGTGGCCCAGGGCCTGGCCGAGTGGGTCGGCTTTGAAGTTGCGAAGGCAGCAGGCGTGGCTCTCGCCCCCTGCACGGAGCACAGCCGGAGCGGCGACCCTGCTGCTCCAGCCGCACAGCCACTTCAGGCCCTTCCTCGCGTGCGGGTTGCGGGCAGAAGCTGGCGGTGGGCGCCACTGTGCTCTGGTTTTCTTTCTGCCTCAGAGAATCGGCTGTAAACCTGGTGAGAAGTGGCTCGTACACTCGGCAGCTGCGGAGGGATGAAGCCAAGGGGAGCGAGACGCCGCAGACCACGGCCCCTTCCACCTACGTGTCCACCTACCTGAAAAGGTACCAGGCTCGGCGGGCGGGAGGCGGCTGCTCACTCTGGCCACAGGTGTGTGGCCGTAACTGCACATTTGTAGGCCAACACCACAGACATGAGTCGGGAAATGAATTCCTGTAGACTTTGTGGGAGTAACATGTGACTCATTTGAAATTAAAATTAATGTTCTTAGCTGAATTAAAGTAAGCGAATTCCAAAGTCTCACCACGGACAGGCCTGGACTCACACTCTGCCCTCCGGGTCCTGTGAAGGCGCCCGGAAGCGCCCGGAGCTCTGAGCAGGCCCGGCCGGCTGCCCCGTAACCGACAGCCTCGCTCATCTCCGGTTGTTGTGAGGGAGGAGGGGACCCGCAGGTGGGGAGGGTGGGGTCAGGGCAGGTTTGTGTGGCAGCAAAGACGTTTCACGTTGAAGCCTGTTGATGGAGGGACTTGAGTTGTTGTTTTCTTTTTATGACTTGAATGGCCCTCAGATCCATCCAGATGTGAGACTCGCAAGCTTGGTGCAGAGAAGGTACCTGGGCTTCTCCCCTTCTCGTCTCTATTTCTTTCTCTGCCATGATTTTCTCTGCCCTGTACCAGCTAGCCAGCAAAGCACCTTTGCCAGAGCCCTCGAGCTATAAGGTCTACTTCTATATAGCTTCTATAAGCTATAAGATCTGATTCTCTTGCTTACTCTGAATCTCTCTCTCCCACCCACACCCTCGGCTGCCTCTGCGTGCTGCGACCCTCGCCAGCAGGTGGTTTAGGTGATTGATGGGCACCCAGACGCAGGCTTTGACCTGACACTATGTCGGGGTCAGACTTCTGCTTGGTTGGGAGACTCTTGTCCACTGGGCAGTGTCAGGACATGAGCTATAGACGAGCAGCGCTGCTCAGACACCCTGCGAGGCGGCTCAGCCTGTGCTGGTCCCTGCGCTGCCTCCCACAGACGCCCTGTCCCCAGCGTCCCGAGGCCGCACCTCTTTGTCTTCAGGGCGGAGGTGTCAGTCTAGCTAGACACGTCCTCCGTCATCGCTGCTTACGCTGCTCCCAGGAGACTGTCCTGAGAGAACAGTGTGGGCCCAGGGAGAGGAAGCTGCCGTAACCGCCCGGCCGGTCGTTATTCGTGGGGGCTGGTGTTCACGATCCAGGTCCTCAGCCCAGGCTGAGTGACAGCACGGGTCTGACCCAGGTCAGAGGGCAAGCGGTGGCGGAGGAGAAAGGGTGCCTCGGGGTGGGAGGCAGCTTCCTGCCGTGAGCACGTGCTGAGAGAAGACCTAGAACGTGCTTCCCATTGGGATTTCAAAGCTTTTCTCCTCCAACCCGAAAGCCCATTTTGGTTTTGCAAAATCTTAGGATCTTTTCAAAAGTGAGGAATCTGCCCTAACCGGTTTGGCTCAGTGGATAGAGCGTCAGCCTGCGGACTGAAAGGTCCCAGGTTCGATTCCGGTCAAGGGCATGTACCTTGGTTGCGGGCACATCCCCAGTGGGAGATGTGCAGGGGGCAGCTGATCGATGTTTCTCTCTAATTGATGTTTCTAACTCTCTATCCCTCTCCCTTCCGCTCTGTAAAAAATCAATAAAAATATATTAAAAAAAAAAAAAAAAAAAAGTGAGGAATCTTGCAGCATCTCTGTTGGAAGAGCAGGCGAGAGCAGACGCGGTCCCGGCCATACCGAGCTCAGCATCTTCCGGCTCGAGTCGCTGGCCTTATGGCAGAAAGCGCATCTTGTGTTCAGGAGCTTCGTGCGGTCGCCCCCTAGTCTCATTACTGCCACGGAAGGAAGGTTCTAGATGTAGCCAGGTCATTGCCGCCATCGAGTGGCTGTCGCTCACGTTCAGCAGAAACAGAACCTGCCTGGTGTCGCCCACACAGTCGGTTTCTAGACTCACGACTTTGAGCCCACCCAGAGGGACTTGGTCCACAGCTTCTGGAGGCTGCCCCCTCTCTCGTCTGAAACCTCTGCTCCCGCTCTCCAGGCTCTGGTCTCACTCAGCCTCTCGGAGCTGCTTCCGTAACAGGCGGACGGGGTGGGTGCATGACCTGTGGCCTCGGGGGGTTGAGAATTGGGTTTTCTAACAAAACGACTCTCTTTCTATGATTTCCCTTTTGGGCCTCCCCCTACCATGTTCTCTCTCTGGCTGCACATGGCCTGTCCTCCACGTTCCTCCCTCCTTGGGTGACTGGCAGGCCCTGCTTGCTGCCAGTGGCCAGCGCTGGCTCGTCTTCCTTCCCCCGAGCCGTGCCCTCTGTCCTCCTTCCTCTGGTGAGGGGAGGAGGTGCTGGGCCGGGGGGTGGCTTGTCCTGAGGAACGTGATGTGTGTGTTTTTCAGTGCTTCCCTTGGTACAGTAGTGGCCCCACACGTCCCTCCTTTCAGCCAATTGCAGTTCATCTCCTGCTGCCTCGCCCGTTACCTGGCTCCGCACCTGTCGGGCAGCAGGTGGCACCGCTTCTCCTTGCCCCGCGCCTGGCAGTGCGGACGCTGCGCACCTGCGCCCACCGCAGGTAAGGCTTCTGGAGCCACTCGGTCACGTCATCACAGCGGACACCTCTGGATGCGTGAGAGACGTGGGCCAAAGAGGCCTGTCCCTCAGAAGCTGCGTGAACTGCGACAGGGCCGTCCCTCGGTGAGGCTGCCTTTGCTGTGACGTCACCTGTCAGCCAGCAGCATGTTGAACAGTCGCCACTGTGTGCTCTGTGCTGGGGCTCGGCACCCACGGACTGACTGCTTCCACCTCATCACCTACCAGTCGTGGCTGCAGCTAAGGGCCCCACATGTGGTAAATCTCACACCAAACCCCCGCTTCCTGTGACTTCAGTTCTTAGGAGGGGCTCTTCCACGCACCTTCCTGGAAGGTGGCACACCCCAGACAGGAGCGCTAGCTCTTGTTGCAAAAGGCCTGCAGCCTCCCGAACATCCCAGCCAGCCAGTGTTGCTGGGAGCTCCGCAGGAAGGGGAGGTGTGTGTGGTCTGAACTCGGTTCCAGGGGGGCGGGGGGGAGGGAAGCGGGGGGCATCCTGGGTTCTGGGCCGTCTGAGGGCAGCGGACAGGTCACTGAGAGCACAGAGAACCTCAGTGTGGCTGTGCCTGGGGCGCAGTCCCCTGTAGTCAGGACCCTGTTCACTTCGGGTCTGGCAAAGGGACTCCTTTCTGGGGTCTTGCTTCTCCAGCCGCGACACAGGACAAGGGGGATGTTGGTGGCGTGGCTGCTCAGGACACGCCGCTGGTGCGTGACGGGCATCGTTAGTGACCAGCTTCCCCCTAAAACCAGTGGGACCAGCTGTTTGCCAGGAGGGTGGGCTTATGATGGATTTAGAACAGCCCTGCGTCGTCATGGAGACGTTTAGCGGTCGTCGCAGTGACGCGCTTGTACAGGCATCGTAAGCACTGTCCTCGCCGAGGAAGAGACTGAAGCTCGGGGAGACGTGGGAAAGTGTGGGTTTTTAAGCGGCACCTTGCTGCCCTCACTCCTCCCAGGCTCTGTTGGTTGGGGGGAGAGGACAGTGGACAGGGCGAGGCACTAGCCACCACAGCCACAGGGGTCACTGTCGTCTGTGAAGAGCCCTCCAGTGCATGAAAGGGTCGTCTCGCTTTATAGAGGAGGACCAGACTCCAAAGCCCACTCGTCCGCCAGGTCACAGCGCGGCGGGGCCACGCGGTCTGCGCCCAGTCTGTCCGTGTCAGGGTCCTGTCTGCTGCACTGTCTGTTTCCGTGGAGTTCTTATCCTGGGCCCATCCTAGGTGTCTGCACACAGTGTTTCACTGAAGTGTCACAGACCCTTCGTGTGAAGGTCCATGACCCCCATTTTACAGCTGACGATCAGAAAGCTTACGTTGGCAGAGATGCAGCCCCCGTTGCCTGAGGCCTCTGGTCCTCTCTCTCAGCTCTCGCGAGCTCGTGAAATCACAGTAGCCGCAAGTCCTGGCCATCTCTGCAGCATGGGCTGCAGGGGAACCACACGGTACTGATCCAAGGAAGCCTGCAGGTCAGGTTTGGGTCAGTGTGACTTCACTGGCCCTTCTGTCGACATCTCGAGGCCGGAGGGCTTGCTTGCCTCTGAATGCTGCCTGTGTCTTCTGGTCCCACTTGAGAGCTGTCTGCTCTGTGTCTGTGTCGAGGAGCCGTGTGAGACCTTAGGGTCTGATGATTTGTTTTGCGCTTGTTCTGATCATGTGGCCGTTGGAAAGTGAGCTTCCAGCTGCTCGTAAGCATCCCTGGTCATCGTGAGGAGGTGCAAACAGAACGGCCCTTTAGCAGCCCTGATGCTCCTGCTTTTTCTGTCTCTGGGAGAGTCCGTTTTGGATCCGTTACCCCAGCAACGAGCTGTGATATCACCACTGGCGGCTTTTTGGGGGGAGAGCCGGTGGTTGGACTCGCTCTTTGCTGAGAAACAAAGATCTTGTTTTGTGTAAATGACGGTAATTGCAGGCTGTGCACCTTGAGCCCTGCTCGTTTTGTTCTGATTCTCAGTGCAGTTGTGGACAGGCAGGCAGGCACTTGGCTCCTGGAAAGAGCGCAGCTGCTAGCTGGGGGAGGGAGGGTGACTGTCCTGGGGCTGCAGTTAGCACAGCCCCCGGCGTGGTCCCCGTCCAGGCTGGGGGCTCGGGCAGAGGCAGCAGGTGTCTCTGCACAGCCGAGGGGACTTCCCCGTCCAGGCTGAGGGGTGCGGGGCTGGAGGAGATGAGTGAGGACCGCAGAGTCGTGTCCAGGGGTGGAGCGGCCGCCTCTGCGCGTAGGGACCAGGCGGTGTGCGGGGTCATTAAAGCTCCTGCCCAGGCTCCGCTTCGCCTGCTGCCAGAGCTAAGTTTTTAAAAAAATTTAATCTCGAGCAAAGAAAACATTTTCATAAAACATCCCTCCTCGCAGAGGCGGTCCGACTGAATTGCTCACACCGTCCTCAGACCCAAGGGCTCAGAGTTAAACAGCAGCAGCAGACAGGATCCGAGCAAGAAGCTGCTCCGCACGGCCTGTCTCGCGCCGGCTCTGCTGGTGGCGCCCGCGCCTGAACGTCCTCTGCTATCCCTCTGGTTTCAGGGCTTCTCACAGGTCCCCGGCCGACTCCACAGCGGAGAAAGCAGACAGCGTCTCCTCGAGCACCCCTCTGTGTGTGATCACCAACCGCCCCCCGCCCAGCACTGCCAACGGCGTCACCAGTGCGCCTCTGCTGTCCACGCCTGGGCCGGACTCCTCCGTGGAAGCCAGGGATAGACGGAGGTGCGTCACGGCTGGGCTCATTGGGTTCTCCTGGGGGGAGGGGGGCAGTGGGACGTCTTCCCAGTCTCACACGTTGATGAAAGCAGGCCTTTCCATTACAGTTTGGGTTTTGGATTTGCCAGGAGGTTTTCGGTGGAGATCTGCATTGTTTCTGACTGTTTAAGAGAGACGCCTGTTCTGTCAGGGAGACAGCTCTCCCCTTCTGTCTGTCTGTCTGTGAGGTCGTGGCAGACAGTGTCCCACTCTGTGATGGATAGCCTGACCCGAGAGGGACCTGCTGCTCTGCTCAGGGTCGTCCACAGGGACCTCTGGCGGCTAAGAAAGGCAGTAAGGGCATCAAAGGCTCAGAAATCGAGGGGATGTAAAGTTTTGATTCATTGGAGAGGAATCCCTGAGCAGGAATTGGTGACAGCAGGATGCTGACTGTGCTGCGTGTCAGGTTCTGCGGTGTCTCTGCCTGGAGAGTGGTCTCACCGACACGGGGAGATGTAAGGTAGGAGGGAGCGGGGTCGGGACTCAGGGTCCTGGGGAGATATGACCAGGAGGACGGCCAGTCTCCCCTCGAGGGGGGCGCTCCACTTGGGAGTTTCAGACCCACCTAAACCTAAACTGAGGCCCCGGTCATCCCTGTCTTCAGACTAGAAAATGAGTGCGTATCAGAGGAAGATTTTATTTTGTGAACAAGCCAGAGACTCTTTCCGACGAGACACAACCAGTCCAGGTGTCTGGGTATTTGTCATAAAGGCAGCTCTGAAACCCGTCATGAGAAGAAACGGGAGGGGTGCTAACTAAGCTGGAGAATTCTGGGGACCAGGGGGCAGTGCCTGAGAGGCAGTGCTCAGGGCGAGGCCAGGCGGAGGCAGGACGAGCATCCAGGCAGAAGGTGCGGTCAGCACCGGGTGGGAAGGAAGTGGATGGTACTGCCGAGGCCTGGAGCGCTGGGGATAGGCAGGGAGCGGACGGTGTAGCCGGCTCACAGCCAGCTCCACAGCCAGCTCCACGGGGCGCCTGGAGGAGCCGTGTTGACAGCTTTATAGACACAGTTCACGTACCATGCAATTTACCCCTGACGTGCACAGCTCAGCGGTTTCCAGTGTGTGCACGGATCTGTGCAGCCGCCACCAGTCAGTGTGCGAACGCACTTGTTCCAGAAAGAAACCCCAGACCTCAGCGCTCACCTTCACCCCATCGAAGGAGACTGAGCAGGCGTCTGGGAGAGGCAGCTCCCCTTCCAGTGAGTGATGCTGGGGGCGGGTCTAGGAACAGGAAGTTCAGGGGCCGCGCTCAGGACACCTGAGCAGGCCTTGTGTGAAATAGATTAGATGAAGGAAAAAGCGTTTTTGCGCCAGATAAATGTGTGAAAGTCGGTCACACAAGTTTAACGGGCGACTCAGAGCTGTCGGTCGGTCCTCTTGATGTGGAAGGAGTGCAGGGGTAGAATTTGCAGCATTTTCCAAGTTCCTGCATCTGTGGAGTCGTTCTGTTTTATCACGGACACCAAGGCAGGTTCCACTGGGTGTGCAGTGGAGACTACGGGGAGCAAGGCGGGAGCCTGCCTCGCAGACGGGTGCCCTGCCGGGAACTGAGCTTCTCTCCCAGCTGCGGGGACCCGGGTGTGTCAGCTCGTTTGAGTTCATCCAATCAGACATATCATTTAAGCTGTTACAGAATTAAAGCTGTTTAATTTCTCCCTCTAGACAAACATGAAAGGGAAAAAAATCACATGTTTTGAAAACAGCTAACGTTTCCTTCTGAAAGAGCTGGCGGGTGCCGTCTGGGGGAGCTCACGCTGGGGGTCGCGGCGAGGCCTGGCGCACAAGTCCAGTTGGAAGCATGAATAGCCTTTGGGATAAATTGGGCTTTAAAACTGGCCTGTGGACAGGTCTCTCAGAGGTGATGACTGGAGCAGGCAGGCTGGGCGGGTCTGACGGTGACCTGCACAACTGGCTGCTTCTCCGAGAACCTGTGTTCCAGCGGCCAGTGGGTGTGCACACCTGGTGGCCAGCGACCAGCCTCCCTGTGCACCCCATTCTTTCCCTGGGGGCGAGCTGCAGCTGGGCCACTAATGGGCGGAGCCAGAGCCAAAGGGGTGCCTGGAACACCACAGGGCCAGCATGGGAGTGGCAGCCCTGGGCTGTTCTGAGGGATGTGGGCAACTTGTATTTTCTCTTTCCTCCTGCATTCCCCAAATGCAGAGTGATAAAGTGTGACCACTGTGATGGGTGGGTGCAGAAGGAGTCGCGAACAATGCACTAGGGACAGGTCTCTCGTGACGTGAGTCTGAGCGACCGTCGGCCCTGAGGAGTAAACACAGTCCATCCAGACGCGAGGTTTGCAGGGTTCTGGGTCACCTATGATTTTGCTGCAGAAGCTCAGGGCAGGGCTTGTACAACAGTCCTCTCTCTAAAGAAGGGCACAGTTTGGATTTACAAAGTCCCTTTTTCACCCGGAAAAGCTCGCGTGGGCTCATGCCTCCTCGTCACATGATGGAGGGGTGGGAGTTAGGCCTGTGGGGTGGAGTGATGGCCCTTGTCACACCTCTTCCTCCTCACGGAGCTCACCAACCATTTCCTCCTCGAGATTTAACCCTTTGCGTGCCAACCAGTATCCTAGGAACTCTGCTAAAATTGCCAAGGCATTTTTGCTGATTTTATAGCAGTTTAGAAAAAAAATTATGAATCGCAAGTAAATGAAGTTACATATTCAAAAACTTAAGGAAACCTTTACTACATTGACATATTTAGCAATAACATCATCACTAATAAAAGCAGACTTAGAACTGGATGCCATTTCGAAGCTTTGATAGCGCTCCCGGCACTTTTGGCGAAAGACAGGAGGAGCGTAATCGCGCTCCCGGCACTGTAGGGGTTAAGGATGAGGGTTTGGGTTGGTGGCCTTGGGCCCCAGGCACTGAAATTCCTGCCACGCACCCTGTCCAGGCTCCCAGAGCAGCAGCCATCTGAGAGAGGGGCCCTCTGAGAGGGCGGGCGGCTGGCAGAGCCCTGCGGGACGGGGAGCAGCCAGGTGGCAGCTGTCACAGTGGACTGGCCTCGTTTTCCAAAGCTCCAAGTTTTCCTTAGCAACAAAGCGTAAACAGCCCTGGGGCTAATATTAGACTCTGAGTGCAGCCTCTGACCCTCTCCCTCTGCTGCTGCTCTGCCGGCTCCCCCCCCGCCCCCCCCCCTCCCTGAGTCCTCTCTCTTCCTTTTTATGGGTGCCCTTTCCTTTCTTCATGGAAACGGCCCACAGGTTTTCTGCACAAGAAGGTGAATGGTTTTTCTTGCCCCAAACAGCCCCCCTGCGCCTCCGCTTTGCGGGGTGGGATTCGGCCAGGCCTGGCTCGAGTCCCACACACCACGTGGCGGCCTTCTCGGGGCCGGGGGTCTCTGAGTTCCGTGCTCATTCCCGCTGGGATGACGTGTCAGCAGAGTAACGGCCTCGTCCTGGGAAGGTTGGGAATGGAAGCCGTGAAACCTTGAGTCATGGTTTTTAAAAGCCATTTGACTCCTCTCTGTCCCCGGGCTAAAGACAGGCAGTTGTCAGTTCATAAAGGGCTCCGAAGAGAGGCCCTCCAGTCTCTTCTGCCCTGAGAGACTGCAGCACTGCCCACTGGCCACGGAATCATCCTTCCTGCGCGGAGGTTGCGGGGTGCCGGGCGGGGGCGGGGGGGGTGGTTAGCAGCCGTCAGTGCATTTTCTGCCGTGTTCCCCTTCTGGGGTCTGGTTGTCATGTGACTCGTCACCAGGGGCCTATCGGCTGTGTAGAGGGTGCGTGTGGTTCCTGCGGGGGGTGTGGCCGGGCTCTGCTGTCATGTAGCCGTGTACTCGCGGTGCCCAGCGGTGGTGCCAGTGCTCGGGGGCGTTTCCCCGGCTGACATCTCAGGAAGGCTTGTGGTTGCCCTCCCTGCATGCATGTGGCCACACAGAACACAACGTGTCCAAATAAGTCACTGTCAGGTGAGGTGATGAGGGGAGCTGTGTGCGCTGTGGCTGCAGTGACGACGTTCTGTCCGTAGAGATGTCCTGTGGGCCTGAGTCTAAGACAGGAGGCGGGAGTGACTGCTGGTGCATCGGGGTGAAGAACACGATTGAAAATGGATTGTGTGACGATTGCACCACATGAATTTACTGAACAAACCATTGAGTGCGCTCCGTGGTGTATGGATGCATCGCAGCACAGCGGTTGGTGACTCTGCTGCCCGGGACCCAGGAGATAGGGCCAAGGCGATGCCAGCTGGGTCACTACAGTGAGGTGCAAGGTCTTGGCTAAAAGTCTGTCATCTTTTCCCAGATTTCTGTTGCTCAGCACAGCTATTGAGACAGGCACTCACCTCATTTCCCCAACACGGTGCGTTCGTCACACAGGTCCTCCCACCGGCCAACATTCAGGTGTGGGGGCTTACAAGTGTCCCCCTGCACAGGACTCCCGCGTCCAGAGGGAGGCCAGACCCCGTGTCTCCAGCTTCTGGCTCTGTCCCTGCTCCCAGCACCTCAGGGAGCGAGCAGTCACCTGACCCCTGCTGCTCAGGGTCCTTATCAGGCCCTGTTTATGGTTAGTCTCCTCTGATAAGGCGATTCTTTTTTCAGAGTGTGAGTGTGGCAGCACCGGAGGGACGGGAGTTGTGTGCCCTCACTCAGCCCTCCCCAGTCGGTGCCCGGTGTGGCACAGGGCAGTCGCTGTGACAGCCCATCAGCAGGCTGTGCTCCTGGGGAAGGACAGCCAGGCGGCCCCTGTTTGCTGATCGGGCCCTGGGCGAGCTCCTGCCCAGGTGCAGCCAAGGAAGGAGCCTGGTTGTCAGGAAACCTGAGGGCAGGAGGGTGGCCTCTGTGCTCCGGGGAGGGACTGGGACGCCTCGCCCCTTGGGCTGAGCCGAGCTGCCGCCGGGCTCTGCTTAGAGCGTGACATCCAGGTACTGTTTCTGCTCGGTCCTTGGTTCTTCCTGATGGTCCTTGGGGAAGCGGTTTGGTTGCAGATGTGTGGGTCGGGGGGGTGGGGGTGCGGCTGGGGAGGGCGGAGGAGCAGGGGCAAGAACAGGTCGCCAGCCAGAACGGTGTGGAGCTGCTCCGGAGCCTGAACATGTGCCCGACTGGAGCGCCCCAGGGGGTCAGGGCCTCAGTGCTTCTCCGTAGGAGGAGACGGGGTCGGTCATGTGGCCCGAACGTCAGACGGCAGTGCACGGGGCGGCTGTATCACCTGCCGTTTATGTTACCTGATGACGTGTGCTGAGTAATGAAGGTGCTTGGGCAGGAGGTTGCTGGGTAGTCAGGGCAGGACGGAGACGCTGGTGCAGGAGGAGGAAGGCCGGCTCCGGGTGCGGCAGGGAGCTGTCGGCGAGAGGCCGGCGCTGGGTCTGAGTGCAAGCCGCCTGCTTACCGCGGACTGCCGTACGGGAGAGTGGAGGTGAGTGTTTCCCATGCGTGTGCGATGGACGCTCTCTGACTGGGGTTGGACGTTCCGAGGACGAATTTCCAGGCAGAATTCACAGTCCTGCTGGGTCATCCCAGCCCACGGCTCTGAGGCTGGAGCTCACCCCCCACCCCACCCCCTGTGTCTGCAGCTGCGCACCAGGGAGAAAGCCTGGGCATGGTTACGGGGCCCTCTGGCCACACCGAGGCCTGTCACCCTCTGCTGAGCACGGTCCTGTGCACACGAGACCCCGCACCCCGCCCCCTGCACCAGGGCCCCCCGGGTGCTGCTGCTGCTCTGCTCTTGGATGGCGTGACTAATGCACACGGGAGCTTCCTGCGGGTGCGCCTTGACTGTGTTTCTTCACCGGAGCCTACACAGGCTGCTGAATAAACGCTGCTGCGGGCCGTGGTCTCGCCTGTGCAGTGCCCGTGTGTCCAGCAGATGGCGGCAGAGGGGCGCCTGTGGGGCCTGTGGCTCGTGCACAGGTGAGGTGTTCGGGGGCAGAGTGAAGGTCCCGCACTGCGCACTGCGGGGCGCTTCTTCCTGTGAGGCTTCTCCCGGGGCCGTGACACCTTCTTCTCCAGCTCACTGTCCTTTCTGTTTGTGTCCCTTCCGCCTCTTTCTTCTGTGAACCCCTTCTGTGTCGGTCCCAGGCCTCCCGAGTCTTCACAGGCCCTTCCCTCCACGGGGTCAGTGTCCCCGTCCCTGTCTCCGCCGCTCGGAGCTTGGCTGCTGGGAGCTGTGGCCACAGCCACTTCTGGGCACTATTTTCCTTCCCTCATTTCCTCGTCTAAAAAGGGCAAGTTTGCTGTGTGTAAATTACACCCCAGGAAAACTTGACTTAGAACGTGCCACTGAGTCTTAATTACAGGAATGTGAGTCACCCGGGGTGGGGTGTGGGCGGGAAGATAATAAGCTGTTTCAGAGGCCTCTCGGAGGGGCGAGGGGGCCCGGCTGGGAGGGACCCTGGAACAGCCGAGTCGGGGACAGAGCGCTGCTCTGGGGAGGGGACAGCTGTCACCTGACTGCGAAGGAGGTGAGTGTTCAGGAGAGGTTCCCCGGCCTGGACGCTTCTCACCCCTCCGTGTGCCTTGCCTTCTTCACAACCGGAGGCGCCGCCCGCCGCCTTTTCCCTGGGCTCCCTCCCTTAGGCTGAGCACAGCCTGCAGCGTCTCACCCGCTAGGATGCCATGTGTGTCTCATGTCTCATACTGTCTGGTCAGTGCTCTGTCATTAACATCGTTGTTACAGTTAAAAGTTTTAGCTGCACAAGGTCCAGCCTAAGTTCAAAGTTGTCCAAGGAAGCAAACAAGTGCCCCACCCCACCCCCACGGGGCCTGTGGGGCCAGTCCCGCTCTTTCCCGGCACGTGGACAGTGTCAGTGTTTGTGAGTCTAAGGAAGGCGAAGTCGTCCCGCCCGTCTTAGTGTGCATTTCACGATCATTAGTGGAAACGAGCGTTTTCTCTTAGTTCACAGGCTTCGGAGTTTCCGATTTTGTGAATTTCCTGATTGTGCTTTGCTGGTTTTTTTCAGTTGGGTTTTTTTACTCTTTTTTAAATTGCCGTAAGTTCTTTACATATTCAGGATACTAATATTTCCCAACTTGGGTATCTTTTGGTTTCATTTTGTCTTGTAATGTCTGCATAGTATTCTATAATGGATTTTCCATCATTTACTTAACTATTCTCCGTACTGTTTGAGATTTGGGTTATTTCCAGGACTTCCTTGTTTCAAACAAACAAACAAACTAGCGCTGGTGCTGAGTCTGACCTGGCCTGGCTGTGGTCAGTGATCAGTGCAGGGCAGTTGGCTGGCCCAGCTGGTCCAGCCTGTGGGGGTGAAATTAATCAGCTCTCGCTGGCCTTTGGGGGCTGGAGTCTGCCATGGCTGGTCCAGAACTAACTGTACGTGACCTACATAACGAAGGCCGTGCCGTCGGTGGCAGTGGCTTTGGCACTTGAGGCTGGAGTGTTTTAATGGCGCAAACATTCAGAAGGACACGAATTCAGGATGACACAGTACTTTCTAGGTCGTCACAGACACGCCAGACTCCCGGTCTGTACAGGGCAGGGTCCCCTGAGCTGTGGCGTGCTGCTGAGCCCAGAGCAGGGTCCGCAGGCTTTCTCCGTAGCTCTGTGGCGCGGGGCCTCGCCCTTTGGTTTATGTGTCGAGTAGGAGTGTTGAGTGGCCTGCACAGCCTGAAATGCTGACTCTGTGCTGTTTCTTTCTGACCCGCCCTCACCACTCAGTCGCCAGCGAGGCAGGATCTGCCCCCATGGCCCACGGGGACGGGCAGCCTGAGGGTCGCCCAAGGGCAGGTGGAACCGTGTCCAGGACTCCTCCCTGAGCTGCGTCCTGCGTCTTCCTCCCTGCGCGCCCCGCCTTCCTTGCGGACGGGAGTATTGATCGGACAGTGATGAAATAGCATCTCATGCAGTGTGTTTGGGAACTGTTACCGGCACTGGCTCTGCTGAGCCCAGGATCTGCCTTCCTGCCCCCCGGCCCCCGCCCCACTCCTCCTGCTCTGCGGCAGCTTCGCGCTCACAGGCCTGGCGTCCGGCTGGGTGGCAGCCGCCAGCAATCGGTGCCCAGGGAGTGGGTGCCGAGGCTGCATCTTCCCCACAGCCACGCACCTCTCTGGCCGTCCACCCCCACATCTTCGACCTTCCCACCGCCATGCAGGCCTGCGCAAGGAGGTACAGTCTGTGGTCGAGGCAGAAGGAAGTGGGGGTCCCGGGGGAGGCAGCTGGTCTGGTGCTGCCCCTGTAAGTGTCTCAGGTGGGAGCCAGCACCGCCTCCTCAACCTGTGACAGTGTGGAGGCTCCGAGGAGCATGGCAGGAAGGGCGGCTGTATCCTGAGGAGTCGCATCAGCTGCTTTCAGCGTCACTGGCAGGCTGCCTGCCTGTGGTTCGTGGGAGACGAGATGGGTCCGGGGTTCGGGTCGTCTAAGTGGGTTCTCGGGCTATGCCGTCCGGTGTGGGAGCGTAGCCATGTGGAGCTGTTGAGGCTTAAATTAATGTAAAGCCAAGCTTCTCCATCCCACCGGCTGCGTGTGAGTGACAGTGACCGTCGCGCTGGACGGCAGGTGCCAGGCCTGCTGGAGTGTGTCTCCCGGAGGAGCGGCCCCCGTGGAGGACAAGCCGACTGCAGAACCTGGTGCCTGGGCCTCGCTGCGGGGAACCCCTCGCCACACAGGGCAGCGCTCCCTTCTGTGGGGACGCTTAGGGTCTGCTGGCCTCTGCGCCTGTCCCATCCTCAGTGCAGCTACCACCCTGGGTGCTGCCCCAGGACTGGCCTCGGTGAAAGCTGGACGCCTGGGCCTTCTGACCCCCTGCACCCACAGTGCCCACTCGCCACCTGCCTCTGGCACCCACCGCTCTGCTCTCTGTGTCTGCGCTTGGGGCGTCTAGATTCCATGGAAGGTGACATGGACGACTCGTCTCTGTCTGACGGTGTCACTAGCCGATCCCTCAGGTCCCTCCACGTTGCAAACGGCAGGGTTTCCTTCTCTTTACGGCTGAGCAATGCCTCACTGTGTCTGTGCCCCGTCTTTAGTGCTTTTGTTTCCTTCGGATAAATGCCTAGAAGTGGGATTGCAGGGTCCAAAGGCAGTTCTGTTTTTAATTTTTTGAGGAAAGTCCGTATTTTTTCCACAGAGGCTGCACCAGTCTGCATTCCCACCAGCAGCACACAGGGTCCCCTTTTCTCCACGTCCTTGCCAGCACTTGTTGCTGTTGATTTACTGATGGCACCATTCTGACAGGCGTGAGGTGGCACCTCACTGTGGTTTGATTTGCATTTCCCTGGTGGCGAGTGGCCTTTAGCACCGTCCCTGTGGGCATCTGTACATCTTCTTTGGATGAAGGTCTATTTAATCCTCTGCCCGTTTTGTGATCAGTCACCAAACAGAAATGTGAATAGGCCTCAGTGCAGTCAAGAAATGGAGCCCCTCTCAAACCTTTTCAGATGCTTCACTGGTGAACTCTCAGTGAGTGAGGAGGACAGACCCCAATCTTACACACGTCCCCACAGAACAGGCGAGGAGACCCTCCTCCCGGCTCGCCCAGCCGTCGCTGCAGAGCTGGCCGTCGCGGTGGGAGTCGCTGCAGTCTCTCACGGGACGTGGGTGGAGAGCCCTGAACTAAAAAGAGCGAGTCCCAAGGACTCAGTGCTGCTTTGTGCCCGGTTTCCCCACAGCCTCTGCCGGCTCCCGCCTTCGCTCTTTGCAGGTGGGACCCACTTGAGGGTGCGGACACGTCGTCTTCCTGAGGGCGGGCTGGGCAGACCCTCTGTGTCCATCCCTCCGCAGGTCGTATCTGACGCCCGTCCGTGACGAGGAGGCCGAGTCTCTGCGGAAAGCACGCTCCAGGCAAGCCCGGCAGACCCGGAGGTCAACGCAGGTGGGCGTGGCCTCCGTTCTGTCCTTGGTCCTTTCCTGTCCATTGGCGGCCCCAGGCCCCCACTAGGGACTGGTGAGTGCAGGGCTGTCACTGACCATGCAGCGCTGCTACCTGGCAATGAGGGGCAGCGAGGCTCGGCCGCCCTCGGGGACAGGGCTCTGCACACTCAGGGTTGACTTTAAGTCCGTGTTGCTGGAGATGGTCCGTGCTGAGGGCCTCATTCGGAGCTGGGATGTGGGGCCTGGTCAGGCTGGCCCCTCTCTGATCTGTCCTCTCTCCCCAGGGAGTGACCCTGACAGACCTGCAGGAGGCAGAGAGGACCTTCAGCCGGTCTCGGGCGGAGCGGCAGGCTCAGGACCAGCCCGGCCAGAAGCTGGGTACCGAAGGGCTGGAAGGCCGCGCCGAGAGGCATGAGACGTCCACACTCCCCGCCAAGGACACCGGGGAAGGCCGCCAGCCCTGGGGCCGGGGTCAGGAGGAAGAGGTGAGCTCGTGAGGCCGCAGGCCTGTGCTGGCGGGTGGGTGGAGCTTCATCCTGAGGCCCTTGTCCTTCTATTTCATTCCAAAGTTGGGGGTTTTCTCCAGCATCAGGGCTGCCTGTGCCCGCGGCCAGGCCATCACTATCTCCTTTCCGGCAATCAACTAGCTTTAGCTACTTCCTGAGCATCTACTACTGGTGACCCTCTTGGTGTAGAAAAGCCCATCTCAGCAAGCCCGCTGTGCATGCCCTTTGGTGGGGCTGGACTCTAACATCTCCCTGTGGCTGGCCCCCAGCCTGCGTGCCGTCGCCTGAGGGGTGCAGCTCAGCCAGACAAGCCCACCACCGCCGTGTCCCCGACCACCTCAAGACCCACCCTCTACACCAGCTCCCACCTGCTGCGGACGAGCGGGCCGGCAGCCCCCGACGCCGAGAGCTCAGAGGCCAAGGACATGGACAGAGATGGTGCGTAGAGCTCCCGGAAATGCAGCCTCCGGGGAGTTTCCCGACAGCGTCCTCGGGCCGCACCCTGGGTCCTGGTGCTCACTCCTCTCTCCCCTGCAGAGAGCGAAGAGGCAGGTGTGGACGACCCGTGCGCCGGTGGGCTGTCCGTCCGGGAGCGGAGGCGGCCCCGGGAGCGGCGGAGGGGCACGGGCATCAGCTTCTGGACGAAGGACGTAAGTGGACAGCACCTGGTCACCCTCCATGCTGAGGTCAGAGGCCCACCCATGGCCCCAAGGTGCAGGTGGCAGGAAGTGTCTGTGGGACAGAAAGGAGAGGGAACTCGTGTGGGACTCGTGAGGGTGTTCCTGGGGGCCGAGTGCCTGGAGCAGCGCTGGGCACATAGTAGGTACTCAGTCACAACGGGTGATGCGTGAAAACCACTGTTTGCAACCTGGAAGCTAGCCCAGCCCTCGGTGTCCTCCCCGGGCCCCAGAGCTGTGCCGCCCGGACCTCCTCGCAGGGATGGCACCACGGGAAGTAACCAGTCCCTCCGGCTCAGCCTCGATCTTTTGGAGGAAAAAGGAAGGGATCATAAAAAAACATGTTGAGGCAGGAAAAAACACAGAACAGCGCCCTGTGCCGCTGGCTGCAGACCCCGTCCGGAGCTTTAAGTTGCCCCCCTCTCACTCCTCCCCCTCCCCCCCACTCCATCACTGGGGTTTTAAGAGTCAGAACCCTGGTTCCCAACAACTCCTTTGAAATTAGCTGAGCCGTTCAGTGAGGAAGAAAGGGCAGTGTCATCTGTGGAACTGTGCTCTAGGGAGATGCTCACAGCCGGGGGCTGTGGGCTGACTGTCGACGGGAGATGAGGCCTGTGGTCTCAGAGTTCTTCCCAGCTGTGGCAGCAGGACGTCACAAGCTGTCCGTCCCCCCAGGCCGTGTGTCGGGTCATTGAGGGCTGACCCTCCTGCTCCCAAGGCGTCTAACGGTCACCCTCTTGTTTTCTACTCTTTCCTTTTCAGGAGGAGGAAGCTGATGGCTCTGAAGAGGTGAAGGAAGCGAGGGTAAGTGACAGCCACCGAGGGTGTCACCGGGCCTGCTCACACCCACACCTCACGCAGGAGGCCAGCAGAGCCGGCCGAGGGCGAGGGAGAGAGAGCGTCCTCGGGCGCAGGCAGGGTCGGTGCTGTGATGCCCGTGAACAGTCTCCTCCGCTTCCCGCCTCCTGCGACGGGCAGCAGCTGCAGGCTGCCTCCTGCCCTCTCGTGATGGCGCCCCTGGGGGCATCTCTGAGTCTTTAGCTGGGAGTGGAGACGGCACTGGCACTGCGTCTGTTTGTCACCAGCATTTGGATGTGGAGAGGGGCTCTGGCTGGAGGCTGCCTCTGCTCCCGGTTGCGACAGAGGCAGACCTGCCCTGCATCGCTGTAGGGCACAAGGCGTGGTGCTGAGACGGTGGAGACTTTGCTTAGTCTGCCTCGTGCCTGGTGTGGCCAAAGCCTGTCCCCATTGGTCGCTTCAGGAGCCAGTGAGACCGGGAACACACCGCCGACGGGTGTGTGGGCAGCCCGGCTGGTGTCCGGATGGCCTTCCCTTGCTCGGTGAAGGAGAAGTGAGCCTGCGTCCTGAGGTGGGGAAGGCTGCTGTGAGAACACGCTGGCGGTGAGGAGCGTCTGTCTCCTGTGCTGTGCACCTGTGTGGGCCGCCCGCCCCTCTGGGCCTGCGCTTGGCTGTCCCGCCTCTGCTCCTCGCAGCGTCTGTCCTGTGACTGGACCCATCACTCGGAGGCACTGGGGGCCAACAAGGACGATGGTGCCTCCACGGACGGGCCCTGCACAGCGGAGAGGGACAGTTTGCTTTGTGTTAAAGGGACCGTCGAAACCAGTTCCCAGTAGTGGAGTCACTCACCTCAGCTTTGGAGGATTCAGAGGTGACTTGGGCTGGAGCTTCCTGTTACCGTGAAGGAAACCGAGGCCCCAACAAGTTAGGGTTCAGGGACCTGGCCGCTTGGTGTTGCAGGGCTACAGTGAGGCAGACCCGCCAGGCTCACGCCTCCCACTGGCGTTCTGCTCGGCGGGTTACACAGGGTCGCCTCCGATGCCACCTCCACTCCCGAGGGAGGCTCTGGTGGGTGCGTGTGGACAGGGCAGCACCAGCAGGTGGTCGGACAGGCCTTGTTGAGGAAGCCTCGTGCGAGCGTAAACCTGAAGGAGGGTAGTGGGCTGTGGACTTAGGGGTGCAGTGTTGTCGTTGGGAAGGCGCCAGCAGAGACAGGCAGGAGTGTGCCCGACACCCCTGAGAAGAGGTGGGGGCCCATGTAGCTGAGCAGAGTGAGCAGACGGTGTAGACAGGGGAGTCCGTGGGGCTGTGAGCTGGAGACTCGGGAGCAGATTTGGGCTTAGCTTGGGGACGGTGGGGCGGCCTCAGGGACCCTAAATTCCTGCTGCTCGTGTCAGAGATGAGAACTGAGGCCCCAAGCTCCTATCACAGCCGTGCTCCTATGGGGCTGTCAGGTGGGCTTTCCGTCTGTTTATGTCTCCAGGGACACCCTGTTAGGACGCGAGCGGACGCCTAAGCTGCAGCCCGCCTGCACCTGGCGCACCACTCAGCTCCCAGCCTCCGTTCCCTCGTGTACATGGGGGTGATGCCCGGCCGACCTGGAGCTGTGCTGGAAGTGATGGTACATTTAAATGGTTGGGGTGCTGGAGGCCCATTGAGATCCTCCGGGTCCAGGTCCCTAAGTCTAGATGAGAGTGAGGCTTTCGCTGACCTTAGAATCGGGTGATTTGACGTCATTCCTAGTTTTTCTGCAGAGAATAGGTGTCTTGTGAGTCAGAGAGGCGCCCAGGCTCCCCCGACGTGTGTCAGTGTCTGAACTGTCCCTGGTGAGTTCTGAGAAGTGGGCTTGACGGGGCTGCAGGAGCGGGAAGCGCGGGACGATGGGAAGGGCAGGAGTGGGGCCGGTGCTCCCCCTCGCTCCGAGCCTGGGGAGCCCCGCTCCAGTCGGCTCCCTAAGTACCCTGCCCTGTTTCCTCCAGTGTCCCCCCAGCTCCAGCCCCCCCGAGGAAGTCACAGCTCTGTCCCTACGGCCCTGGCTTTCCCAGCCCGCTTCTAGCCTTTGCTGGACCGCCCCCCCCCCCCCCACCCCCCACCAACCCAAGCAGTGCACCAGTGACCTCCCGTCCCTCCAGCCCTTGTCCTTTTAGGTAAAATCCCAGGCTGAGCCTCCTGCTCGCCCGACTGCCTAATATGGTAAGGTATGCCCCGAGAGGCAAGGCCCGGCCAGGCGAGGCAGCTGCCTGGGAGCCGGCGGGCTGAGCTTGAAGACACGGAGGGAGGTGAGGTGCTGTGTGGACGTGAGACTTTCTCAGTGCTCCCGCAACACAGTCCTTGTTTCAGAGCGAGCCCCTCCTCCAGCAGAGTGAACCAGAGGCATCGCTGTTCCTCTCTCAGCCTCCGCCTCACCTCGGAAAGGGGGTGGCCAGCTTGCCCAGGACGGGGTCTGAGAAGTCTGAGGGCTGCTAGGGTCCTGGTGCTCATGGGGACGGCCCCTCAGTGATGGCGTCGCATCAGCCCCCGGGGGACAGGCCGTGGGGGAAGGAGCGGCCGTGTGTGGGGCAGTTCTCCACCCGGAGCCGCTGATGTCTCCTCCAGAGGTGACCCCGTGACCCACCCCCTCCAGGGTCACATGGGCCTTCCACTCCCAAGGCCGCCTGGGCGTCTCAGAACCGGTCCTCTTGGCATCTTCCTTTTAAGGATCCGATTAATTTTGGGTCGTGCTGTTGCCAAGGAGACGGGTCATCGGGGCGCAGTCTGTTCCCTGGAGAGGCTGTAGCTTTAGACCCACTGTCCTGTGGCCCCGTGCATTCCGCCCCAGCCAGGACTCTGTCAGGAGAGCAAGCTGCGTCCTGTTCTCTGTTTGGACTTTGATTCCTCATACAGGGGTGAGGAAGGTGTATCAGCCACCAGGACGGTCCGTCACCCCATCCGTCTCCCCACTTCTTCCGCTGCTGCCGCCTCGGGTGCTAGCGGGTTAGTGGCCGCGGCTCTGTCTCCTTGGAGGGACCTGACGAGCTCGGCCCGTTGTCGTGGAGACGGAGTTCCGAGCACAGGGCGGTGGCTCTCGAGCAGCTGGGGGTCTGGCCGAGGCTGTGGGGCTGTGTGCCCATGTGACAGTCGCCCTGCAGTTATCTGAGTCCAAAACCAGACTTGATTTTACACGTTAATGCACGTCTTCTGGCAGAGGAGGTTCTGAATGTTGAACCACCGTGAACTTGAGAAAACTACCTAATTGTGCTTCTCTCCCTCACGGTGGTGCGTGCGGTGACGGTGGGGCGCATGGGAGGCGCTGAGCAGCGCGTTCTCCAGGCCCGCGTCCACCTTCTGCTCCAGGATGGCCTGGGAGAGCTGTGCCCTGGTGGCCTCGTCTACCTCATCTGCCTCCTGGTATCACAGGCCTCGGACTGTCCAAGTGAAACACTGCATCTCATCATGTTAGTTTCCTCTGTTTGTTCAGATGATTGTTATGATGTTAGCCAGGGCTTATATCAGTGGCTTTCATGTCGGGATAGTAAAGGTTGAGGTGTTAGAAAATTTTGTTATAAAAGGGGATTCTGCTACAAAGAGGAAGAAATTGTTCAAAGTCGTACCACTAAGAAGAAATTATTGTTTAGCCTCCTGCTGAATTTCCTGCTGGTATTTTTCCTGTGTTGTTGTTTTCTTAAACATTTTCTAGACCAACTAATAGCATCCTTAAGAAAGGGATCGTTTTCACCCTGAGCGTTCCTGGGGCCCTCATCAAAGCACAAGGTTCAGCTCTGACCATCAGAGGCAGCAGCCTGGGCGGACCCTCGAGTCACAGAGTCATTCCTTCTGCGGTGGCGACAGCGGGTGGCCGGGCGCTGGCCGTGGCTCAGGGCTGGAAGCAGTAGCAGCCACTTAGTGCCTTGAGCTTCTGCATAGGAAAAGCATAGTTTACACCAAACAGGATCCCTTAAGGCACGTGAGTGTTGACACAGGAGCCTCAACAGCATGAGCCTTACAAAGCACGCGGCTTCTTGATGCTTTAAAAATGCCATTGTTGCTCCTGGGAGAGAGGAGGGACATTTTAAAAACCTGTTGCCAAATTAATAGCTCAGACTAAATCCTTGTCTGTCTTGGAGCCTGTCCTTGGTTATGTCTCAGATTCCCTCAGGTGACAGGAAACGGCACGTTCGCATGGTATGTAACCAGGTAACACATTTGTGGAGTTTTACTCGCGGACTTGCCCAGGTGAGGTGCCACGTGGCTCCTGTGAGGACGGCGCAGGCTCTGCCCCAGTGCGAGCGGGAGCGGAGGGGAGGGGCAGCACCAGCCTCGTCCCCTGCGGGCCCAGGTCAGGGCCCAGCACGCTGCGGTCAGTCGTCTGTGTGACACTCGATTCTCTGTGACAGTGGGAGAGCAGCCTTGACGAGACGCCAGCAAATGGAGCGGCTGTGGGCCTGTTGCGGGGGGCGGGGGGCTCCACCGGAGGCAGAGCACGAGCACGCCCTGAATGTCAGGCCTCTCTCCTGAGCAGACCTGCTTATGCTGCAGTTCCTCGCGTACAGTGATTATGGGGCGTGTGAGTGGTACTCAGCATCTCTCCTGCTCACTTTAAAACAACCGTCGTGACATAAAGGACTTTTCTACACCCCGGCTGGTTTTTGAATATTTATAGTTTTAACAAAAGTTTGGGTGCGTCGTACCTTTTGAAGCTACTTGTCCCGCGTTTATCTAACCAGCTGTAGCATCTACAGAAGCCCTCGTGGCTGCCTCTGAGTCGATCAGAAAGGATCCATTCGGCGTGCTCTTCTCGGGCGCAGTGAACATGGGGATGGGTAGTTCTTCCTCCCTGGCCTGCCTGGAGCACAGTAGGACATCCGAGTCCCGCCTGGAGCGCTGTCCAGTGCTGAGAGCCGTGTCCCGGGGCAGGTCCAGCCGACCCTGTGGGCAGCTCTGCCCCCAGCGTGGCCGCGGCTCCATCTGGCCGTGGAGGGGCACACACGCCCTCCATGAAAGCAGGCAGCCTCCCACTGGGTCTGCCTTTGTGAGCTGTTGCTGAATTTAAGTTTAATTGTGAAGCACGAGGCCCCTAAGCCAGCTCTGGGCAGGTCGGCAGGAGGAGCCTCTTGCAGGGCCTGGGACCCCTCTCCTTCGAGAGCTCCTGAACCTTGAGCTTTCGAGGGGCAGGGCCGTGACCCTGGCTAAGAGCAGGACGGAGCCTCTGGTCTGGCTCTGAAGTCTGTCTTCGAGGGTCCCTTCCCAGGCTCCTTGGTGACTAACCCTTCGTGTGAGAAAGGAGCCTGGGCCCCCCACCTGAGGGAACCTTTCTCCTCTCTCCCCTCCCTCCCCGTCCTTGGGCAGAACCCTCAGAGGAGCAGCCCTAGGAGGCCCGAGGGCACGAGGTGGTGGAGGCTTGGGGCCCTGCCTGGGGTTGCGTCCACTGCCGTGTTCACGGGCAGTTCCTGTCGCCTGCGTCAGACGGAAACAGGGCGCTGGTCTTCCTGTCTGTGAGCTTGGTGCGGGGTCTGCGAGGTCATAGGGGTCACCAGGTGGCACTGCCTGGACGCAAGATGAGCCAGGAAAGGAGGGAATTTAAATTCATGTGGGAAAGGGGGTGGGGCCAGAGAGGCGGGCTGTGCTGGGGTCGCCACAGGGTAGAAAGCAGGGGCCAGCAGTGTGTGTGGGTGGGGATGGCAGGGTGTGGAAGAGCTTCATGGTCAAATTCCCCCCTCGAGACCACGCAGACACATTCCTTTCTTTTTAACTGACTTTTCGCTGTGGAGTCTGGTCCTGGGTCCTGCTGCCCCTGCTGTTGGTGTGTCCCCGGCCTGGCCCTCGCCGTGCCCACATGACCCCCTGCCCCGGCCTGGAGTTTCGGTGTCAGTTTGCTGGGCTTCTCGGGGCAGCTAGTGACTTGTGGTTGGAACGGAGCATGGAGGCCTCCGTGCTGTGCGGGCATCTGTCTGGGCTTTTGAATAGAGGCCCCTCGTCACAGCCGAGAAGAGCCGCTGTGAGCCGGGGTCTGCGCGTGCACCCCGAGCCCCGTGTTCCTAGAAGCTGCGCTGGCTCCCCCGGCAAGTGGCGGCCGCGTGGGCTGGAAGCGATCCTTGCCCTTGGCCCGGCTCCAGCATTCCTGGCTGAGCGAATCGGCTTTGGAACGTCAGAGAGAAGAGGAGGGATGTGGCTGAGTGTTTATATGTTGGAGGACGGGAGCCCAGCTCCTCCAACTGCTGCTTCTCACAAACTCCTGACTTGCCGGACCTGAGTGATCACAGCCCTTGGCCTCGCCCCGCGTGGAGCCAGCCTGGGAGACGCGTGTTTGCAGGGGCTCGTTCCTTCCCTCCGGCCGTGAGCTGGCCGTCCCAGCGTCTCCGCTGGCCCCAGGGCGTCCTGCCTCAGGATTGCATCTCTTGTCGTTGGGAGGAGGCCTCGGGAAGAGTGAGCTTTTGGAGAACCCAGGACTCGGTCCAGGCCACGCAGCGAGGCTCCCCGCCACCCCGGCGGGACTGCTGTCCAGCGGACCCGGCTAGACGTGTGGAGGGACACGCCTCACGCCTGCTCAGCTGGCGGCCCAGAGCTGCAGGCTGGACTCCAGGGTGG
This sequence comes from Myotis yumanensis, assembly GCF_028538775.1. Taxonomy (NCBI): domain Eukaryota; kingdom Metazoa; phylum Chordata; class Mammalia; order Chiroptera; family Vespertilionidae; genus Myotis; species Myotis yumanensis. The sequence goes on along the minus strand of NW_027223773.1, from coordinate 338,556 downwards.
CCGCGTCCTCGCTGAGCTCCGCTGCTCAGCGCAGCCATGTCCTCTCTGTACACCCGGAGCAAGGAGTTCCCTCGGAGCAGGAAGTCTACGTCGGACTCACCCCCCGCCACTCCCTCCCCGACGGCCAAGACGCTCCGAGTAAGCGGTTTTATCTCCGTGTCTTGTGCTGAGTGCAGGGCGAGTGCATGTGTGTCTGGGAGGTGGGCTGAACACAGGTGTGTCAGGGCACGAGGGAGTCGGGCAGGAAGCTAGAACCTGCAGAGAGGCCCTGTGGCTGCTGTGCCAGTGACGGTCCCACGTGCACGTGGCCCTGTGTCAGCCGGTCCCCACGTGCCGGCTCCTGCACCTGAGCCCTTAACCCTCAGTGTCAGCTGCAGGGGCAGAGGGGGCGTTCCGTCCTGTCTGCCTCTCCAGGCCTTTTCTCATGCTCCGGGCTATATTTAGTTGTTCCCTTTCCTGTGTTTTATGGGTCAACACTGTGCTTTTAAAAGAAAAAGCTCCCAAATGGCCATGCAACTGTGTACAGTAACCTTTAATTGTGTGCAGCTTCAAGCATGTGTGTGTGTGTGTGTGTGTGTGTGTCTGAGTCTGTGCCTGTGTGTGTGACTGTGAGTATGTGTGTGACTGTGAGAGCGTGTGTGTGTGTGTGTGTGTGTGTGTGTGTGAGCCTGTGAGGGCCTGTGCCTGTGTGTGTGACTGTGAGTATGTGTGTGTCTGTGTGTGTGTGACTGTGTGTGTGTGTGTGTGACTGTGTGTGTGTGACTGTGTGTGTGTGTGTGAGACTGTGAGAGCCTCTGTGTGTGTGTGTGACTGTGAGAGCCTGTGTGTGTGTGTGTGTGTGTGTGTGTGAGACTGTGAGAGCCTGTGCCTCTGTGTGTGTGAGACTGTGTGTGTGTGTGTGTGTGTGTGTGTGTGTGTGACTGTGTGTGTGTGTGTGTGAGACTGTGAGAGCCTCTGTGTGTGTGTACATGCGAGACGCAGGGACAGTGTGTGCCAGGCATCGTGGCACCTGCCGCCTTCCTCCTCCTCCTCACAGGGAATGTGCCTGGAAAGCCCGGGAAGCCCTGTGCCTGCTGACGGGCGGTGTGCTGCCCCCAGGCGTGCCCATGTTCTAGCAGGTGTCTCCGTGGGCTGTGGGCTGGGCAGTGTGGCGGCCGCTCCTTGTTAGGGAACAAGTCTGCTGGGCGCAGGGGCAGCTCCTTATTTGGGGCCGAGTGGGGAAGCCTGCAGGACCCGCACGGCCTGCGTCTGTGTGACGGCCCCATGCCCTGGCCCACTGTTGTGTCGGCACCGGGTGCAGCGGTGTGTGGAGTGTGATTCTAGGACAACAGCCGGGGCTGTTGACTCCCAGACACCAAGACAGTTTGTTATGAAGCTGTTTATCTTGAGCTCCTCATGGGGATCTAGGGGGCCTGTGTGTGCCCCCCAGTGACGGCTCCTCCCCTGGGGCCCGGCTGTCATGCTAGGAGCCCTTGAAGGCTCCCCAGCGGCTGCCACGCGAGGCCTCAGGAAGGAGCCTCTTCCTCACCCTCATTTCCCTTGTCCCACTGTCGTCGCAAACCCCACTGCTTTTGTCAGATCCCTCTGCAGCCCCGTCCTGCCCCCCACCCCCGGGTGCTGCCCAGGGTTCTGAACAGTCTAATGCAGCAGAAACGTGATTGTAACACCCACCTGTGCCCGGCCCTCACTCTGGTTCCCTGGAAGGTGGGAACCAAGACACAGCAGAGCTGCAGTCTGACTACGACCCAACAGTAACACTGCGTTCTGATAGGTGTGTCTGAAGGTGAGGCACAGGCAGGGTCAGAGAGGACGGGGAGAGCTTGGGGAGCTGTGGGAGCCCCACCTTTGTACGGACGGGGACCCCGAACTGAAGGTACAGGAAGAGCAAGGTGTCTGCAGAGCTGTTGGGGCGGAGAGACTGAGGCTGCAGGGCCTCGAGGCAGAAGCACTGGGCTTCGGGGAAGGTGCGGAGGGTCTGATCGCAGAGTTAAGGTCCAGAAGCTCTCACTGCCTTTGTGAGAGGTAATTGTGGTCCAGAGACTTTGGGGTTAAAGGGGCGTGGCCTTGGGGCCTGCATTCCCGGAGCAGCTCTGCCTGGGAGCCAGGGATGGAAGTCCTCGTGCTTTCCTGCTGTGAAGGGGAGGGTCCCTGCTTCTGCCTCCGGACAAGGAGACCGTCCTCCGTCCTCCACGGGACCTTGGCTCGGCTCCCGGCTCCCGGCTCCCGGCTGAGCAGGAATGGCTGCACACCTCGTCTTAGACGCCAGGCAGCAGCCGGGCTGAACTGCCACCCAGCGGGCACCATTGTAACTCAGAACCAGCTGTAACTCGGAAAACCGTGGCCTCATCCCCCTCCCCCAACACTCCTACAGCCGCTGGGCTCGTGTGCTGGCCGTGACCCTCTCAGCATGACGCAGGCGTGTTCCTCCCGGGGGACGCACTCTGTGCCCAAGACGGTGTCCTCACCAGCCAGGGTGTCTGTTTACTTTCCCAGCAGCCGCGTTGTCCGTTCTCTGAGCATGACATGCTGTTAAACATGGTCCCTGTCCACGAGGGAGGGGACGGGAGGACGGGGAGAAGGGACAGAGCTGCCTCAGCTCCGGAGGAAGCGCTGGCCCGGGACCAGAGCGTGACCTGCAGGGACAACCAAAGGTGTGTGTGTCGCGTTGTAAACGTGTCCAGAGCGTGCGAGGGACACCTGACGGCGACAGGGTGGCCACAGCTGCCGTGAGATCCTTCAGGGACATCACAGACTGAGGCAGCACCGCACTTCCTGACAGGACAGTGATGGGGTGAAGGTCATGGGACTCGGCGTGTGAAACACTGGGTGGCGGAAACTCACCTGCTCACAGCGAGTCAGCGCCGCCCGCCCCGCCGGCACAGGCCCCCGGCTGCGGCTGGGCCAGGGCATGGGTGGTTCTCACTGAGGCCCTTACGGATCAGTGAGGCCGTTCTCTCCTGGGGGAAGCCTTGGATGTGGGAATTTCTGAAATGGCTCCCACTGGCCTCACCCCTGAGCCGTGAACGTGATGGGCTGCCATTGCCCTGGAACCCGAAGGGTCCCGCTCACCGTGGTCACGGAGCCAAGAACCACAGGAGGCGGGTTCTCCGAGGCCCCCAGGAAAGCTCAGCCTGCCTTGGGGGGGAGGGGGGACGCTTGGGGACCCAGGAGATGGCAGCAGGTTTTCCCATCACTGTGGGCCGTGGCAGTGGCCATGTGACCCGTGTCCTTCCTGTCCCTCGGGCCCAGCTCTCCAGAGCCACAATTTTATTTTAAACGTTGGCGGGCGGGGGGCGGGGGGGTGTAATGATGGGTCTTCCTGAACTGGTAACGTTCAAGTTGGAAGCTTTTGTGGGGTTTTCTAAGCCAGCCCCTGGTGTTCTGCGAGCCGTACACATTTCACCATCGGAACCAGCCTGGCGCTGTCCCTCCCAGGACGGCCCTGGGGCTGACGGAGGGAGGTAGTCGGGGAGTTTCCAGAGGAAGGAAGGAGCCTGCGCCTGGGTCTGGACCATCCTTAAGAGCCAGTCGTGCGCAGAGCAGACCTCAGAGCCTCCCAGAAACGGCAGCCCTGTGGTTGCCCACCCCATTCTGGGCCCTGCAGCCACGAGGGTGGGTCCCAGGGAAGCCTCTGAGACACATGGTTTTAGAATGCCTGAGTGAGTGAGTCTCTCTAAAGCCGGCGCTTTCCGGAGCCTCCATTGGAGACCGGGTTGCCACCTGGTCACAGGTTTCCCTTCGCTGCTTCAGAGCAGGCTGCGGCTCGGCCCCCGCCCCCCCCCCCCCCCCCCCCCCCCCCCCCCCCGAGTCCGGGCTGCCGCTCAGCTGTGCCCCCTGCAGGCCCGCACAGTGGTTCTTAGGCTCGGGAGGCCCTGGGCATTTGCTGTGTGAGCTTCATTCTGAGCTCATGAATCTCTGGCATTTCACAGCTTACACTTCTCCTGGTTCTGACTTTTCATTCACCCCGACGTGTGAAGGCGGCATCTCCTCACAGAGCGGTGGCTGGCGGCACTTTATAAACTAAGCACTTCCCCAGAGGGCATCACACTAAACAGGCTTCAAGTCAGACACCCACCTCCTTAGTGATGATGACGCAGTAACTGACTCTCAGCAGGTTCCTGCGCTCCAGCCGCAGGCCCCAGGATGCTCGGCACCAGGCGTGAGGCGCTGAGGCTCCTGTGCACCAGGTGCTTCGCTGCTGAGCCCCTGCACACCACACCCCCCCCCCCCCCCCCGGACGCATCCTCATGGTCAGTCACCTGCTGCCTCACAGGCTGCCGAACAGAGTGGGCCTTTTAAAAATTGTCTAGGAAGTAGAAAGACTCGGTCTGGATCGAGGGCAACCTGTGTCCATTCTGCAGAAGCACCTGAGAATTCTGATGGCAGTTCCCCTGGTTTAGAGAGGTTTCCATGGAGAATGGCCGCCCGCTCCGTCCTTCCCCTGGACAGCCGGGAGGGTGGGGGGGCAAGTGGATGCCAGGGAGGGGAGCGAGTGGACAGCCGGGGGGGGGCGAGTGGACAGCCGGGGGGGCGAGTGGACAGCGGGCGGGGGGGGGGGGCGAGTGGATGCCAGGGGGGGGAGCGAGTGGACAGCCGGGGGGGGCGAGTGGACAGCCGGGGGGGCGAGTGGACAGCCGGGGGAGCGAGTGGACAGCCGGGGGAGCGAGTGGACAGCCGGGGGAGCGAGTGGACAGCCGGGGGAGCGAGTGGACAGCCGGGGGAGCGAGTGGACAGCCGGGGGGGCGAGTGGACAGCCGGGGGGGCGAGTGGACAGCCGGGGGGGCGAGTGGACAGCCGGGGGAGCGAGTGGACAGCCGGGGGAGCGAGTGGACAGCCGGGGGAGCGAGTGGACAGCCGGGGGAGCGAGTGGACAGCCGGGGGAGCGAGTGGACAGCCGGGGGGGCGAGTGGACAGCGGGCGGGGGGGGGGGGGCGAGTGGATGCCAGGGGGGGGGAGCGAGTGGACAGCTGGGGGGGGCGAGTGGACAGCCGGGGGGGGGGCGAGTGGACAGCCGGGGGGGTGAGTGGACAGCCAGGTGACTCTGGCGGTTCAGGGGTCCTTCCTCTCTGGGTTGTTGGGCCCTTGTCCCCTCTTCCTTCTCTCTCTGTCCTTGGGGGTTTTGTTGTCAACACCTCAAAATAGGAAATGAGTAGATGCATGCAAATCAGCAGGGCTTTTCTTTTCCTGAGTTCTTAAAAAGAAAAGTGGAGGTAAGAGGGTAAAGGTCATTGATGACTAAAATTAAATGTGAAGCGAAGAACTGTCCTGCCTGGGTTGCCCTGGCCCCATGTCGGCGCCTCGTTTTCACCTCAGAGTCCTTCTGAGGCCCCCAGAGCTTTTTCCCGTCCGTCCGACTGGGATGGGGACTGCCCCTCCCGGTCACTGCAGGCCCAGGAGACAGAGATGTTTGCCAGGTTGGTGACCTGCAGGCAACTAATGGTGCCTGGCTCCTGGAGCAGGAGGGGGCAGGTAGTGACTGCTCCCCATTTTGCTGCTCCGCTCCCTGTACTGGAAGTGTGTCCCCTGTCTCCAGGGCAGAGTCCTGGCGCAGAGGGCGGCTGCTGCCAGGACCCCTGCTCTCGACGCACCCCTCTGCCGCCGCGCAATGAAAAGTGTTTGCAAATGGAGACGCGTGTACCTCTCCCTTGCTGATGCTGGTTTCTAATCTTTGTTTTGTTTTTTGTCTCTTCCTTTCTCCAGCACGAAAGACTTTCTAGGTAAGAAGGACCGTTTTTTTCCGCATGCTTAGCTCTCGTGTGTGAGTGCATGTCTGACACACCACCCGCTTCCTAGTGTAGCGTGTCCCTCACGTCCCTCCCTTTCCACGGCCTCACAGCACTCACACCCTGAGCAGGCAGCCGAGTCTGGTGTGGAGTACAGAGCCGCGCGGGGGAGCCGCTGGGACCCCACAGACCTGCAGCGCTCCTGACCACTCCTCCTCCCCTCTCCACACCCCTCCTCCCCTCCCCAGGCCTGGAGGGCTGGAGCCCACTGCCTCCCCCCCCCACCATCACCACCCCCTCCGCCTGCAGGGCCCGAGCCCACTGCCTCCTTCCCCCACCACCACCACCCCCTCCGCCTGCAGGGCCCGAGCCCACTGCCTCCCCCCCCCCCCCACCACCCCCTCCACCTGCAGGGCCGGAGCCCACTGCCTCCCCCCCCCCCACCACCACCCCCTCCGCCTGCAGGGCCCGAGCCCACTGCCCCATCACCACCACCACCACCCCCTCCACCTGCAGGGCCCGAGCCCACTGCCTCCCCCCCCACCACCACCACCCCCTCCGCCTGCAGGGCCGGAGCCCACTGCCTCCCCCCGCCACCATCACCACCCCCCTCCGCCTGCAGGGCCCGAGCCCACTGCCCCATCACCACTCCTCCCAAGCCTGCAGCTCGAGCTCCAAGTCCATGTGTTTCTGATTCCCTGGCAGGTCACTGGAAGCATTTTCCCAGGGCTGTTGAGATCCAAGAAACTTTTGCTTTTAAAAGCACACTCTTAAGAGAAGCAGTTCAACCCTAAATTAATTTGAAAAGCTCTAAGATTTAAGTTAGCATTTTGGGTCTAAACCACCAATTTTCAAGTAAGCTCCATTCTTGGCCAGTGACGGCCCCCTGCTCCTGCTCCTCCTCCTCCTCCTCCTCTGAGCTGGCTCCACCTCAGGTCCCAGCAGCTGGGGGTGGGGTCAGGGAAGGGGCGTCTGCATGTGTCGGCTGGCGCCCAAGCGCTTCTCAGAAAAGGCTCGCTGCCCTTCCGCACGCCGTCCTCAGAGCTGCCCTGAGGTCAGTGCGTCTCCCGGTGTCCCCACAGGTTGGAGTCTGGAGGCAGCAACCCCACGGCCAGCGACGCCTATGGGGACCGGGGCCTCGGCGAGAGCGCGCAGGGAGGCGCGAGAGGCCCGCCTGGCCAACCTGGCCAGCCTCGCGACGAGGACAGCAGCAGGGACTATAAGAAGGTAGGGTCCTGCTCAGCGTGCTGTTCGCGGGCTGCGGCCTTTGCTGGTGGGACGTGCACCCCGTCTGATGGAGCTGAGGGCGGGCAGTGACATCACACCCAGGCCTCCCGCTGCCCCCAGCTCGGTCAGCCCGGGACCTCCTGCCCACGGGCCTGTCCAGAGCGGCTGCGGGCTCACAGGTTTGCCCCCACCACTCTCCTCCACCTCGCAGAGGAGGTGACAGGAGAACGGTTTTGTGAGGAAAGCGTTTGTTAAGCAGAACTTGACCCAAATCAGTGCGCACAGGGCTGGCTCTGAGAACACAGTCACATAGGGTGTGAGCAGCTGTTTCCGGGGTGAGCTGTGGCTTCCGGGGGGCGGCGGGGGGGGACTGTGTTGAGGTCAAGCCTGTTGCTGTGTTCAGCACCAGGGCCTCCCGCTGACGGGGGTTGGGGAGGGGTGCAGACCAGTAAACGGGACACATTCCCTAGACACCCCCCCCCCCCCAGTGGGTGGCGGATGGTGGTTCTTGCTGGGCGACCTCGGGCGACCCCCAAGGTGACTGAGGCCACTTGCTCCCCAGCTCTAACGAGGGCGCCCTGACCGAAAACCAGAAGCTGAAGACCAAGCTGCAGGAGGGCCCAGCTGGAGCTGGCAGATGTCAAGTCCAGGCTGGAGAAGGTGGCCCAGGTGAGGGGACGGGGCCCTCGGGGGCGGGGGCGGCAGGTTAATCAGCATCTGCTGAGGAGGGATGGTCGCTAGTCCTGGGAGCAACTCCTGGTGCCTAAATGCGAAGCATCAATCTCGTGGGATGAGGCCAGTCCCAGCCTGTTCTGCCTCGTCCCCCAGGTCCTCCCAGAGAGGGACAAGGAGCCCTGTCACACACCGGCACAGGGCACAGAGGCCTGAGGCAGGGGCTGCTCAGGGCAGAGGTGGTGTTGGATGGAGGGTCCAGCCCCTGCAGAGCTTCTGTCCTGCAGCCTGGGGCCCCTGGGGCGTTTAAGTGACTTCAGTTGGACAAGAAAAGCAGGTCTCGGCCTCAAGGAAAGAGTGAGGCTGAGGGATGGACTCAGCCCCGGCAGCCCAGTCCCCGCCAGTCTGCCCTCCTCAGCCAGTCCACACTCTCAGCCAGTCCACACTCAGCTGACCCGGGTGTCCGAAGCTGCTTTTATCTCAACAGCCAATGAGCTGTGTCAGTCGATCCAGACCTCACCCAGCACCTCGCAGGAGGATGGACTTCCCCTGCCGCCCTCCCTGCCCCAGGCCAACCTTCAGGGTCCACAGTCTCAGCTGTTGCTGACCAACAGGCGAAGGGCGCTGGAATAAAATCTGCCTTTCCAGCCACTGCTTGCTGGGTGTGTCGTCATGTCCTTAGTTTTGCCAAATATGCGCTATCGAAGTTCAGGAGAAGTGCTGCTGCAAAGCAAGTCGCTGCTGATTGGCCAAAAGTGGAGCGTTTGGCAGGAGAGGGTGGGGCCTCCCATCCTCATGGAGATGGTTCCCCAGGGATACCTGGAGTTGGTGCCTAGAAGGCCCACTGAGCTCTCAGGGCGCCAAGATCTAAAGAACAACAAAAACCCAGTTCTTTGTGGATGTGAACTGCTAGTAAGTGCAGTCCTCACAGACCTTGCTTCTCAGCCAGGGATGCAGACTGACAGGACGGGGACGGCTTCCGGAGGGGACAGCATGACCTTCAGGACGGGGTGTGACCTTCAGGACAGGGGACATGCCCGGCTGGCGTGACTCAGTGGTTGAGCGTAGACCGATGAACCAGAGGTCACGGTTCGATTCCCGAACAGGGCACATGCCCGGGTTGCGGGCTCCGTCCCCAGTAGCGGGTGTGCAGGAGGCAGCCGATTCATGATCCTCTCTCATCGTTGATGTTTCTCTCTCTCTCCCTCTCCCTTCCTCTCTGAAATCAATAAAAATATATATTTTTAAAAAGAACAAGGAACGTGACCTTGAGGACAGGAGAGCCCACAGGACAGGAGCACGTTCTCAGCTGTGCTGTTACTTCTGGCTATTCCTTAGTTTTTTGAAAAAAGGAACCTCTGCAGGCAAAGCCACGGGGTGTCTGGGTCCAGTGCCTGCCGAGAGAGGAGCTCTGGGCAGCTCCTGGTACCAGGCTGCTCTCCACACCCCCCTCTCCCCCTTCCGTGGGGCAGCCATGACCTGCCCTGCCGGCTCTGCCCTCACTGTGACCTAGAGAAGTTCTCATCTTTCATTCAAATAAAATCAGCTTATCTGGGAGCTCCATGTGTGAAAGAAGGGGGCCGAGTCTGGTCCAAGCTGGGGAGACAGCAGGAGCCTCCCGAGGACCCTGAGGCCCACGGCCAGGGAGGCCACTGCTCCGGGGAAAAGCACAGAGTGCAATGGGATGGCCCAGGCCTCGCTCAGGAGTGGCCGCTCTCAGAGGAGAGGGGTCCCGTGCTCACTCGGGGGACTCTAGGGAGGACGTGAGGGCTGGTGAGCTGGAGGGGCAGGCCCAGAGGGCCCTGTCTGCACGGTGGCTGCCAAACACGGGGCCCTGCAGACAGCAGGGCATACCGGGCGCCCGGAGCCTGCTGTCACCTCCACCTCCACGGTGGAGCTGCCCAGACGGCCTGCCTGGGACCGCTCCGTGACTCGCTCCCTCCCCTTCTTCAGCAGAAACAGGAGAAGACGCCCGACAGGTCCTCGCTGCTGGAGGTGGAGAAGCGGGTAGGCAGCTCCCTGTGTCCTCTCCTCCCCGAGCCTCTCCTGTTGTGTGTGCCAGTGGAAAAAGCGCGTCTCCGGCGGGGGACCGCATTCCACTCCCAGCTCGGTCATAAATTCTTTCTGTCTGACGTGGACCGCAGCTCATTGCTCGTCCTTGGGCTTCATCAGACGGTCAGTCCTTCCACACGTCCTGTGTGGGGGCAGGTCCTGGGAGGGTCAGTGTCCTGCCTATAGGCAGACCTGCTCATATACACACACGCACACACACAGTATACCACACGCATACACTGCATGCACACACACACAGTACGCCGCATGCACACACAGTACACTGCATGCACATGCATACTGCATACATGCACACACTGTGCACACTGCCCCACGCATGTGCACACGTGCATACTGCGCCACACTCATACACATAAATACACTGCACCACACACAATGGGCCCAGGCTCTGCCCTCCCGCCCCCTGGGGCAGAAGGGAGCCCCGCAGGACCTCGCAGGCGGAGGCCCGTGATGGAGCGTGAGCAGAGCCTCACCCTGGGGGAGTGTTCCTGTTAGTTGCTGGCCTCCGGCCGCATTCGGAATGTTTTTCTGGAATCGGACGTTCTTGGATCGGGAAGGCTCTGGTGCATTGGTGACCCCGCTCTGCCTGACCCTGAGGCGCATGCTCTCATCCCCTCTTCAGTTGGAAAGCAGCTGGCTTTTGTGACGCATTTATTCCCTTGGCTGGTGTCTCATCTAATCACGAGGCCCCATTGTCCTGGAATCTTGCGGGGAGGGGGAGAATCAGCTCAGCCTCTGACCCCTGGTGACCAGCGGCTCCCAAGGAACGGGGGGGGGGCCCCTGCGGGGAGTCGGGCCTATTTGAGAGGTATCATGTGAACCCCCAGGTGGCTCAACGGGCCCTGGTGTCCCTGTGCTCCTAGCTGTCGGGTGGGAGCTGTGGGGGTGGGGGAGCTGTGGGGTGGGAGCTGTGGGGGGAGCTGTGGAGCGGGGAGCTGGGGGGGGCTGTGGGGCGGGATCTGTGGGGGGAACTGTGGGCGGGGAGCTGGGGGGCGGCGGCTGTGGGGGGAGCTGGGGGGAGCTAGGGGGCGGGAGCTGTGGGGCGGGAGCTGTGGCGGGGGAGCTGTGGGGGAGCTGGGGGGCGGGAGCTAGGGGGGAGCTATGGGCGGGAGCTGAGGGGCGGGAGCTGTGAGTGGAGTGCAGAGACAGTGCCAGGGAAGTAGGGCCGGCAGCCTCCTGGGCAGTTTGCCTGAGCCTTGACCCTGTTGGTCACTGGCGGCCCGGAGGCAGCATGGACTCCCTGCTGAGACCACATGTGCATTGTCTGTTAACAGGAGCGGCGGGCCCTGGAGCGGAAGATGTCCGAGATGGAGGAGGAGATGAAGGTACGGGGAGGGTCCTCTGTGGGTTCCCCAGCTGAGCCCTGACCCAGCCCCTCGGGGAGCAGCGCGGCCTCTGCTGTGGGGACGCTGGGGCAGGCGTGGGCTGACCTGTGGTTTCCTCAGGGGCTGGGTGGACAGGCGGCAGCTGCCCGGGCCTCAGGTAGGTGCCGCCGCCCTCCCGCCACAGCCCGCGCTGCACGACGTCGGGGTCTGTCCACATGGGCTTCCTGCCGGTGGTTCCCCGAGGCACTCCGCGATGTCGGCTGCCTCAGGCCGAGGCCACACCTCACCTCGCTCACTGCCCCTCACCCCGCAGCAGCTGGGCCGGGCTGCTGGGCCTCCCGGAGGCTGGGAGCGCCACCCTGCGTGCATGACGCCAGCACCCGCCGCTACTTAGCACGGCTCAGCTTCCCTCCGCGGGGTCCCTCACTCGGTGAGAGAGTGTTTGCCTGGTGCCCTGGCGGTGGGTGCCGTGCCCTGGCGTGTGGAGAGGTGCCTGTTGTCTGCTGGCTCACGGTGAATCTACTGAAAAGGCTTGTCAGGACTGGACAAGGTCTGTGCCTTTGGAGGCAGAAACTTCAGCCGCATGAAGTTGGGGGGACTGGCCCGAGGGGTCTGCGAAGGCGCTTCTTGTGGACACAGCAGGTCGTGAGCCGTGGCCAGCATCCGTCCAGTCTGGGACCTGGCCCAGCTGAGGGCCAGGGGCTGTGTCTGCCGCGCACTCAGCTACGCAGGCGCTTGGGCCCCGGGTGTCGGCCGGAGCAGGTGCAGGGCGGCCTCCAGGGACCCTCAGTGGCGCCTGTTCTGACTCAGGCGAGTCGTGTAGAAAGCCCAGGGGACAGGAGCCAGGAGGTGGGAGCGGGCTCTGGTCACGCCGTGGCCACCCTGACCCCGGTCCTGGGAGGTGCAGGCGGGAGCTGCGTGGCCGCTCTTGGCTGGGCTGGGCCCGCAGGTCCGCTCCTGGATTTACTGTTTCCTCTGGAAACAGCCCATCCCCAGCCTGCCCAGTGCCTTCCCTCTCCTGCTGAGTCCTCCAGACGCCCCCGACCTGCGTGCAGGCGAGGCCGCGTTCAGGGAGGGAGGCCGTGGGCCCACGCCAGCCTCAGAGGAGGGTGAGGCGGGACTTCCTGTTGGTTCTGACATGGTCCCTCCGCCCGTCCGTTGGGTGTGTCCGTGTGCAGCCCCCGAGCCTGCTCTGTCTTCCCTGCGGCCGGCGGGGGGCGGCTGCTGGTCCTGGCCCTCCAGTGGCCACTTGGGGCTGCTCGGTGCCGACCGTTTCCCAAGCTGGCGTCCCTTGTGGGGACAGAGATTCCGTGTGTTGTCTGTGCTGTTTCCTTTTCTCTGTCCCCCTCATGCCTCTTTCATTTCCTCGCTCTTCCCCTCACCCTCCATCTCTGTCCTCATCTCTGGGGGTGGCAGACGCTCTCCTGTGTGGTCCTGGCGACCCTCCTGTGGCCACTGCGGCCCACAGGTTCTGCCTGCCTCCACGCAGCCTCACATGCCAGTCTGCACCCAGGAGTGGCGGCCGTGGTCAGGCGGTGAGCAGGCCCTTACTGTCCCAGGGGGTCCTGCAGCACGAGGCCGGGACGTGGGGCTGTTCCTCGTGCACATGCACCCCCTACAGGAGTGTCAGCCCAGCGTGAGCTGATGGAGCTGGGGCGCCTGACCTCCATGATGCCGGCGGCCACTCGTAGGTCAGGACCGTCCACTGGACGTGTCCCTCCAGTTCTAGCAGCCGCTTCACCTGGAAAATACCTACTCAGGCTGCTCTTTACTTTAGAGAGAAAAGTCATGAGGTGAAGCAGGGCCCAGACAGAGAAGCCGGAACAGGGGCTCTGGGGGAGCACGGGCCTTGGCCTCACCGGGACATGCTGGGTCCCCATCTCCTGGCCATGACCATGGAGGGTCCCAGGCTGTGGCTCGACCGCACCCACAGCTCCGAGCCCGCGGGCCCAGCCTCAGGGGTCGCCCTGAGAGCAAGCAGGTGGCTTTGGAGCCGAGCCGTGCGTGCACCTGGCTGCCTTCGCGGGGAGGGCAGGCTCCGCTTTCCTCCATCCCTGCTCCTCTCGTCTCCTTTCTCGCATGCGAACCAAGACTAACTGAGTCGTGTGGCCTCTGCCTGCTCTCATCTCCTGGTCTGTCTGTCTGTCTCTCTGTCTCTCTGTCGTGCCTCGTGTCCCTGCAGAACCTCCACCAGCTCAAACAGATCCAAACCCTGAAGCAGATGAACGCCCAGCTGCAGGCTGAGAACAGGGCGCTGGCCCGCGTGGTGGCCCGGCTCTCGGCGTCCATGGAGTCCGCGCAGTCCCAGGAGCTCTAGCCGCCGCGCCCTCCTCTGCAGGCAGGTCGCTCCCCTTGCTGCCGCTCGGGCTCATCCACCGGAGCCCATCAGGCGCTGTCAAGGCTGGTCGTGCAGACAAAGGAGCCAGGATGAGGCCTGTGGGACGGCCAGGTCAGGGAGGGCCTGCTGGCTGAGGTCTGTGCAGGAAGGTTGCCCGGAGACTGGACACGCCGTGGGTACGCACAGGTGTGCACAGGTCACGCCACGCAGGCCGCGTGTCTCCATCCACCAGGTGCAGCCTGGTCCCCAGAGCAGTTGGGGGTTGGGCCTGGGGGTCACATGGGCGTGGCTGCGGCATGTGCGTGCCTGGGCCCAGCCCCAAGGGGCCTGTGAAACCAGGGCTGAGAGCATGGCCTTTTGGGGAGCACACAGAGCCAGCTCCCCGTCTAACCGGGGGCCGGCTGGGGGGCCGGCCTGGAGGCTGCCGTGTCGGCGCTTGCACCAGCAAAGCCATCGGCAGCCCAGGCTGGTGGAGGTGCGTGCGTCAGCCTCCCTCACACTTGGTCCTCCTCCCTCTGGGGACATTGCTCCCCCTTCACAAATCATGGGCCTGGCGTCTGCGGCCCTGCGTGTGGCTGCAGGCAGAGCCGAGGGCTGGCCTTGCAGGGAGATGGGCCGGGCTAGTCTCCCGAGAAGAGAACCCTGGGTTTGGTCCCAGCCCCTCCCTGCACGGGGTCTGAGAGGCGAGCTCACAGGCGGGTCCTCTGTCTGAGAGGTGGAGGGGCTTAGCGCCTGGCAGCCGCCTCGGGAGGCTCTCGGGGCCGGCGTGTCCTCTGCCTGTTTGCGGAGCCTCTGGTTGGCAGCAGGCAGCTCGCACCCACGAGGGGTGCCCCCGGCACAGACAGACGGCTCCCCGCTTAAAGTCACCCGAGACTCCTGAAAGCTGGAGCTGGAGACGGGCCCACAGGCGCCCCAGTTATTCGAGGTGTCCCTCTTTCAGGGAGGCAGCATAGCATGCGGCTGGTAACCACGGTGATGGTAACCATGGTGAAGGTCGGGTTAAAGCCTGGCCGGTGCTTCACAGCTTTTCCTTCCTTGTTGCCCAGAACAGTCATTTCACAAACGAAAGGCCCGAGTTCCAGATTCCATCACTCAGTACGTGGTGGAGTCCAGCTCCACACCGGCAGCAGGCCCGGAGCCACGCCCTGCGCCCTGTCCCCCCGTCCCCAGCACTGACCCCCCAGCTGCCAGGCAGCGCCCGCGCCGTCCCTGCAGCTTCGGGCCGTGGTCCTCGCTGACACTGCTTGTCAGAGGCGGGAGGAAGTAATAGCTGAGACACAGACTCCGTTTTATTTGTCCGAGAATCACATCGGTCGCGGTGAACTGGGGCGTGAGAATCAGGGGAGCTGAGTTCCAGGGAAGTCACAGCGTCTGCCTTCAGGTGTTCCTGCCCAGTGCCCACCCGGTGAGGTCGGGACACCCTCCAGGGTCCGTGCAGCTGGGAAGTCGCCGTCCAGTGTCTTTTTTCCCCCAAAGAATTAAGTCTGAGGTCACCCAGGCTTGAGAGGAATTTGTACATTTTAAAAAGGGGTGAGGCCCGGCCGGTGTGGCTCAGTGGGTTGGAGCGTTGGCCTGTGCACCGAAGGGCCCTGGGCTCTGCTCCCGGTCAGGCGTCTGCCCAGGTTTCAGGTCACATCTCGTCGGGGCGTGTACGGGAGGCAGCCGATCGATGGGTCTCTCTTCTCCCTTCCCGTCGCTAGAATTGGTGAAAAGGGTACCTTTGGGTGAGGATTCCAAAGGGGGGCACCTCAGCCCAGCCCTCAGACGAATGCAGCTTCGCCGTGTGGCCCTGCGGCCGGGCAGGTGCACTGGGCATCCGTGGCCATGGGCAGTGCTCGGCCCTGGGGTCCGGCTACAGAGCGGGCAGGAGGCAGGGTCTGGAGGAGGTTCTGGGAGCAGCCGCCTGACTGCCTGTGGGCCCCTCGGGTCCCTCTCTGGCAGGGACGAGGGCACGGCGGTTCTGTCATAGGAACCCCGCAGTCGGTGGCTTGCCTGTGTGTTCGGTGGTCAGTTCTGGGACACCTGCCCTGGCCACACGGGCATGGTTCTAGGGTCTCTGACCCCCTCCCCCTCCAGCAGCGTCCGCGCAGGCACTGCACCCCACCCCACAGGGTTTGCACGTGCGCCCACGGCTGTGCACCCCTCTGGTTCCTGGTGGGCAACACACACGCCTGCGGTGGTGGCAGAGCCGTGGGAGGGCCACCCTCCTGCCCGCGGCACCTGTTCCCTGGAGGGGCAGCCACCCCTGAACCTGCGGCGACACCAGGGCTCTGATGGCCGGGTGGGGCACCGGGCCTGGCCGCCCTCCTGGTCACATGACCGGTCCTGGGGGCAGGGTGGTGCTCAGGGCTGTGACACCCTCCCTCTCCTGCAGGTGTTAACAGAACTGAAGTCCGACAACCAGAGGCTAAAAGATGAGAATGGCGCCCTCATCAGAGTCATCAGCAAACTGTCCAAGTAGCCGTGGCCCCAGATGGAGGCTGGCTGCTGCCCCAGACTCGCCTTCCCGCGGAGGGCCTGTGGGGAAGGCCGCCTGCCCGTCCTGCGTCACCTGCTCTGCGCCTCTGTACCCTGCACACCCACCCCGCCTCCACCCCGCTGTGCCCACTCAGCCTGGGCCTTGCTGCTCGCCCATCCCCACTGGGCCTGGACCCGACCAGAGCCTTGTGGTGGCCCCTGCAGGACTCCGTGTGGGGCAGGAGGTCGGGTGGGGCCGCCACCCAGGGCTGGGAGTGCACGGACCGGCTCCCCAAGACCCTGGGGTCTCTGTCAGCAGCGCCCGCCCCCCCCCCCCCGCCCCCAGGGCTCGGGGCCCTGGTTCCCAGGCCTGTCCTGTTTCCTCTTTCTGCTCCGCCGCCTCCCGCACTCTAAACGGAGACAGCTCCCGGGCCTCCCCGGAGGCAGTGGCCTCCCTGACATCTCCCACTGCCCCTGCTCGGGACTTGGTCCACAGGCCCCTCCCTTCACCTCATCCCTGCACCCGCCCGGGCCCCAGAAGGAATGGTGCGCCCCAGGGCGGAGGTGGGTGGGGCGGGCGTGCCAGCGGTGCTGCCAACAGTGTGGTTTGTGTGCAGGTCAGAGGCTCCTGGTCCTGGGGCTGCGGTGAGGGCTCAGCACAGCCCAGTCTGCCGCCCACACTCCCCCCAGGGCTGCTCAGGGTGAGCAGTGTCGGGGCTCAGGGACAGACAGCACTGCCCCCCACGGCCTCTGGCTGGGAGCCCACAGGCACGGGAATGCTCCGCTCGGCGGGCGGGGAGGGGGCTGCCTCTTCTCAGGAAAAGAAAGCGGGATTGTTAGGAGGACGTCTGTCGGGCCTCTCGCTCCGTCAGACCTGTGTGCCTTCCCCAGAGCCGTGCCCTCCGCGCTCACGACGCCTCTTCTTGCCAGAAAGTTCTTGTGATGAAGCGCCAGCTTCCCAGCCTCAGGAAACGCCGGGGTCCGGGGACTCTCGAGCCATTGCCTTCCTCAGACAGGCCGGCGTCCGATGTCTGTCCATCCCTCACTGCGCTGCCCCGAGCCCGTGCGGACCTGGGGACGGAGCGCCAGGCAGCGGGGAGGGCAACCCACGGGTTCCCTGGAGCTTGGCAGGGGGGCCTCCACCTGGGCCTCCTTCCCCCAGGGCACCCTAAGTGGACACAGCTGTCCCTGCCCTATCGAGGCCCACAGTAGCCACAGGTGGAGGCCCCCACTCGGTGTCTGAGCTGAGGACAGCAGGTGAGGGGAGGAGGGGCAGGGCTCTCCCTGGGTCTGCGGGGAGACACCACGGGGAACACTCAGCCCCATCTGCCCGTCGCTCTCAGAAGGCGGGTGGGGGAGAGGAGGGACAGAGACCCCAAGGCACAAGGAGGCAGGCGGTCAGGCCCATCAAGGGGCGGGTGGGGGGGGGCCTGGTGGCTCAGACCTCAGCCTCCAGCCGAGCGGAGACCTCAGTGGCCTCCCGATGGCATTGCCCTCCAGGCCGGCTCCTGGCCGCCTGTCGGCTCCTGGTGAGATTGCACAAGAGGGACTTACCGGCCGCCAGGGAACAGGGTCTGGGGCAGAGAAAAAGCAGGAACCTGACCAGCAGGTGCCCGGAGCGCAGAGGCTCAGGTGCCCTGGCAGGTGGGCTGAGCGGGGAGGAAGTGTCCTGGTCAGAGGCAGGTGCGAATGTGGCGTGCGGCCCGCGGAGCCTTCGAGAGTCCGGGTCCTCAGTTAACCAGAGTCCCACTGAGCGTGAGCGGATCATTCCTGTCTGGCCGCCTCCCTCACACCCTCTGCTCCTGCCGTCCTTCCAACATTGAGGTGCAGGGAGGCCTCCGGGGACCAGCTGCCAAGTGGCCCCGTCCTGTCCCGACTCCCAGCGGGACCCGGCCTCACCTGAGGTTGGAGCGTGGGCAGCGTGGCCACGTCCCGCTGGGACAGGTCTGAACCTGGGAGCTCACACGTCCCCAAACCAGTGCGGGGCTGATGGGGCCACCTGCCCGACCCCATCCCAGGACTCGCCCTCGGGTGACTCTGGTCCCCGACTCCATCCCAGGACTCGCCCTCGGGTGACTCTGGTCCCCGACCCCATCCCAGGACTCGCCCTCGGGTGACTCTGGTCCCCAAATCCATCCCAGGACTCGCCCTCGGGTGACTCTGGTCCCCAAATCCATCCCAGGACTCGCCCTCGGGTGACTCTGGTCCCTGACCCCATCCCAGGACTCGCCCTCGGGTGACTCTGGTCCCCAAATCCATCCCAGGACTCGCCCTCGGGTGACTCTGGTCCCCGTGCCCCTCCGTCCGTCCGTCTCCGCTTCCCCCGGGTCAGCGGGCGCTGAGTGGGGCTCTCGCTGTAAACGCCGGGTGGGGGGGCCGAGCGGGCAGCAGGCCGCTGGAGCTGAATGTACTTGATGCACCTTCGCGTGGCCTTCCGACCCGAGTGAGCGAGTGGTTTGCTGGTGGGTGTTGCCTAATGTCACTGAGTTCCTGTGTGGGAGTGACTCACTGTGTGTGGCGCCTGCGCACAGCGGTCTTTACAAACAGCCAATAAACGTGTTTCAACTTGACTGGCTCTGCGCCTGGAAACGTCCGTGGGCCTCACGTCCAGCCTTCCTCTCACATCACCGCCTCGGCCCTGGCCCCGCCCACCTCTGCCCGGGACACGCCCACCTCTGCCCGGGACACACCCACCTCTGCCCGGGACACCCCCACCTCTGCCCCGGGACACGCCTACCCCTGCCCCGGGATACCACCACCTCTGTCCGGGACACACCCACCTCTTCCCCGGGCCCCGCCCACCTCTGCCCCAGGACACCCCCACCCCTGCCCCGGACACCCCCACCTCTGCCCCAGGATACCACCACCTCTGCCCGGGACACCCCCACCTCTGCCCGGGACACCCCCACCTCTGCCCCGGGACACCCCACCTCTGCCCCGGGACACGCCTACCCCTGCCCCGGGACACGCCCACCTCTGCCCAGGACACCCCACCTCTGCCCCGGGATACCACCACCTCTGCCCGGGACACCCCCACCTCTGCCCCGGGACACCCCCCACCCCTGCCCCGGACACCCCCACCTCTGCCCCGGGACACGCCCACCTCTGCCCCAGGATACCACCACCTCTGTCCGGGACACCCCCACCTCTGCCCAGGACACCCCACCTCTGCCCCGGGATACCACCACCTCTGCCCGGGACACACCCACCTCTGCCCCGGGCCCCGCCCACCTCTGCCCCGGGACACGCCTACCCCTGCCCCGGGACACGCCCACCTCTGCCCCGGGATACCACCACCTCTGTCCGGGACACACCCACCTCTTCCCCGGGCCCCGCCCACCTCTGCCCCAGGACACCCCCCACCCCTGCCCCGGACACCCCCACCTCTGCCCCGGGACACGCCCACCTCTGCCCCAGGATACCACCACCTCTGCCCGGGACACCCCCACCTCTGCCCCGGGACATGCCCACCTCTGCCCCAGGATACCACCACCTCTGCCCGGGACACACCCACCTCTGAGCCGGGACACCCCACCTCTGCCCCGGGACACGCCTATCCCTGCCCCGGGACACGCCCACCTCTGCCCCAGGATACCACCACCTCTGCCCGGGACACCCCCACCTCTGCCCCGGGACATGCCCACCTCTGCCCCAGGATACCACCACCTCTGCCCGGGACACACCCACCTCTGCCCCGGGACACCCCACCTCTGCCCCGGGACACGCCTACCCCTGCCCCGGGACACGCCCACCTCTGCCCAGGACACCCCACCTCTGCCCCGGGATACCACCACCTCTGCCCGGGACACCCCCACCTCTGCCCCGGGACACCCCCCACCTCTGCCCCGGACACCCCCACCTCTGCCCCGGGACACGCCCAGCTCTGCCCCAGGATACCACCACCTCTGCCCGGGACACACCCACCTCTGCCCCGGGACACCCCACCTCTGCCCCGGGACACGCCTACCCCTGCCCCGGGACACGCCCACCTCTGCCCAGGACACCCCACCTCTGCCCCGGGATACCACCACCTCTGCCCGGGACACACCCACCTCTGTCCCAGGCCCCGCCCACCTCTGCCCCGGGACACGCCTACCCCTGCCCCGGGACACGCCC
Organism: Myotis yumanensis; assembly: GCF_028538775.1. NCBI lineage: Eukaryota > Metazoa > Chordata > Mammalia > Chiroptera > Vespertilionidae > Myotis > Myotis yumanensis. Next base: position 318,625 of record NW_027223773.1, on the reverse strand, counting down.
ACCTCTGCCCCGGGATACCACCACCTCTGCCCGGGACACCCCCACCTCTGCCCCGGGACATGCCCACCTCTGCCCCAGGATACCACCACCTCTGCCCGGGACACACCCACCTCTTCCCCGGGCCCCGCCCACCTCTGCCCCAGGACACCCCCCCACCCCTGCCCCGGACACCCCCACCTCTGCCCCGGGACACGCCCACCTCTGCCCCAGGATACCACCACCTCTGCCCGGGACACCCCCACCTCTGCCCCGGGACACGCCCACCTCTGCCCAGGACACCCCACCTCTGCCCCGGGATACCACCACCTCTGCCCGGGACACACCCACCTCTGCCCCGGGCCCCGCCCACCTCTGCCCCGGGACACGCCTACCCCTGCCCCGGGACACGCCCACCTCTGCCCCGGGATACCACCACCTCTGTCCGGGACACACCCACCTCTTCCCCGGGCCCCGCCCACCTCTGCCCCAGGACACCCCCCACCCCTGCCCCGGACACCCCCACCTCTGCCCCGGGACACGCCCACCTCTGCCCCAGGATACCACCACCTCTGCCCGGGACACCCCCACCTCTGCCCCGGGACATGCCCACCTCTGCCCCAGGATACCACCACCTCTGCCCGGGACACACCCACCTCTGAGCCGGGACACCCCACCTCTGCCCCGGGACACGCCTATCCCTGCCCCGGGACACGCCCACCTCTGCCCCAGAATACCACCACCTCTGCCCGGGACACACCCACCTCTGCCCCGGGCCCCGCCCACCTCGGCCCCGGGACACGCCTACCCCTGCCCCGGGACACGCCCACCTCTGCCCTGGGATACCACCACCTCTGTCCGGGACACACCCACCTCTTCCCCGGGCCCCGCCCACCTCTGCCCCAGGACACCCCCACCCCTGCCCCGGACACCCCCACCTCTGCCCCAGGATACCACCACCTCTGCCCGGGACACCCCCACCTCTGCCCCGGGACATGCCCACCTCTGCCCCAGGATACCACCACCTCTGCCCGGGACACACCCACCTCTGCCCCGGGACACCCCACCTCTGCCCCGGGACACGCCTACCCCTGCCCCGGGACACGCCCACCTCTGCCCAGGACACCCCACCTCTGCCCCGGGATACCACCACCTCTGCCCGGGACACCCCCACCTCTGCCCCGGGACACCCCCCACCTCTGCCCCGGACACCCCCACCTCTGCCCCGGGACACGCCCAGCTCTGCCCCAGGATACCACCACCTCTGCCCGGGACACACCCACCTCTGCCCCGGGACACCCCACCTCTGCCCCGGGACACGCCTACCCCTGCCCCGGGACACGCCCACCTCTGCCCAGGACACCCCACCTCTGCCCCGGGATACCACCACCTCTGCCCGGGACACACCCACCTCTGTCCCAGGCCCCGCCCACCTCTGCCCCGGGACACGCCTACCCCTGCCCCGGGACACGCCCACCTCTGCCCCGGGATACCACCACCTCTGCCCGGGACACCCCCACCTCTGCCCCGGGACATGCCCACCTCTGCCCCAGGATACCACCACCTCTGCCCGGGACACACCCACCTCTTCCCCGGGCCCCGCCCACCTCTGCCCCAGGACACCCCCCACCCCTGCCCCGGACACCCCCACCTCTGCCCCGGGACACGCCCACCTCTGCCCCAGGATACCACCACCTCTGCCCGGGACACCCCCACCTCTGCCCCGGGACACGCCCACCTCTGCCCAGGACACCCCACCTCTGCCCCGGGATACCACCACCTCTGCCCGGGACACACCCACCTCTGCCCCGGGCCCCGCCCACCTCTGCCCCGGGACACGCCTACCCCTGCCCCGGGACACGCCCACCTCTGCCCCGGGATACCACCACCTCTGTCCGGGACACACCCACCTCTTCCCCGGGCCCCGCCCACCTCTGCCCCAGGACACCCCCCACCCCTGCCCCGGACACCCCCACCTCTGCCCCGGGACACGCCCACCTCTGCCCCAGGATACCACCACCTCTGCCCGGGACACCCCCACCTCTGCCCCGGGACATGCCCACCTCTGCCCCAGGATACCACCACCTCTGCCCGGGACACACCCACCTCTGAGCCGGGACACCCCACCTCTGCCCCGGGACACGCCTATCCCTGCCCCGGGACACGCCCACCTCTGCCCCAGAATACCACCACCTCTGCCCGGGACACACCCACCTCTGCCCCGGGCCCCGCCCACCTCTGCCCGGGACACACCCACCTCTGCCCCGGGACACCCCACCTCTGCCCCGGGACACGCCTACCCCTGCCCCGGGACACGCCCACCTCTGCCCAGGACACCCCACCTCTGCCCCGGGATACCACCACCTCTGCCCGGGACACCCCCACCTCTGCCCCGGGACACCCCCCACCTCTGCCCCGGACACCCCCACCTCTGCCCCGGGACACGCCCAGCTCTGCCCCAGGATACCACCACCTCTGCCCGGGACACACCCACCTCTGCCCCGGGACACCCCACCTCTGCCCCGGGACACGCCTACCCCTGCCCCGGGACACGCCCACCTCTGCCCAGGACACCCCACCTCTGCCCCGGGATACCACCACCTCTGCCCGGGACACACCCACCTCTGTCCCGGGCCCCGCCCACCTCTGCCCCGGGACACGCCTACCCCTGCCCCGGACACGCCCACCTCTGCCCCGGGATACCACCACCTCTGTCCGGGACACACCCACCTCTTCCCCGGGCCCCGCCCACCTCTGCCCCAGGACACCCCCCACCCCTGCCCCGGACACCCCCACCTCTGCCCCGGGACATGCCCACCTCTGCCCCAGGATACCACCACCTCTGCCCGGGACACACCCACCTCTGAGCCGGGACACCCCACCTCTGCCCCGGGACACGCCTACCCCTGCCCCGGGACACGCCCACCTCTGCCCCGGGACACCCCACCTCTGCCCCGGGACACCCCACCTCTGCCCCGGGACACGCCTACCCCTGCCCCGGGACACGCCCACCTCTGCCCAGGACACCCCACCTCTGCCCCGGGATACCACCACCTCTGTCCGGGACACGCCCACCTCTGCCCCGGGCCCCGCCCGCCTTGGCCCTGGCCCCGCCTACCTCTGCCCCAGGACACGCCCACCTCTGCCCGGGACACGCCCACCTCTGCCCCGGGATACCACCACCTCTGTCCCGGGACACGCCCACCCCTGCCCCGGGCCCCGCCCGCCTCAGCCCTGGCCCCGCCCGCCTCGGTCCTGGCCCCGCCCACCTCTGCCCCAGGACACGCCCACCTCTGCCCCGGGACACGCCCCAGGGCAGGTTCATGAGTCGGGCCGAGCTGAGGCCCAGGGAGGACCCACGGAGCCGCCAGGCCAGGGCGCCCGTGTATTTCCGTGGAGACAGCAGAGCTCAGAGGAGGAGCGCACCCTCCGCGTCCACGTGGCTGTCGCCAGAGACAAAGCCTGTGACCGGCTGACCGCCCGGCTGCTCCGTGCCCGGCCCCGGTCCGTCCACAGCAGAACAAACCCGCCACGTCAGGGCTGCGGTTCGGCCGGCCGCCGGCCCAGGGCAGGCTGAGCGCCGGAGCCCTGTCTGGTCCCCAGCACCTTTGCCTCCAAAGTCAGACATTCGCGGCGGTTGGCGGAAGACCGTGTAGAAATTCTCACTTTCCAGACTCGGGGCCAGGCTCCCCCACGCCCGGCTCAGGGCTCCATCCCCAGCCCAGGGAGAGGCCTCAGCCACGCAGGCTGCTGCCCTCGGAGCCCAGACCCCCCTCCCCCGCCCCCCCAGCAAACACAACCGGACACGCCCCACCCCCAGTTCCTCTCAGCTCATTTCTTTAATAAGGAGACGCAGCTCATTACAAAATAACGATTTGACGAGATCAGACGAGAACAAGGGGCCACACGAGGGGTGAGAGCATCGCCAGGCAGGTGTGTGTGGGGGGGACAGGCTGCCGCGTGTTCTGTGAAGATGAAGGTGGCCCTGGCGGGGCCGGGCCGTGTGCTCACATCACGAAGGGCAGCGCCCACCTGGCCCCTGTGGCCCGTCCGACACCTGCCTGATGCCCTGCCGGGCCAGGCTGGGGCTGCGGGCGGGCTGGGAGCCCCGTGCTCCCCCTAGACCTGCCCTCCACTCTCCGGGGGGCCCTGCAGCCTCAGGTGCCCTCGTCAGACGGCAGGAGGGGCGATAGGAAGAGCGGGTCCCCCTCGTTGGTCACCCAGACCTGACCCCACGTGGGAAGTGAGCACCGTCCACCCCAGCGGTGACGGGAGCCTGACCGCAGGCTGAGCCCCTGCCCGGCTGCACATGCCCGCCGGGCGCCTGGACAGGCCCCCCTGGGGTGCCCAGCACGGCCGTCCACCACGGGTGCAGACCCTGGGCACCTTCGTCCTCACCACACGGGCTGAGCAGGAGGAAGCAGCGGGGAGCCCTTCATGGGGGGTCGGGAGCCACGGGGGCGGGGCTCCTGGGGGCCCCTGTATGGCTTGTCAGTTAGTTCACACAGTGGGTGGGGGGACACCACACACACACACGGACACCAGACAGCGGGCTGGACACAGCACGGTCAGGTCAGCCCTGCAGACAGAGGGGACCCCGGAGGGGCGGGGGGGCTCAGGCGCCAGCAACCCCAGGGCAGGGCTGGCAACAGCAGGGGGTGGGGGGCGGTTCCCGGTGGGTGAGGGGGGTTGGGGGGTGACAGACTTCTGGACGCAGACTTGGGGGAGGGGCCGGCGCTCAGCTGGGCCATGCGCTGCTCACAGGAAGACATGCATGTGGGACGAGGCTCGGTCAGGCGTCTACGGGCACGGGGTCAGTTATAGACAACTGTACCCACGGGGGGGGGGGGGGGCGGCTCAAATGGCTTCAGAAGGTTCTGGTTTTGTTGTCGCTTAAAAAATAAAGTATATTCATGTGTCTTCAAGTCTCAGCGTCCTCCTCCTCCATCATATTGCAGCTCAAAACCCAGGGGAGGACCTGTCTCCACCGGACGAGGGGCCCCCCCAGGAAACGCGGTCACAGAACCCACAGCCCGGCCAGTTAGACTCGAATGTCAGGGACACACAGCCAAGTACATCCAGTGGGTTGTGTCCCAGGTCGTGCCTGGGACGCCCCTACGTTTAACAGTTTCACTGTTCATGTCACGGGGCTCTGGGCCCCGAGATCCAGCCTGGGACACTTCCCTACCTGCCCTCCCCCGGGGGTGGGGAGAGGGGGCCGGTGGAGGGGGACAGTTCTCAACCTCTGGGCTCCCCCGAGGGCACCCCACTGCCTCGAGGGTGGCTGCAACCCCCCTTCCCTGGCTGAAGCCCTGGGCCAGCCCCGCGCCCCGATGGATGCTGCGGGAGAGGGTGTGGGGCAGAGGGACCCCTGGAATCTCACTTCCCGCTCATGCCCGGCACCTGCTCCCCCACCTCTGCTTCACCCACCCCGGGCCCTGGCTGAGCTGGTCTCCCTTCTGGAAAGATCCCCGAGGAGGAAGGAGAAAGCCCAGCCTCCTGGCCTCACCTGGGTTCGGGGTGGGGCTGTTTTCATGGTTTCAGACTCCCAGCCCCGGAGGCCTCCAGCCCCCACTGCCTCCTACGTGGGGCCTGCACCCCACTCCCCAAGGGCCCAGAAAGAACCCCATGGGGCATCGAGGGCTCAGAACGTGCCCTGTGGCTTGGGTAACGACCCCCCCCCCCCCAGAGGAGAGAACTCCTACGCAGGCCGGACAGGCGCCTTCTGCAGGACGGCTCGCCTGGGCCCATGGCCCCCCACACCCAGGTGTCTCTGGAGCCAACAAAAACTCTCAGCCCCGTCCCCACCCCTCAAGGCCGCCCCCTAGAGGTGGGCCCAGAGCGATGCCTGTGTGAGGTCCACCTGGGCTCTGGAAGGCGGGGAAGGTGGGGGGGCGGGCAGGTGGGCGGGGAAGGGGGGTGAGATTGACCGGAGAGTCTGTGATAAGGTTTGTGGGACACGGGAGGGAATGAGGGGGACACACCCTGAGAAAGCACCAAAGTCCCACTGCTCTGGAGCAGGGGGCGGAGCCCAGGGGCCTCTGACCTCCGTCTCTGCGGGCACCCCCTGCCCTACACGCTCCTCACCCTGTGGGGTCCTCCCGCCTCATCATGAGAACACACACATACACACACGTGCGCGCACACGGGGTCCAGGAACGAACAACTTCCATGTCCCAAGGCCGCGGGGAGGGGGCTCTGAGAGGCGGGCGAGGCCGAGCCACTCCCCCGTTTCGGGTGGAGGGTCCCCTCACCCCCCCTCCAGCTGAAGGTGGCAAAGCCAAGACCACGCCCCTCCTCCTCTTGGTAAAACAGAAGCTGCCTGCACCTGGTGCTGCTGCTCCGACACCGGCCACCTGTCCCAGGAGCCAAGGAAGCCGAGGGGATGGGGGGGGGGGGCGCGTTCTGGGGAGGAGAGTTCTCATGGATGTGGGGGCGCTGGGGGGGGGGCTGTGGGCTTCAGGGCTGGGGGCACGGCCAGGGGCTGCCTCGCTCGCCCGGCTGTGGGTCCGGAAGGGGATTCAGTGCCGACGGGAACATATATATGGCTTTTTATCAATGCTGGGGGCACGGGGAGACGGGGCAGGGACGCGAGTGTGGGGAGCAACCCCAGTGTCCTCCACCCCCGTTGGGAGGGGGCCCTGCCTCTAGGAGTTCGGAGCCTCCTCCGGAGGACGGGCGGCCGGGTCAGGCCGCTGCCCACCAGCCTCCAGCCAGGAGGGCCGAGGGGTGGGAGCCGGGGACCCTCCGTGCCCTGTCTGCCTCATCCTGGGACGCTGCCGTCTGCCCCCCGCACCTCCCCCCCGCCGCCTCACCTGGACCTCGGGGACTAAACCAGCCAACGTCCCTGGTAAAGCTCCCTCTGGCTCCACACGGGTGCCGGGGCTGCCCACAGGTCGCTCCACTTGGTTTAAGAGAGAAAAGCCAAAGCATGATGGGAAATGAGGGCGTGGACCCTGGGGCGTCTGCTCCCCCGGGTGGGGGGGGGGGGAGCAAGGGTCCAGGAGGGGTGCTTGGTCTCGGGGTCATGGGGCCCCTGGTTCTTTGTGGTGTGAGATGACAGTCCCTCTCGGAGGCCGACCAACCCGGCGAATGGCTCACGTCCACGAATGTCCCAGAAGCCACCCCCGTGGCCACCGCGCTGAGCACAGGAAGTCCATGGTGGCAGGGCTTGGTCCTGGCTCCGGACAGATCCATCCCCACAGCTCGCCTCCCAGACGGTTGCCCGTGAGGAGGGTGGGTGCTTCGGGCAACTGAGTGGGTCCGGGGCCTTCGCCACCGCTGCCTCCCATGCAGACCCAGGACCTGCCATGGCGTCAGGGTCCCCGGTGAGCCTTCCTTTCCTGCAGACGTGCGCTGTCCATGGCTCGTTCCAGGAATGTGGAGATGCTCACATACATGCACACACGTGTGCACAATGCCCTTGCATGCATGCACATACGCACGTGTGCACAATGCCCTTACGCACAAGCACACACGCGTGTGCACAATGCCCTTACATACATGCGCTCACACACATGCACACACACACATGTGCACAGTGACCTCTCACACACACACGTGTGCACAATGCCCTCACACACATGCACACACACGTGTGCACAGTGCCCTCACACACACGCGTGCACAATGCCCTTACACACATGCGCTCACACACATGCACACACACACGTGTGCACAGTGCCCTCACACACACGCACGTGTGCACAATGCCCTTACACACATGCACACACGCACGTGTGCACAGTGCCCTCTCACACACACGCGCGTGCACAGTGCCCTTACACACAAGCACACACAATGCACTCACACACCTGCGTGTATACGTGTGCACCCGCATGTGGACACGTGTGCACACACATGTGGACACGTGTGCACACACACGGTCGCTGGCCACTGTGCAGCCTTCCCTCCCAGGACACAGGAAGTGCCAGTGTGTGGGTCCAGAACACGGGAAAAACGGGACGCGCCTCGACTTTCTGCCACCAGACGGCCTCACTCCCGCGAGGCTCGGGCGAGGCTGGGACCGAGGGACCCGATGGGACCGTGATGACGATGACGGTGACGGGCATGCAGCAGTGGGCGGCTCCCGGACGGTGACAAGAGCCGGGCTCCTCGTCCACTGGTTGGGGACGCTCCTCAGAGCCGCCAGCGGGAAGCCGGTCTTTAAACAGACAGAAAGGAAGGGGAACGAGGACGCGACCACAGGGGGGGAACCTCGAGGGCGTAACTGAGGTATCGAGAGCTCTGGGTCTGTCGGTCCGAGCCGGCCGTGTGGCCGCGGCGGCCGCTGCTCCTACTTGTTCTTGCCCAGGAGAGCGTCCACCTCCTCCTCGGGCTTCAGCGAGTGCCACTGGGCGATGGGCCGGCGCGGGTTGGCCAGCATGTCAGACCAGTGCCGCAGCTCCGTGCCCGTGGCGTTGCTGCCCACGAAGATCTTGCCGATGGCCTCGTTCTTGCCCAGCTTGTCGTAGTCCAGCACCGTGACCACCACCTGGACTTTCTGCCGGGGACAGAGGGGGAGGGGTCGGCCGGCGGAGGGGGGCCATGCCCGCACTGCTCCCCTCGAGCCCAGACCGCCGCCCGCCCGCCCGCCAGTCCCCAAGGCCCAGGCACCTGGATCTGCTCAAAGGGGATCTCGAAGCTGAAGGACTCGTTGAAGTAGGGGTTCAGCGTCTTCTTCTTCACCGTCGTCTTCTTCTTCTTGAGCCGCTTGCCGTTCTGCATCAGGTGGATCTTCACGTAGGGGTCTGCGCAGGGAGAGCCGCCAGGTGCCTCAGCGCCTCACGGGGGGGGGGGGACCCCAGGTGCCCCCAGCGCCTCTCACAGGGGTGAGGGGGACCCCAGGGCCCTCAGCGCCTCTCACGGGGGAGGAGGGAACCCCCAGCTGCCCCCAGCGCCTCTCACAGGGGTGAGGGGGACCCCAGGGCCCTCAGCGCCTCTCACGGGGGAGGAGGGAACCCCCAGCTGCCCCCAGCGCCTCTCACGGTGGGGGGGGGACCCCAGGTGCCCACAGAGGGGATGTGGCCTGGCGGAGGTCACACCTGCTCCTCGGGAGGCACGTCCAGCAGACGCCCTCCTGTGCCGGGGGCCAGGCCCCCCCAGGCCCTTCCCGTCCCCCAGGTCCCTCCCAGGGTGGAGTCCGGATCATGGGGGCACCCACGCTTCCTGGGGGAAGGCGAATCCTAAACCTCGGACTCAGAGCACAGCACCGAAGGCATCTCGGAGCCAGGAAGGGGGCCCTCGGAGAAAGGGGGCTCCGGGGAGCCCGACACCCTGCTGCCCGGTCCTGCCCTCGGGGTGGGGGTGGGGGGACTCAGCCTCAGAGCCGCCGGTCCCAGGCGGGAGGCCTCCGGTGGCAGTGCCCGCGGGGGCTGGCTCGCTGCTGCCACCCTGTGGCGGCCGGAAGCGCTGCAGGTACCTGAGAGGCCGCCCACGTCCATCTTCTTCAGGTTCTTGGCCTCGAGGATGCAGACGGTGAGCTTCCCGGCCGTGGGCACGTAGCGCAGGGACGTGCAGATGTCGCCCAGCTTCTCCGGCTGCGCAGGAGGCGGGACCGGTCAGCTCGGCCACCCCCGCGCCTCGGGCACGGCCCCTCCCGCCCCTACAGGAGGCCGAGCAGGTGTCTCAGCGTCAGACCCCCCGGGGGAGAGCGAGTGAGCAGCTGTCCGGGGCGTGGAGGACAGGCTGCAGGCAGGTGTGGGCGGTGGTGCCTGGCAGGCGGTGGTCATGATACCCAGGCCTTCTGCTACCCCAGGCCTCAGCCAGGTGGACGGGCCCGATGCCCAGGGCCCTGGAGGCAGCACCTGGGCACCGTCCCCCCACGTGTCCGCCCACCGGGACGGCTGCGCGTGAGGACACGCGGACCTCAGAGCACTTTGCGGCCCTTTCCCTGTTATTGTCACTGCAGCTCCTTCCGGTGAACGGGCCGGGAGTCCTTGCGGAGGGCCAGGCGGAGGAGCAGAGATGGGAGGATGTGCGCAACCTCCCACAGCCACTGAGCGGGGAGGGGGGACCCCGGAGGCCTCTGCCCACCGGGCTGCAGTCACCGCTTCTCAGAGACTGGCCACCCCACCCCCCGCCACGGCTCAGGTGCGGGCCCTTCCCCGGGACAGCGCCGGCCCCCAGGTGGAGAAGGTTCCTTAAGGGCCTCTTTTCTCCCCTCCGTCACTGCTGGGAACGCGGGGCACACTGCAGGGCTTGGCCGGGACAGAGGGCGAGCTCAGGCACATAGTAGGTGCTCGATAAATCTGTGGTAAGTGGCCCGGCCGGCGTGGCTCAGTGGTTGAGCGTAGACCTATGAACCAGGAGGTCAGGGTTCGATTCCCAGTCAGGGCGCATGTCCAGGTTGCAGGCTCTGTCCCCAGTGGGGGCGTGCAGGAGGCAGCTGATGGATGATTCTCTGTCACCATCGATGTTTCTCTCTCTCTCTCTCTCTCTCCCTTCCTCTCTGAAATCAATAAAAATATTTTTTTAAAAAGAAAGTTGTGCTTTCCCACAGAGTGCCCAGGCTGGGATGCTGTCCACGGCCCTTAAGGACCTGGGGCCGCTGTCCGCGGTCCTGACCACCTGGCCGCTGTCCGCGGTCCTGACCACCTGACCCCTGTCCGCGGTCCTGACCCCCTGACCCCCTGTCCGCGGCCCTGACCACCTGACCCCTGTCCGCGGTCCTGACCACCTGGCCGCTGTCCGCGGTCCTGACCACCTGACCCCTGTCCGCGGTCCAGTAAGCCAGATGGGGGTCTACCTCCCAGATGGGGGGTCTCCCTCCAACATTTTGTCCCAACAGCCTCTCCTGGGTTGGATGCGTGTTCTGTTGCTCTGCCCTTTCAAGAATGGGTCCCCCCACCAGCCCCCCTCCCCCAAGCACCTTGGGTCAACAGGTGGAGCGTGTGAGCACCTATGTGGCCACCGTGGTCCATCCCTGTGTCCCTCCTGTCCTTGCCCCAGTGAGATGGTTCGCTCTCCACCAAGGGAACAGGCCTGTGAGGAGGGGTGGGGTGGGGAGCAAGCTGATGGACTCAACAGACAACAAAACAAACACATCTCTGCTCTCACCTCCTCCTTCTCGCCGCCCTGCAGGTCTCTCCACTCCTCGATGGGCTGGCCGAGGTCCACCGTGTTCATGGGCACCTTCACCTCCCCGATGATGTCGTGCTTGGAGAAGCGGTCGAAGTCGTAGATGGCCATCACCAGGGTCTTGCCCCCCAGCTCCTGGTACGGCACCTGCAGGGCACAGGCGGGGTCAGAGCAGGACAGGGCGGCTCACACACCTGCAGGGGCTGCTGTGGGCCGGGCCCTGGGCCCAGCGTTCTCCCCGCTGCCCACGGGACTCCCGGTGAGGCCGTGGAGATGGAGGGAAGACCTGGGCTCTGGGGGAACAGTCGGGGTTGGGGGGGGGGCCTGATCCAGCCGCCCTCGTTCCAGGCTGGTTGGTTCTGTGAAGTCAGCCACGGTATGGAGCCGGGAGAGGTGAGCAGGAGGCAGGCGGGCCTGGGGTCTGCCCTCCGGCCCTTGTCACCTTGAAGGTGAAGGTTTCGTTGAAGGCGGGATTCAGCGTCTTGCGGTGCACTTTGGTCTCGTATTTCTTCTTCTTGTCTGGGAGGAGGAAGACTTTGACGTAAGGGTCTGAGGTGCCTCCCATGTCCAGGGCGGGCAGTTCTGCGGCCTGCAGCACGCCGACGGTCAGCTGTGGAGACAGGGGGCCACGGGGTCTCAGGACCGCCCCTCACCCGCTCTGCCTGAGCAGCACCAGCCACCCTCCCAGAGGCCGGGGTCCGGGGGCAAAGCTGGGGCAGGAGAAGGATCATCCCCCCTCCACCCCCAAGAACTCGGGACGACACAGGGGTCACCGGAGTTGAGAGGCCACCGACTGGCCCAAGGTCGGGTGGGTGAATGGAGGGAGTGGGGCCAGGGATCCTTCCAGCCTGCTCCTGCGCAGAGAGGGGTGGTTTCTGTCCCCTGCCGCTCGCCTCCAGTCGCCCACCTGGTTGGCCTGGAAGTCGTAGTCCAGGGAGAACTGCAGCTTGCCCAGGTTCTCCGGCTCCTTCTCCTCCTCGCCCTCCCCTTCCCCCTCGGTGAGGCCGGCCTCTGCATCGTCATCATCCTGCGGGGGCTGCGGAGAGAGGGACAGAGTTAGGAGAGGACAGAGCGGCCCCGCCCAGCACAGGGGCCATGGAAAGAGGGCCTCTGTGCAGACTCCAGCTCAGAGTCAGGGGAGGGACAGGGAAGGGAACTGTGGGGGCGGGCAGTCCTCCAGGGCCCTGCCCTGTGCCTCTCCCCTGCAGGACCCAGCATCTCCCTTGTCAGCCCTCCCCCGCCGCCCCCCTACTTCCCCCAGCTCAGGCCCCACACACCCTGGGCAAGACTTACCGGGCAGGTGAGCAGCCCCGGCGAGCAGGAGCAGGGCGAGTCCACAGAGGTGGGGAGAGAGGGAGAATGTGGTCAAGAGAAAAATTTTGCAGCCCAGACAGTCCCCTGGGGTCACAGCCACTGGGGGGGCCTCCCGGATGGGGGACCTGGCTAGACTGTGCCCAGGGCGTTCTTGGAGCCCCCATGCCCCCACTGCAGGCCCCTTCCCCCCATAGGCATGTGCACACATATACACACGTGTGCACACATGCACGCCTGAACAGAGGCGTATTGTGCACGTACACACGTGCACACAAACACACACAGAGGTGTTTGCTTCCTGGCCGGTTCTGAGGTCAGGCCCTTCCTCCACTGTCTACCCTCCCCTTGGGTTGACTCCTGAGCAGGAAACTGCTCCCATCACCCCCGGGCGTGGGGGAAGGGGGAGCTCCCCGAGGCCTCTGCAAACTTCGAAGGGGAAACCTGGGTGTGTGAGGACCTTCCAGCTGACCGGCCCCAAAGGACAGGGTGAATGATGACAGGACTGTACTTGGCCTCGTCCAGTCCCCGCCCTGCCCCCAGGCAGAGGCTGTGGGACCTCCGGCAGGAGCCACAGTTCACTCCTGGGGTGGCCTCCCAGATGGGGGGTCTCCCTCCAACATTGTGTCCCAACAGCCTCTCCTGGGGTCGATGCATATTCTGTTCCTCTGCCCTTTCAAGAACGCCCCCCCCCCCACACATCAGTCCCCCTCCCACGAGCACCTTGGGTCAACAGGTGAAGCCGCAGACATAGCCAGTGGGGACCGTGCAGTCGGGGGGGGGGGGACCCCGGTGGCTGCAGAGCCCAGTGGCCCTCCTTGGCCTCTGAGGGACAGGAGTCCCCTCCCGTGCCCTCCCCCCCCCCCCCCCCCCGTCCTACCTGCCCGCCCTTCATGTCCTTCATGCTCATGGCATTCTTGGCGCCCTTGCCCTTCTCCTTCTTGTTCTTCTTCTTCCGGCAGCAACACTTCTTGCAGATGCAGAAGCAGCAGGTGAGGAGCAGGAGGCCGGCCACCACGGTGATGGCTATCAGCGCCCAGGGCGGCACTGCCCACGGGAGAGCATGGACGTCAGCAGGGCTCGGCCCTGGGTGGGGACCGTGGCCCCTGCCCAGCCTACCCTGTTCAACCACACACTCGTGCGCGATCTTCAGGGAAGTTGCCTGTGCTTCACCTGCCTTATCACAGGCACCTAGCCCATGGCCCCGTGGACACACCTGCCAACGGGGAGATGCCTTCAGGCTGAACGTGCCGGGAGGTGAACTGGGCTCTACGGGCGTTGACCAGTCTGACCCATGGAGAACTGGTCGGATGGCAGAGGGTGGGGTGGTCCTCGGACAAGGTGGGAAGATCCCACAGAGTGCCCAGGCTGGGATGCTGTCCACGGCCCTTAAGGACCTGGGGCCGCTGTCCGCGGTCCTGACCACCTGATTGCTGCCCGCGGTCCTGACCCACCTGGCCGCTGTCCGCGGTCCTGACCCACCTGGCTACTGTCCGCGGTTCTGACCCACCTGGCTACTGTCCGCGGTTCTGACTGCTGTCCGCTGTCCTGACCACCATGTAAGCTGGTGAGGCTGAGTGTGGCCTCTGTGTTTCCCACACAGACTTAGCCAGGAGGTCACAAGGCAGGGGCACCATAAGGTACAAAAATGTCCATCACTGCCCGCCCGGTGCGGCTCAGCGGTTGAGCATTGACATATGAACCAGGAGGTCACTGGTTCGATTCCCGGTCAGGGCACATGCCCGGGTTACAGGCTTGATCCCCTGTGTGGGGCGTGCAGGAGGCAACTGATCCATGATTCTCTCTCATCATGGATGTTTCTCTCTCTCTTTCCCTCTCGCTTCCTCTCTGAAATCCATTTTTTAAAATATATATTTTTTAATATTTTGTTTTCATCTTTTGACAGTTTTCTAAATTGTATAAGAACTTGTTTCCCTGGGAGGTTGGGCCATATATACCCCCTGCTCCCTTCAGTAAGCCAGCCCACATTCCCCATTATCGACAGGGCGCCCCAATAATACAGCCTAAACCCGGTTCAGGAAAGAACCCAGCCAATTGTGCCCCTGGGCATCCCCACCCACACCCAGCCTCGAGGACACTCACGGGGGATCTTGTGCATCTCATTGAAGAATTTCTCCTTTATCTTGGCAAACATGTCTTCCTTGCTCCCCCCGGCACCCCCACTCTCGGTGGAGTTGCCCACGGGCCCGGCGGGCATGGTGGCCGTGGTGGTGGTCGGCGCCGCCTCCGGCTGCTGGTTCTTCTTGAAGATGTTCCACATGGTGGCCGCGGGGGTGGCTGTGGGTGAGAGAGGAAGGGCAGGTGAGCAGCCAGGGCCCCTCCCAGTCCTGTGACCAAACACCAGGGCTTCGTCCCCTCCAAGAGCTGCGTCCTCCCTGATCACTCGGAGCCTCACACCTGCTGTTCCCTGGACCTGAAACGCTTTTCCCACAGACCCCACGGGGCTCACTTCCGCTCCGCGAGGTCCCCTGGGACTGCCAGCCCCTCCTTCTGCACTTGTCACCAACAGGCTGTGTTTTAGTTGTTGTCTGCCCTTCGCTGGGATTTAAGAACCATGACTGCAGATCTTTGACTGCACCTAGTAGGTGCTCAGGGACATACGTGAGGAACAGGCGGGCCAGAGGTCTGGTCTGTGCAATGCTGTGCCCTCTGGCCTCCTAGCCCTTGCCCGGTCCTGAACGATGGTGGTATCAGCAACTTAGGTTTAAAAAAAAAACCAAAAACAAGTGTCAGCCAGCCGGTTTGGCTTGGTGGATAGAGCGTCGGCCCGTGGACTAAAGGGTTCTAGGTTCAATTCTGGTTAAGGGCGTGTACCCTGGTTGCGGTACGTGCTGGAGGCAACCAATTAATGGGCCTTTGTCACATCCATGTTTCTCCCTTTGTGTCTCTCCCCTTCCTTCCACTCTCTGAGGCCGCACAGCTGTGCTCTTTCCCCATAGCACAGCCGCCTCCACCCCAGGACGAGTCACTACCCAGGGCGCAGGGTGCGGGCATCGGGGCAGGAACCCAGCAAGAAGGAACAGCTGAGTCCCCGGGGCTGGGGAGCTGCCCACCCCCCCCCCCCCGCCGCCTCGCCGCTCAAGCTGCACTCCTGGGGAGGCAGCGGCTGGCAGAGCTGAGGATGATGAATGACCGGGGGCTCCAGGGGCCCTGAGCAGAGTGAGCACCTCTGTCTGCTCAGAACTGCCCGAGCGGGAAAGTGTGAGACAGGCCATTAGGCAGAGATGCCGCGGGTGCTGGGCCTGGGCCCGTGGAGGCACCTGCTCGCCGGCCTGCAGGTCTGAAGAGGGTGGCAGGGCCGGGTGATGCGGTAGGTGCATGTGGTCCTGGCACACGTATCTCTGAGCGCTCGTGAGCGGCCACGGGAACCAGCCACGTGTGGCCTGGGGTGGGTAGGTGGGTGTGACCACCTCTCTGCCTGGGACCAACTACAGTGACAAACTAGGCCTCCCCCGGCCACGCCTCCCGGGGCCACGCTCCCAGGGCCCTCCTGACAACACGCAGGAACATCCCTTAACTCCAAACACTCAGAGGTGCTCAGAGCCGGCTGTAGTCCTGGGTGGAAACTAACGGAAACTCCACCACCCACACCTGGCAGGTGGGCTGCAAGGGAGTTAGAGTAGAGGCGATGTGACACCCACGCCCACACTCCCACCACCTGCCCCCCAAACCAACGACTAGGACGGGAGGACCACGCTCCCACGGACGGTCCCCCTCGGGCCTGGCCTCGGACGACGCGGATAACAATGAGCTACTGGACACAACGTGTTTCATCTTCCCGACCTGCATTTGCAGACGCCGCGCTAATGAGATGGAAGCAGGCTACCCAGCAAGATGCCTCTCGCAGGAGCGCACAGGATAGCAAAGTTCAGCCTTAAGGATGAATTTATGCCGTTATTTTCCGGACCCATGGGTCCCGGGAGACAGGGGATAAAGTTTTCATGAATTCATTTCCGGGCACGTTTCAATAATGAACTGCCCGTGTCTGTGAGTTCCCTGTGTGCAGAGGCCGGTGCGTCTTCCTGGGCGGAACAAGGCGGCCGCTGCGGCCACTGAGGTCTGGAAAGTCCTTTCTGAGTCTAACTTCAATCTCTCCTGCGGCGACAACTCATTTCCCTTCTCTTGCATCGAAGCTGCGCTCAGCAATCCCAGGCCCTTTGAGAGGAGGCCGGGCGGAGGCCTGAGGCTCAGAGAGGAAGGCCAGATGCCGGCCTGGTTCCCTGGCTCAGCCACCCTCTGAACCTCGAAGTGAGGGTTGGCCCTCCTGTTCTGCAGGCCTGCAACCCTCAGCCCCACACGCCTGCTGTGGGGGTTTCTCTCTGAGCCCAGATGTTGGGAGCAGGTCTTTTTAAACCGCAAAGTCCTGGGTTGTGTGAGCTCGGGGAACCTGCAGAAAATGCAGAGCAAACGAAGAAACTGAGGCCCCAAAGGGGTCCCGGCCCATCACAGGAGTCACCTGCGGAATGGGGCACAGCCTCCCACCCCCGCGTCCTGCTCTCTGTAGCCCCAGCGAGCCCTCTAGTGCTGCTCATCCTTCGCCAGCTCTGTGGATACAGGGGTGAGGGGCAGGGGCGCCCCAATGCGACCCCTCAGGACCGCAGCTTGCACCTGAAGAAACCATGAGTCCGGCTGTACCTCGCGCTCTACTGGAAGAGAAGGTTGCTGAGTCACCGTCCACCCGGCTGGCCAGGGAGCAGCCTGCTGGGGGGCCCCCACTGCCAGCTCAGGGCCCCCCTGCTGCCCCCATGCCTTCCCTCCAGACTCAGAACACTGGACTTTCACTGGGTCCCCCTGCCCAGCAGCCTTCGGGGTCTCCCACTCCTGCAGGGAGGGTCTTTCAGGGACCAGTGCCAGGACGCTTGGGAAGCAGGCTGGGAAGGGTGGGGACCCCAAATGGGTGACTGAGTGGGGACCCACGAAAGCTTGGAGGTCAGCGGGCCCTGGGCTGCCTGCTATAGGTTATGGAAAGTGGGGGGGGGGGGTGCACTGCTGGGACCTGGAGGTCTGCTCACCTGTCATGGGCCTGGGGTGTGTGTGAGCTGTGAGTGTGAGGCAGGGGTGGGCTGTGGGGGCGTGGCCCTGGTCACGCTCAAGGGGGGGCTTCGGAAGGACTGGGGGGGCAGGATCTGGGGCTTGGCAGGGACAAACGGATGGTCACTGCTCTGCCATCCTGGACGCCTGGGGGAGGCCGGCTGAAGAGGACACAGCCTGTCCCTGCTCCTCCCAGACCAGGCTGTCCCCAGGGGAGAGGCCACTCACTCAGGAGATGCCCATTACTGCCCGCGCCTCTGACAGGCTGTGGTCTCCCGGAGGTAAGTGGGTCAGGCAAGTCCTGGGGGCACAATTACATTCCAGGAAGAAGCCAACTTCCTCCCCCGACCACCTGGGGGCAGGAACAGGAAACGGGGGGGGGGCGGGGGGGGGGGGAGCTGTGTCCTCAAAATGCCACCAGGCGGGAGGAGATGCGGGGAAATTCCAAACTGGAAAATCCCCACGTGGAATTGTTCTGGGGTCCCACCTGGGAGCAGGGGAAGGCGGCAGGTGAAGCCAGAGGGGTGGGCTGGTGCCTGGCCTCTGGGGCAGGCCCAGCTGAGTTTCAAGGTCCCTGTTCCAACCCCTGGAGTCTCTACAGCTGACACCTATCTTCAAGCCACCCCATGAGCGCGCGGCCTCATCCGTCCAGGCCCCAGTAACCCCCGACCCGGGGCGGTCAGTCCTCAAGCTGCCCCCCTCCCCCCACCCCCGGGCCATGGGGAGCTCACAGTTCTCTCTGTATCATCCCTGCACCTGCAGGACCGGCTAGGAGGTGTTGACATGAAATACAAAATAGAGCCCAGCTGGTGTGGCTCAGTGGTTGAGCGTCGACCTATGAACCAGGAGGTCAGGGTTCGATTCCCAGTCAGGGCACACTGACCCGGGTTGCGGGGGCTCGATCCCCAGTGTGGGGCGTGCAGGAGGCAGCCGATCAATGATTCTCTCTCCCTCATTAATGTTTTTCTCTCTCTCTCTCCTCTCTTCCCCTCTCTGAAACCAATAAAAACACATTAAAAAAAAATAGAGACCAGACTTGAGAATTCCCTGAGCCTCTGAACCGACAGACAAAACCACATGAGCCACAAAAGCAAAACTAACCCAGCTTTTTTCATGAACAAAAGCAACACTTGGGCTACTTCCTGACAATGAGGGGTCGTGGGAGCCCTCGGCCTGCGTGGAAATCAGAACCGTTGCGGGGTCGGCGGCTTCACCCGGAAGGCAGGTGGCTGTGACGCGCCCGTCTGTGAGCCGTTCTACAGGCACGGGACACGCGGCTGCAACCCGCCGATGGGCGTGTGGTCTTCATTTTGCTGTTTCTGGATTTTTTTCATGGGGGCGAGACGGAGGGGCGGGTTTCCCCAGGGCTGGGTCCAGGCGCCATGGGCCTCGGGGAGCTGAGTCTGGACCCAGATGGGGAATAGCCCCACCGTGGCTTCCTGACGGGAGGATGGGGGTGACCAATGAGACGGAGCCCAGCTTCGCCCTCTGAGGCTCATTAGAGAAAAAGGTGAATGTGGAAGGCATCGCACGGCAGGGAGCTCATTAGGCCCACGGAGCTGGTAAGGGATGCAGGCATTGGTGGGGAGGGGGGCTGAGGCCCCAAATTCCAGCTCATCCCCCCCCCCCCCCCCAGAGGCAGGAACAGCTGGCCCTGGAGGCACTCGCTGCGTCCGCCACCCGTGGAAGGAAGGAGGGATGCTTGGCCATCACCGCCCTCACCTGGGTGAGCAAGTGCCACACCTGTTCCATCTGGGACAAGACCGAGGCCCAGGAGAGTGCCCACGGGCATTCCCGCCAGGGCACCAGGGAGGAGATGAGACAGGGCGCCCGGCCGGAGGAGCCAGAGCCCACCTGCCCAGAGACCTTCCATAGTGTCCCTGGGTCAGGCTGTCCTCGGCCCCTCGCCCACCTTTCTCATCAGACGGGAGTGCAGGTTTGGGAGGAGACAGACTTTGCTCAAAACCTCCCCCTGCTACCGGCCAGCTCTGTGACCTTGGGAGGTCCCCCTCCCCGTCCTGGTCTTGTTTCCAGGTCCACAACATAGAGGCACTGCTGGTCCCCACCCCGCGGGGCCCACTGCACCGTCCTGCCCTCCAAGTGAGGAGAAGCTGTGGGCTTTGGGCCTCCTCCCCCAGCCCTCCCCAAGCTCAGGACGCCGGGACCAGGGAGCAGGATGCAGAGGAGAGAAAAGGAAAGAGAACGAAGCCAAGGCAGGAAGAAAACCACCCGCAGCCGGTCCTGACCTGCCAAGGACTTTTCCACATCTTTCCTGGGCTCCCCCGACCCCCCCCCCAATAAGGAAGCTGCTTCCGGGGTTCTGGCCGAGCCCTCCCTTGAGGCCCCAGTGGCCCCTCAGCCCCAGGCGGCTGCACAAAGACAGGCTGGGACCAGCAGCTCAAACAATGAGGGGGGTTTATGAGGAGCAGGGCTGGGGTGGGTGAGAGGCCGTGGGCTGGACACAGAGGGTCACTGAATGCAGCCAATCCAAAGGCTCCTTTAAAAGTCGGGGGGTGCGCTGCGGCCAGCCCTCAAGTCCGACTACTTCCTGTCCTTCCCTCAGGGCAGATAACCGCCCACCTTATCCTAACCACAGGAAGGGCGGGGGGGGGTGGGAGAGACTGCAGCAAAGTGGAGCAGTTTCCTTTCCATGAAATTACTGCTCAGAATGAGGGAGACAGAGAGACAGAGAGACAGACAGAGAAACAGAAAGAAAGGGAGACAAAGACAGAGACAGAGGGGGGAGGGAGACAGAGGGCTGTCCCCACTCTGCAGGGCAGCTTCCTAAACCCCACGGCCACCCTGCCAGTCGGCAAACCTCCCCCTGCGCCCCGCCATGCCCGCTGCCCACAGAGAGGTGCCCGCTGCCTGGTGCCAGCCCTTCCTGTCATTGTCACGGAGGATGCAGAGGGCTCGGCGGCCCACTGATCATCGTCTACGGAAACCCTCACACCCCCTGCGGCGACCACTGCGTCCTGACAACTCACTGAGGCTCCAGAAACCGCCAAGGCGCTTTCCCAAGGTCACATGGAGAATCCCCGCAGAGGCAGGGTCCGAGGCTCACGCCAGGGTGGACAGGGCTGGGCACGGCCCATTCACACAGACACTGTGCCTCTCGCTGTCTGGCTCCCGGGACAGAAGTGGGGGGTTCCTGGAGACCCCCCCCCAGCCCCGGCCCCGGCCCCCGCCCAGCTCCCTTCCTGCTGCTCCAACCCCAGCCCAGAACCTCAGTCACCGAGCAGCTGGCGGGAAGGACCCTGGAGGTTATGAGTTTGACCCTCGGTGTCCAGCGAGGAGAGGAAAACGGGGCTTGCCCAAGGGCACACAAGGGCACACAGATGGGAGGCAGAGCCTAGAATCCCACTCACGCCTCCCACCTTAAGCCAGGACTCCTCCCACGACACCCTGAGGCCCAGGGAGACGCGTCCTTCACCCCGGAGGAGGGTCAGACCTTCCTGGGTGAGGCTGGGAGGTCACCCAATGGCTGTTGTGGTGCAGGCCGTTCCAACAGTCCCTCCAGATAGCCCCTGTCTGAGGTGGGGCAGCCCTGCCCAGAACCAGGGGCCAGGCTCATGACCTTGGGAGGTCCTTGACAGCCCCCTTAACCCAGGAAAGCTCTCCCCAGGGAGGGGTGGCCCTGGGGAGGAGAGAGGGGTACCCCCTGCAGAGGAGGGAGGGGTGCCCCTGGGGAGGAGAGAGGGGTGCCCCTGGGGCGGAGAGAGGGTGCCCCCTGGGGAGGAGGAAGGGTGCCCCCTGGGGAGGAGAGAGGGGTGCCCCTGGGGAGGAGGAAGGGGTGTCCCCTGCGGAGGAGGGTGACTGAGGGGCTGAGGGGCTCCCAGCCCTGCCACCTTTAGGGGGAAGGGGAGCCAGTGTCCCCAAGCCGGGTCACAGAAGGATGCTGCCAGCGAGGCTGCTGGCCTCCCCTGGAAGGTACAGGGAGTGGCCTGCGGGCCAGCAGGTGCGGGGCTGGGAGCGGTTTCAGGCACCCGACGTCCCAAACGCCCATTTTCCAGACCGAGATACTGAGGCCCAGGGGGTGAGTGTCTGTCCAAGGCCAGAGGCCGGGTGGGAGTGGAAGGTCCCAGCTCCCCCTGGAGCGCGGGGTGCACAGCTCCTGGAGGCCCAGGGCTGGTTCCCCGCCACCCGGTCCCCATCAGCCCTACTCCGCCTCCCCAGGCGCCTCCACCACGCAGGTTCAGAGTGGTGCGGCGGCCAGCCCAAGGTCACACCGCACACCCAGTGGAGCATGCGCTCCGACTGCCCGTGGCCCCTGGCCCATCCCCCACCCCTGCCCCTCCCGGCTCCGAGGCCGGTGGGCACCTCGGGCTCCTGCCTCCTCCAATTCCTCAACCCTGGCGTCGGCTGGAGGAGAGAAAGTTTCAGGGAGAGGAAGGGGAGGAAGATGCCGGTACCATCCCAGCCCGGATGGCTGCGGCGCTGCCTGGCGCGGGGCGCGCACAGAGGGGAATCGGGCCCCGCGCACCGCCAGGGTCCCCGGCGCGTCCCGCTCTGCGCAAGGGGGCTCGGAGCTCCGCGCGTGAGCTTCCAGCCCCTCCTCACTGCGGCGGGGGCGGGGGAGGTACCAGGCGCCCCACACCCCCTTCCCCGCCTTCCCACGTTCTCAGTCCGGGCGCTGTAGCCTCCCGGTGGTCATGCGCGGCCGCCCCGCCTGCTCCCCCACCCCCCTCGCCCGCCCTCCGGCGCGGAGAACCAGGTCGAGGGCCAGGGGTGCCCGGAACCCCTCGGGACGCCTCCTGCGGGACTAACCGGGCAAGCCCGACGCGCGTGGATTCCCGGAGCCCAGTTCCCACCGCCCGCTCCGTCCCGCAGTTAGTTTACGCGGCTGTGAGCGCCCAGCCCACAAAGTGCGAGCGTCCGGCCTGGAGATGCTGCCTGGTCCCGGGCGCGCAGGCCCTCCGGGCGGCTGCGGCGGCGGCTGCGGCGCGGCTTCTCTCGGGACCCAGGGCCGCCCTCGCGGGGGTCCCGCCGGCTCCTCTTACCCGGGGCGTCCGGCCGCACTGCGGACCAAGCTGGCCGAGAGCGCGGAGGGTGGGGCGGCCGGGGTCCCCTCTACTCGCGCGGCCGGCCGCCGCGCTCCCCCGCCGGCTCCGCGCGCGCTCGCTCTGCGGTAGGAACAGCCCAGCCTCTCCCCCGCCGCCAATTGACATGCTCCTCACATCCGCTGCGCACGGTGCGGCCGCCCCGCCAGGGCGATCCCGGCCGCGGAGCCGCCCCCGCGCGCCCGAGCCCCTCTGCACCGGGGGTGGCGGTGGGCGGACAGGGCGGGCAGGGGTGTGCAGAGCGGCGGGGGGAGGGCGCGCCCCTGGAGAAGTTTGGGGCGGCGGGCCGGCTTCGCGCCTCCGGAGCCCGCGGGACAATGCGGACGGTCCCCGCCCGGTCCGTGCGCCCCTGAGCCGCCCCCGCCGCCCACCCGCTTGGGGAGCCTTTTGGGTGCGGGGACGAGCGTGGGAGGGGCCGGCGGGGGCGGCGTGCGAGCGGGGGCGCCGACTCGCTTCAGGGGATACGCAGGGTTTCCTGAGTCGGGAAAGACACGGGGAGGGAGGGCGACGTGGAGTGAGGCAGACAAAGGGCAGAATCCGGAGGGGCCGGCGAGGTGCGGTTCCTTCCGCCCCGAGAGCCGGGACCGGGGCGCCCCAGCCTCAGTCCCAGGGGGCGCAGTCCAGCCCCGACTCCTGAGAGCCGAGAGGGCGGGACGGGGGATGGAGGCGGAGGGCGGGGGCTGGAGGGCGGGCTTATCTGCAGCGCAGATAAGGACCCTCCCACAGGACCCTGCGCAGGGACCCGGCCTCCCCAGCACCGGGGGCCAGGCATTCCCACTGGAGGCCGGAAGCAGGGGGCGCGGAGCCTGGGTGACCTCCTTCTGCCTCCACCTCTGCCCCCAGCACCCGCCCGCTGAGACCGCGGGACCCCAGCCCCGCGTGGCATTTCTGCGGGTGTCAGGCTCCCAGCCCTGGTCCCCTGGCCTCCCAGCCCCGCCCGCTCTGCGCGCTCCCCCCAGCCCAGCGGCACCCCTTCCTGCTGCTCTGTGCACTCAGAACCATGGCTCAAGTTTGGGGTTCGACCCAGGAAGTGCCCCCCCCGACGTGGGAGGCCTCACTGAGGAGGCCGGGATTTCCCACGAGCTCCACGCATCCCCCCTTTCCTCTCTCCCCCTCCCCGCCCCCCGCCCCCCGCCCCGCCCCCGTGCGCTCTGCGGCGCTGCGGCACCGGCCACGGGGCTCCGCGCTGGGCTGAGCTGAGCCTGTGTCTGGATCCGCGCAGCTCCCTCGTCACGGGCGCTGGACGCAGAAACGCTGAGTCGGGAATTTCCAGGCCGCTCGCACCGCCCACATGCCGGCGGGGGCTGCGCGTCCGCGTGGGGGGCCGGGACTGACGCCTGAGTCCCGCCTCCGCCCCCCTCCTCCCGCCCTCCTCCCCCCGTCCCCCCCGCGCCGCTCCTCAGACGGAAAAAGGGACTGAGGGCCCAGGGCTCAAGGTCAGGGGCTCCCCACCCCTCCGCACCCCACACCCCCGCTGCCACCTCCCTCTCCCCCCGCCCCCAGAGAAATGGTTCCCTTGTGAAATCCCTCAAAGCTTCCTTTGCCGGGAGGAGGGAGGAAAGGGCGGGAAGTTCAGGGGATTCGGGTGAGACTTTGGGGTGTCCTGAGGCTGAGGGCCTCAGGACACCCCCCTGGGTTGGGAGCGCCCCCGTAATGACTGCGAGTTGGTGCTTGTGTGGGCGCGGGGGGCTGGAGGGACCCCCATAGCTCCTTCTCCTGAGAGGGGTGCAGACACCTGAGTCTGCCGCAAAGCTGCCTCCAGGAAAATGGGGTCCAGACCCCCCCCCCCCGCCAGAGGCGCGCTCACCACGGCCCCCCTGGCCAGTCCCAAAGGCAGCCTCCGGAGGCCCAGCACCGGCGGCCTCGTCCCCACCCAGGCCGGCCTGTGCCGGGCCCTGCGAGGCGGAGGTCAGGACCCTGGACAGAGCCTCTCTCCCTCTGGCGGCTTTGGTGCCCGCTGGGGGCTGCCTGGTGGCCCTGGGACAGCCCAGGAGGGAACGGGCAGCCAGCTCTGTCCAGCTGGACCGTCTCTGAGCTGGACCGTGTGGGTGGTTCCCCGTGTTCTTCCCTCTGCCCCTCACCCAGGAGAGCCCTGAGCTGGTTTTGGGGTCCTGACCCCCTGTCTGGCTTCCCTGTCGCCCCAAAGGCCGCAGCACCCTGGTCCAGAGCTGAGAGCAGCAGCTGAATGGAGGCCGGGAGCCCCAGCACCCTGATAAGGCCCCCAGCCAGCATTGTGGGGGTCCTGGAGGGTGAGTGAGGGCGGGGGGCTCCCGTGGGGGGGGGTTCTGCAGGAAGCTTGGGGTGTGGGGACACAGACCCCGCCTGTGGGTGCTGCTGGCCTCCGTGGGCGCCTTAAACAGCGAATCTACAGACTCACTGGTCCATCAGCAGGAAGTCGTCGCCTCTGCCCAGGGCCTCACTCCCCACTTCCCATCACCTACCCCCCCCCACGACCTCACGACCTCTGGGTCTCTGTTCTAAGACCAGCCCTGCCCCGCCCCCTCTTCTCTCTGGGTCTCAGGTTCCTTGTTAATAAAATCAAGGGATTGGACCGGACCGTTTCGGCTCCGAGTGTGTGAGGCGGAGAACGGAGGTGGGTGGACGCAGAGGCTGTGTGGCCCCTTTGTGGAGAGAACGAGGACATGATGAGATGATGGGGGGGGGGGTGTCAGCGCTGGGGCCTGCAGGTTCCAGCGAAAGGAGCCCCGGATGACAGATAACCAGGGCGTGTGACAAAGGCCACAGACACAGCCGGGGTCGGGCCACTGCACCCCTGCCGTCGCCCCCACCAGCTGTCACCCCGCCGATGCCCAGTGCGCAGAGGGGTGCCAGGGGGCTGGTGACCCACTTCCTCCGCCTCCGGCCCTGGGCACAGGCCGGGCAGGGACGCGTGGAGCCCACACAGCAGCCAGCAGCTGCTCCGATCCCACAGGCACTGCAATGCGGTGCTCGGCAAGTCTGTTGTTGCGAGTTTTTTTTCCTAAAAGTCCTCATTTCCCAGGGAACTGTGCAGCCCATCGCCTCAGGGGGAGGTGGCCTGGAGCTGGGGCGTCGCCCTCCTTCTCAGGGGCTGGGCCACCTCTCACCCCCCCCCCCAGTGGGCAGCCCCCCACCCTCTGATCCTAGTGGGACCAGGAGGTCTGGGTGGAGGAAGGCTGAGGGGCTGGCTGCTCCCCAAGGCCGGGACGCAGGCTGGCGGAAGCTGATGTCTGTCAAACTGGAGCACTTCTCAGCTCCCTGGTCCCCGGAGGCTCTGGCTCCATCTCAGAGGCAGGGACACCTTGAGATTCAAGAACCTCTCTCTCTCTCTCTCTCTCAATGAGATTTTTTGGAGGGTGGGGCGGACAATCTCAAGGGCTGGGTCTGCTGAGGGTCTCAGGGTGTCTTTCTCTCCCATGTGCCCCCTGCCAATGCCCAAACCCGGGCCTGTGCCCTGACCGTGAATTGAACCGTGACCTCCTGGTTCACAGGTCAACCCTCAACCACTGAGCCACGCCGGCCGGGCTTGGGTTTCATTTTAAGGGAATTTTCAGGTCAGCTCTGCTTCCCAGTTAACAAAGTGACATGTTCCCTCCATCAGCCATGAGAATGACCATGAGAATGAACCCCAAGGAGGAGCACAGGGGCAGGGGCAGACTCATCCCTGCCATGTCCCCCCTCCCCCTCTCGGTTCCCCAGGACCAGGAGATGGAGGGAGGGGGCTCCCTGCTGACAGGGAGCAGAGGGGATGGCCCAGAGGAGAGCATGTGGCCGGGACAGAGGTGCGTTCTGGCCTCTGAGAGCTGCTCTGCAGGGCCAGGGGAAGCTGCGTCTGGCCTGCCCGGAGCTCTCTCTGCAGAGTGTTGGGTCTCTCTCGGGCACAGATGGCCTGGCTCAGGGCAACCAGGACACGGCTGAGCCCATCTGGGCACAGCTCAGGGCGAGGAGCCAGCCACCAGTCTGCCATCTGCTGAGCAGGTGACAGCCGCCGGCAGGTACGTCGCGGCGAGGAGCAGGGAGCTGCAGGCAGGACCTGGCCCTGCGGCCACCGGACTCCCTGGGCCCCGGACAGGAGGTGCCTGCAGGCCCTGCTGTTCGGCTGGTGGGTCTTTAAATGAAAACAAATGGACCCCCTCCTCCCCTTGCCTGTGTGTTTCCATCAAAGCTCAGGCTGGCTGGCCCTGGCCGATTTGGCTCAGTGGATAGAGCTTTGACCTGCGGACTGAAGAGTCCCAGGCTCGATTCCAGTCGAGGGCACATAGCTTGGTTGCAGGCTCGATGCCCAGTGGGGGCCGTGCAGGAGGCAGCTGATTGATGTTGTTCCTCACGCATCGATGTTGCTATCTCTCCCTCCCTCTCCCTTCCTCTCTCTCTGAAAATCAATAATAATTTAAAAAACATATTAAAAAGAAAAAGCTCAACTGGCTCCAGAGACAGAGAGGGGGGTGGGGTGAGCCTCTGGGGAGGGGGGGCACCCGCCAGGAAGCAGAGGGGACCCTGAGAGGCAGCATCACATTCACCAGCCCAGATTCTGCCCCCAACTCTCTCTAAGTGCTGTGTGTCTCAGGGCAGCTTCATCGACTTCTCTGAGCCTGTTTCCTGTCTGTGGTGGGTGGTACCAGGCTCGCTGCACAGGCTGTAGGGAGGCTTACGGACAGCGCCCACAGGCCCTCCTGGATGCAGGCTGCTCCCGGGCTCCCTTCCACCGCCCGGGAGAGTGAGTGAAGCAGGGCAGCCACACAGCAGCCTGCCCAGTGCATCACCCGTCTCCTGGGAACTCCCAGAAGTGCAGGTGCCCAGGCCCCACCCCGAGACTCTGACTCCATAGGGTCAGCTCGGGCGCCCTGGTATGTGACATGGGGTCCCCAGACCACACTGCACACAGGGCAGCGGGGAGGGGCCGAGCCCAGGGCGAGGACTGTGGGGGTGCAGCCCTCGGCCCTGCCCCTCGCCCCGCCCAGCGACTTCCCCTCACGCTGGGCTGTGCTCCCTGTTCTCCGGCCTCAGCCCGTCCATGTGCAACCAGTTCCCCAGGTCGGCTCACCACCCGGCAAACGCTAACGAGCAGCGACCGGAAACGGATCCAGGTGCCGGAGCCCTTGCCCTCGGGGGTCACAGACACGTGTAACTAATGACTCACTCGCTCACTCACTCACTCACTCATTCACTCATTTTTAAAATGTATTTTTTAAATTGATTTCAGAGGGGAAGAAAGAGAGAGAGAGAGAGAGAGAGAGAGAGAGAGAGAAACATCAACGATGAGAGAGAATCATGGACCAGTTGCCTCCTGCACGCCCCACACTGGGGATCCAGCCCGCAACCCGGGCCTGTGCCCTGACCGGGAATCGAACCCTGACCTCCTGGTTCCTAGGTCGACGCTCAACCCCTGAGCCAGGCTGGCCGGGCCACTCACTCACTCGTTCGTTCGTTCGTTCATTCAATGCTACCACCTGCCCACTCGCTGCCAGGCCCTGTGCTCAGTGCCAAGGGTGACACCTGCGAAGCCTCCTTGTCAGAAAAAGGCCGAGGAAGAGATGGCCTTCGGGGCCACCTGCCCTGGGGCCCCCAGCTCCAAGCCCCAAGGCAGAGGCCAGTGTCAGGAGGCTGCTGCCCCCACACGCAGGGCAGCCCACGGGGACCACCCAGTGGGGCATCGGGATGGGTGGCGTGGCCGCTCCCCAGCTCTCGCCTCTTCACCGCGGGCATCAGCATTGCTTTCTCCTCCGTCCCGCCCTGCCCCCAATATAATCCCAGGCTTCATGATTACGTGTGAGGACAGGCTAACCCCGAACACCGTGCGTGTGGGGCCCTCGGTAACACTCCCCCGTGGATGCGCTGCACACGTGGGGCCCTCGAGCCGCCTGGTGGAGCTGGCTCAGCCTGTGGCCTCCATTTTTCAAGCCAACCCGGCATCCATCACAGCTGCCAGCGCCAGTCTCGGCTCCAAGGGGGCAGGTGTTCAGGGAGGACGCTCGGCAGGCTGGGCCCTTCCCACCACCGGCCGGGGGTTTCACACACACTCAGCCTCTGGGGCTCACCGCCCCCCGCCCCCGCCGCCGCCCCCCCCCCCCCCCCCCCCCCCCGCCGCCTGATTTTGCCGAGGGGCTGACAGGCTCCGAGCCGTCCCTCACTTCCTCAGGGGTCAAGCTGGTACCTTTACTTCATTCATTCATTCACGTGTCCAACCCCTCGAGCACCCGTCAGGCACCGAGGCTGCGCTAGTGTCTGGGCATCGAGGACGGCCAGACGGGGCCTCACACAACGGGAGGCGGCCGTCACACAGCACAACACGGGACGCACACGGGTCCGCGTGGGAAACGAGACCAGCAGGGTTCTGTTTCAACGGAGGCACGAGGGGCTGACCCTGCGGCTCCGGCTGGTCAAGGCCGTGGGAATTCAGAGCCCTGGGTGTTTCTGAATCCGTTCATAAACGCACACGCGTCAATTCCACACGCGCGTGCGGGGAAGTGTCAGCTGCTGACACAGATCAGCTACTGCGAGGCACCTGACCGGCCCATATCGTTACGTCTCCAAGTTTCGCATCAAACCGTGCATTCAAACACCGTTTAGAAGCATCAGTTAACGTTCACGTCTATCTTTAACAGGTTTTAAGACGGTGGTTAAGGAGGAAGACAGGAGCTCGCCCCTCTCGCTCGGCCGCTGTCCCCGAGCCCGGCCGTCCGGGTCAGGGCGTCCCCGTGGCCCTGCCACCCGCCTGGCGAGGGCTTTCCCGGGTTTGTGTGGAAAGAGAAGATCTGACGACTCAGAGCTTGGGGGTCCAGGCCCAGCGGATCTTCACGATGGTGCCGCCCTCCGCCCCAAACCTTGGCCGGCACGCGTTTACTCACAGACACAGGGCGGTGCTCACGCGTCCGAGGGCCCCCAGCAACCCGGAGGGCACCCCCAGGCCGTGAGCGGGCCTCAGAGTGAGGGGTCAGTGCTTGGGGAGGCTCGACTGTTAGAATTTAACCTGCAGCCTGGTGGCTGAGTGTTGACCTATGAACCAGGAGGTCACGGTTCGATTCCGGGTCAGGGCACATGTCCGGGTTGTGGGCTCGATCCCCAGTGGGGGGTTTGCAGGAGGCAGCCAATCAATGACTCTTATTGATGTTTCTCTCTCTCTCCCTCTCTCTTCTTCTCTGAAATAAATAAAAATATTTTAAAAAAAAAAGAATTTAACCTGCAGCTCAGGGAACCTCTGGGAGCAGGTGGAGGGACTCAGCAGACCCAGGAGCCTAGACAGAGAAAAGCTGCAGGAAACAGAAAAGTGGGAGAACCAGGCACTGAACTCCACCCCCCCACCCTACCCCACCCCACCCCCGTGTCGCCATATTCCCTTCGGCACCCAGAGAGCCGCGGGCTGAACATCGGGGGACATGCCTGGGGCTCCCAGTAGCGGACGAGCCGCAGGTCCCCTCCACCCCACCCAGGTGCCGTCGCCGGGAATTCACATGCTTTCTGGAGTCATTACTGTGCAGACAGGTGACGGGCGGAGAAGGGGGTGCAAGGACGCTGGGCACGAAATCAAGATGGATGTAGTTCCCGCCAGGATTAATGACTGCCCTGCCCGGAAGCGGAGCGCCCAGGAGGACGCCATTTGTAACGGCCATGTCGGCTTCTGAGCAGTAGGCGTGGGGCCTGGCAGGTGACGGGGCCCCTCACCCCTCGGGCCTGACGGCAGCTGTAGGGGACCCCGCGTGACAGGGAGGGACAGACGGCCTGGCCACTGCTCTGCACACAGAGTTCCTCCTTTGTTCCCATTCTTCTGCCTGTTTTTTTGTTTGATTGTTTTTTATTATTGATTTCAAAGAGGAAAGGAGAGGGAGGGAGGGAGAAAGAGACACACATCCATGATGAGAGAGAATCATGGATCGGCTGCCTCCTGCACTCCCCCTACTGGGGATCGAGCCTGCAACCCGGCATGTGCCCTGACCGGGAATTGAACTGTGACCTCCTGGTTCGTAGGTTGACGCTCAGCCACTGAGCCACACCGGCCGGGGCTGCGTGTCATGTTC
Source organism: Myotis yumanensis (assembly GCF_028538775.1). NCBI lineage: Eukaryota > Metazoa > Chordata > Mammalia > Chiroptera > Vespertilionidae > Myotis > Myotis yumanensis. The sequence continues at coordinate 288,153 of NW_027223773.1, read as the reverse complement.
CGACTGAGCTTCGACCCCACTGAGTGTTTTTCCTCCCAGAACGAGCACAGGATGGGCTGCTTGTGTCTGAACCCCACTTGCCCACGTCCTGGGGGAGTCCGACAGCCTCCACCGACAGGACACATCCGCCAGGGAGGGAGGCTGCAGCCGGGTCACTATCCTCGTGGGGTGACACCCATGCTGCCCGGCCCCACAGAGCCCCCGCTGCGCACGCCCCTCGCACATCTCCTCCCGTCCCCCCACCGCCTGCAGCGCCTGTAATGCACCTCCTACTTCTGTAGATTTACCCGAGGCGGGAGATTTATGTAGCACGTTCACGCTCAGCGGAGAGGACAATTCCTCTCAGAGTTCTGATCTCATTTGCCGACAGAAGCCGGGGTGAAAAGCGGGTGATGGGCGGCTCTAGCAGCAGTGACCGCGGGGCCCGCGTGAGCCGTGTGAGAGCGCACGCCCGGGGCTGGGCACATGAGCACGGTGTGCACAATGACCTGTGTGCACACACGACACGCAGGGCGTGGACGCACCAGGACCGCACACGTTCACGTCTGTGTCACTGACGGGGGCACATCCGTGCTCGGCCCCAGGAGTCCTCTCAGCAGGAAACCCGTTACCTCTCCTTGGCCAAACTCTCCGGAGCTGCCAGGGCCCTTCCCGTGACCTCGTGGCCGCTGACCTGGCCCTGCCATGCTGACCGCAGCTTCCGCTCGCTCCATCACACCCAGCCCTGCCTCCGGGCACTCACTGCCCCTTCCCCACCCGGGATGTGGGTCCGTCCGGTGGCTTCACAAATGCCAGAGACGGACAGGCAGCCGATAGTCAGTAGGCATTTCTCACAGCTCTGGAGGCTGGACATCCGACACCCATGCGCCCACAGACTTGGCGCCTGCAGAGGCCGCCCAGGCAGGAGTGGCCGGGAGCTCCCTGGCGTCCCCACCCCTTGGGCATGTGTGTGTCTCCCCGGCGAGAACCCTGCCCCAGACCCCCTTCCCTCCCACCCAGCTCCTGGCTCACCCACCCCTCTATCCCCTCCGACTCCTGACCTGTCTGCCTGCTGAAGACGGAGGCCCACAGAGGGCCTGAGCCCTGTGTCTCACGCCCGGCAGCCAGGCTCCGCTCTCTGGATCCGACAGCTCGACAGCTCTCCCCACAGCAGCTCGCACCGGCCAGTGTTTGGCCTCAGGGAGGGGAGGTCAAGCTGAAGCCGCACCCAGGATGCGCTAGCAGCGTCCCCGGGCCGGAGCCGAGACACCAGCCACGGCGCGTACCAAAGAGGCAGCTCCGTCCCACAGTTCACACGTGACGCTGAGAGAGGCCGGTGGACGAAGAATAGGTCTCACCTTCTGTGAGGTCACCGTGGGGGGGTCTCTCCCGTCCCACGTGCTCTCCGGACGCTGTGACTGTGACGGCGACACTGAGACGTCGGTGTCCCCTCCCCCACAGCCGAGGGGGTCTTGTGAGGCTCTGACCACTGAGCGATGCTGACGGTGACGCTGCGGGACAGTGGCCCGGCCCACGGCCTCACCCCCACTTCCCGCCCACGGCCTCGGCTGCACCCCCACTGCCCACCCACAGCCTCGGCTGCACCCCCACTTCCCGCCCACAGCCTCGGCTGCACCCCCACTTCCCACCCACAGCCTCGGCTGCACCCCCACTTCCCACCCACGGCCTCGGCTGCACCCCACTGCCCACCCACAGCCTCGGCTGCACCCCACTTCCCACCCACAGCCTTGGCTGCACCCCCACTTCCCACCCACGGCCTCGGCTACACCCCACTTCCCACCCACAGCCTTGGCTGCACCCCCACTTCCCGCCCACGGCCTTGGCTGAACCCACTGCCTTGTGGCCACGGAACGAGCCATTCTGGGCTCGCACGCCCCAGGCAGGCTGGCAGCGTGCGGGACAGAGACGACCCACTGCGGTGGGCCCTGCTCCAACCAGATGACAAAGCAAAGACGGGGTTGTTTTAAGCCACTAATTGGAGGTGCTCTGTTACCAGTGTCTCGTCAAGTGTCACGGGGAGTCTGCTGTGCCAGGTAACGGCTGCAGCACATGGCGCTGGCTCACCCACCCGCTCCTCGGGCACCCACTTCCCTAGGCCTCTTCCTGGCCCAGCCTCGCTCCCAGGGACCCTGTCCTTACTCTGTGTGAGGCCAGTGCCCCCCCACCTCCCCTGGGATCCTGCTCGAAACCCTCCCCAATCTCCCACCTACAGATAAACTCACGTTTATGCCATTCACACATGCACACATATATACGTGCATGCACACGCACACACAGGAACACGTGTGCACACACATGCACATTAGCACATGTACACACGAGTACATGCACACAGATGAGTACATGCATACTCGCACATACACACATGGGCACACACACGTGAGTACATGCACACATGCGTGCCTGCACACACACACCACACTCATCACCTGGCTGCGGGGCTCAGGGATCCCCCCGCCGCCGCCTCCACCTCTCACCTATAATTGGTTATCAGGTTTGGCGCATTCTTCTTCCTAATTAGATCCCGAATGCAGACTCCGTCTCCCAGAGGCCCAGCCCCTCATCCTCCCTCACCTAGATTCACTCCGCAATTATCTCCCCACGCTCCCCTGCTCCTGCACCCCTGCACACCAGAGTGAACTTCCTAACGCGCACCTGGTCACATCACACCCTGCTCCACACCCTCCCAGGCACTCAGGCCCCTTCTCCATGGGGCTCAACACCCGCCTGCCCCCCGACCCCCCGCCCGCAGCCCAGCCTGGGCCTCGACACCCGCCCCCCTGGCATGACTGACATGTCCATCTCCCTGCTCCAAAGGCACATTTGTCTGGTCAGTGTCCCCGGGCCGGGGCTCCCTGCAGCCGGGCCGTGGCCCCCAGCTCTGTCCCGGAACCAGCACAGCACCGCCACTCAGACTGGGGCTCCAGACATGCTTGCTAAATATAGAGCTTCATAAAACCAAACATGAAAATCCTGAGGCGTCTAATTAATGTGGGCCATCGCGTAACTGCTGCCGGAGCAGGGAACCAGAGCACCCCAGCCCCCCTCCAGGAGACGCACGGACAGGACGCACTGTGGAATCTTGTGAATGGCGCTTCCTCTCCCCACAGGACACGGTGACAGCTGATGGGCAGGAGGGGAGGAGGGGCGGGTGCCCAACCAAGGGAGGGTCACCCCAAATCCTCCTAGCCACTGAAGCTACATTTCCCCCTCACTCAGCCCCTCCCTGCTGTCCTCCATCTAAGGCAGCGGTTCTCAACCTGTGGGTCGTGACCCCTTTGGCGGTCAAACGACCCTTTCACAGGGGTCGCCTAAGACCATTGGAAAACACATATACAATTACACATTGTTTTTGTGATTCATCACTATGCTTTAATGATGTTCAATTTGTAACAATGAAAATACATCCTGCATATCAGATATTTACATTACGATTCATAACAGTAGCAAAATTACAGTTATGAAGTAGCAACGAAAATAATTTTGTGGTTGGGGGTCACCACAACATGAGGAACTGTATGAAAGGGTCGCGGCATTAGGAAGGTTGAGAACCACTGATCTAAGGAGACGAGTGCAGACCCTTACGCACACGTACAGAGGACATCACTTACCACTTCACAAATGCAAGGGAGAACCCACACACACACACACACACACACACACACACACACACACTGCTGTTCCCATCATCCCCTCCCCTCCCATATCGGGATCAGCCAGCCTTCTCCAGGCACAGGACACGGGGCTGCTGGTGGCTGTAATTCTATCCTGGGATCCCAGTGACATCATTCCCTCAGGGTCAGTGGGGAAGGGGAGGAGGACAGGAGCTGGGGATGGGGTGGAGCGAAGAGGCCAAGAGGCTGAGGCTGCAGACATGGCTCTGAAGGCTATTGTGTGCGTGTGCGTGTGCGTGTGCGTGTGCGTGTGCGTGTGTGTGTGTGTGTACAACGCTCTTGGGGGGCGGGGGGTAGAGGGAACTGGGGGCCTATACTCCTGGCATCAGGAGTACCCATTGCTCAGATCCGTTCCCAAGGCCATTGCCCAAACAGGGAGGCAGGCAGTGCTGGGGTACAAGGCCAGCCTGCAGGAGCAAGCTGGGTCCCACAGTCCTACCACAGTGAGCCCAAGGCTTTGGTCTTCAAGAGAATGGACTCTGCATCTCATTTCTGGTAAGGCTCAGGAGCACAGGGTCTGTGGAGATGGGTTTGGACCCACTCTTAGAAAGAGGGTTCTGACAGAGCGAGAGCTGGGTCCGTTTGGGCGTAAGCCTGGGGCCTTGTTCACTGCCTGGCACTTGGAAGATGCTCAGGAAATATTTACTGAATGGATGGCGAAGGGTTAGAACTGTCCACAGAGGCCAGGTGGCCACTGGCCTGTGTGTGGCTGACGGGCGCCCGTGGCACTGTTGGCGTGGCCTCGAGGGCCTTTTCTCTTCAGCTCTGAGGACCCCTGATTCTGGGACCTCTTTTGAAGAAAGGTGACCTTCCGAAGGGGCTGGAGCTGGGCGGGCAGCGGACATCTTCCTCAAGGACACATGGCCCAGCACCTTTGGCCACGTCTGCTCTATCAACCTGCCACCAAGTATGCTCGTCGGCTTGGTAACGAGAGCATGTCTGCGTCCCGTTCTTGGAAATCCTTATTGTGAGGCTCCTGGACCCCAGTGCAGTTTGGCCTGCGACTGGCTGGCCACCTGTTCAGTGGTGCGATGCCACCTGACTCTCCTGGGCACTGCTCAGAGGTGGGCGCCCAGGAGGACCCCAGGTGGGCGGGGGTGGGGGTGGGGGAGAGTGCTGACTGCCTTCGGGGAAGGAGGCAGAGTGGGCGTGGGTCCTGGCTGCAGCTGCTCCCAGGCTGCGTCCCTGGCTCTGATGGGGATGAATAATTGATGGTGACTAATGGATCATTGCTCCGGGGTGAAATATTCAGCCGGGACTGTGGCGGGTGTGTGTCACCAGATGTTTCATGCTGCCCTCTTGGTCGGTGTGGGACTCCTGGGTTTCCCTGGCTCGCAGAACCATGGAGGGGGTCGGCGGGAAAAAAAAGAAGAAGGAAATCGTACCCTTTGGGGCCGCATGGTGGACCTGGACAGTATTATGCTAAGTGAAAAAAGCCAATCAGATAGAGACGAATACCATATGATTTCACTCATATGGGGACTATAATAAACAAAATAAACTAACAAATAAAATAGAGGGGGCAGAGGGGCAAGAAGGGGTCAGTGGAGGGGGTAGGGGGACATATGTAATATTTTCAACAATAAATATTTTAAAAACAGAATAGAAACAGAATCACAGAGAGCAGACTGGCAGCTGTCAGAGGGGAGGAGGCTTGGGATTAAAGGAAGGGATTAAACAAACAAAGAACACCTCACTGACAGAGGCAACAGTTTGGTGATTGCCAAAGGGCTGGGGCTGGGGGAGGTGAAAGAGGGAATAAATGATGGTGGAAGGAGACTTGACTTAGGGTGGTGAACACACACACACACACACACACACACCCATGGAGGGGGTTACTTCCCCAGAGAGAAGTGGGTTTTGTGCAAGGAGGCCTATGGGGTAGCCTTCTTGGGTTGTACTTTGCAGGGGAGGGGGCAGGGGCCCACAGTTCTTAATTCTTGGAACTGGACTTGCCTGCTTTTGGGGTGTTTACACTGCCCGCCATTCAGAACATTGGTGGACTCTCAGGAAGGGTCGCTGGGGCAAATACAGGTACAGCATGCAGCCCTGGGGTGTCTGGGAGGGGCACGTGGGATGCTGATGGCGGACAGGGGCAGGAACCCCGCTCTCCTAGGAGGCTCCCTGCCCCCTGGGCACTTAGAACGGCCCTGCAGAGTGGCCTTATGGTGCAACGGAAGGATGCTCAGAGGAGTCCACTGATTCGCCTAAGGCCACACAGCCCGTGAGTCCAGGGAGAGACGGAGATGGGGGAGGGCGGGGAGAAGAAACTAAAGGGGAAAAAGCCTCCCGCTCCCTGCAGGGTGACCTGGGCCTGGAAGGAGAAGACCCTGTTTAGATGAACCAAGAGGCCTGTAGGAGGACTTTCAGGCTCACGGGCCACAGTCACAGCCTGACACTCTGTCCTCTCTCCCACCATCACAGCTTCCCCCAGGCTCGGAGCTCTGGGCAGTTTCCAGCTTCTGCCCACCCGCTCCCCACACCGGGCCCTGGGCCATTTGATCGAGCCAGGGTGCTCCCACTGCAGCCCAGCCTTCCTGCAAGCCACGTATCTGGAATACGCCCGTGCTCTCAACATTTCAAAATGCTGGAGAGAGATGCGAGCCACTGACCACAGCCAACTCTGGTACCTGAGGTCCTGAACTCCTATCGCCTACCAGCCACGCTCCCCCCCCCCCCCCCGCCCTGCCAGGCCATGCACGTCCAACGACCTCCAAAGGACAGTCCTAGGCACTCAGGTTCACAGCCCCGGGGAGCTGGGAGCTCACCCTCCTCATTTTACAGAGTACGAAGTGGGGCCCAGAGAGAGGAGGTGGCCTGGCCACGGTCTACGTCCGTAAAGGGTGGAAATAGCTTTCATAACCCTCGCCCATGTCTCTGTCCCCAAAACTGGAAAGTCAGTAGCATGGGCTGCTGGGGGGGGGGGGGGGGGGGGGGGGGGGGGCGCAGCTCTGTCCGTGGTGCTGAAACCCAGGTCTAGCTCCCCCGTCTTGTTGGCGGCGTCTCTGTCCAGGGTGCTGAAATCCAGCCTTAGCTGCTCCCTCAGTCTTGTTGGTGACGGCCTCTGTCCACGGTGCTGAAACCCGTCTCCACGCTGGTATAGAGGGGCCGGGGTGGGTTTGTGCGCTGTCCGTGGTGCTGAAAGTCAGGCCTCTTGTGTGAGTTTGTGCTGGGATCTGTCCACGGTGCTGAACCCCAGTCCTGCGCACCATGGTTTGATTTCTAAGCATTGTTGGGGCCTTCAGTGCTATGGCGGGTTCAGAGAAAGGAGGTGGAGACGGAATCCAAGGGGACACATGGGGAAATGCCCAAGTGCACGGGGAAGGCGTGCACCATCCCAATCCATCACCTCTTCTCATTACCTTGGGCTGAGCATGGCCACCTGATTCAAAGGGGAAACTTTCTAAGGAAGAAGTGATGGGAAGAGAAGGCCAAGACAATTGGGGGGATATGTGGACAACAGCAGACTCTTTAGAAGGTGTGGGTGGATTTGAAAGGCCCTACCAAGAGGCATTATTCTCCTCCTCTCCTCCTCTCCCCCCGCCCCCCTTCCCCCGCACTGTGATACACTCACAGCATTCAAGTAAACCATGGCAATTGTGTACAGCCAACTCTCTCCAGCATGTCTATACCCACATTAACCCTGGGGTGGAGGGAATCTTGGTGGCCAACATATCCTTTCCTCATGCCTCCCCTGTCCCTGACTTTCCTTCTCCCTGAAGGAAGTCTTAGCACCTGTTTGGTCTTCTCTCACAACTGTCTAACCATGTGTACAGTTCAGAAATCCTCTTTGTATCCCCTGAAGTCCTTCATGCTATAGGTCAATTCTACTGCCTTTCTGACATTGTGAGTATTTTTACGATGTGGAGTATGTTTCACAGAGGAAGTGGGGATCAGGGTTCCATTGGACCTTGTGTAATCTTTAGGCAGACACATGCACAAGAGCAATACTCCCCACACACACACACACCTACATCCACACAGAGCCTGTGACCAGGGTAACAACAACAACAAGTCACAAAGGATCCTTGAGAGGGCCTCTGATCCATCCCCCAATTCTAGAGATAGGACTGCTGTGGGGAAGAAGGCCTCACAGGCTGCCAGTCCCACACCCTCCAAGAGCTGACCTTGGCCTTCCTCAGCCCCCAAACCCAGCCTCCGCAGCAATCACATTGCCAACCACGAATACACTTCTCAGAAGCCATGTTTACACAGCAGGACGAGAGAGCAAAGGTGTCACTGGGCTCAATTTGATTGAGTGTGACAGCTGCACAGTTGGCCACATGTGTCACCAAGAGATGTGAACTGGGGATAGTTTATGCTCAAAAACTCATTTCCAAGAGGACTGACATCTTCTAGACAGCGCTGACATCAGTGGCATGGCGAGGAGAAAAATGCAGGGATGAAGGTCATCCACTCACCCCAGCCGCCCTCTGGAAGGCTGCTCTGCCTTGCTGGGCCATCTATTTGACACTCTCTGTCCACCCCTCCAACAGCCTGCCCCACAAGCAGGAAGGTGCCGCCTAATGTCCCCCCAAGCCCTGCTTGTTTCAGTTCTGGACCACTGCTCCAGGGATGCCCTCCGTGCAGTGACAGCAGCCGGCTCCACCTGCCAGGGCCACTCCTCCATGTGTGGCACAAAGGGCCAAGGTCCCCTTGCTCTCCGTCTTTCCCTGCTCCCTGGAGTGACCCAGGAGCCTTCTCAGGCCTGTTCCTAAGTCCATTTCTTGTCTCCCCAGGGGAAGAACTTTGAAAACCTCGAAGACTTTCCTGGGACCCTGAGAAGGAACTCCTGGGACTTTCTGGTCAAATCTCGCTTTACAGAGGAAGGAACAGATACAAAGAGGGGAGGTGGCAAGCTCAAGGTTACCTGGAGGATGAGAGGCAGATCCTGCCTCCCAACTCAGAGCTCATCCCAGAGCCCACCCTGCCAGGTGTTCTGTCCCATAGGTGTGCCCTCCACACACACCTGCCAGTGTCAGGCGTGCCCTGACATCCATGAGAAGGCCCAGGAGTGCCTATGCCCTGACCCCATTGACCATGAATCATGGTGGCCACCCACCCCCTATTCCCACTCAGCCAGTGACCCCCTGTCAATCCTTGGAGCATTGAGCAGCTTTCACTTCACCCCAATTATCGTCATTGTAATTAAATAATCAATTGTGCCATCCTTTTGCTTAATGTCTTGCTTCCTTCAGACGATTAGGGTCAGGAGGGCAGGGACTGTGTCTGTTCTCTTTGTCACCACTGTAGCCTGGCAGAGAGTGCTTGCTCGTGAATTCTTGTTGCATAAGTGAATGAATGAATGAATGAATGAGTGGGGGGCTGACCAGTGTGACCCAGTGGAGGCTGCAAGGCCAGGGGTCCCAGCCTCTCGTCCTGGCTCCAACACTGGGGACAGGGAACCGGTAGAACTTGGGACACAGGTGGAACCTGTCACCATGAGGGAATCTGAAGCAGCCCTTGCTTCAGGCGAGCCCTTCATGTCAGCGAGAGGGTTTATCAGCCCAGATACTGTCTTACATGCCTTTCTCTCCCTCTCCTCTCCCCCACGACCTCTGTCACTAGGACAGGGACTGGTCCTGGACCCACTGTCTCATTCAGCTTCCCACCATGCCTCCTGCTCTGAGCTCCACAGCCCGCCAATGCCGCCTCCAGAACGGGCTTGCCGCCGGTCGCAGCCAAGCAACTTCACCTGCGTTCACTCCTGATCACAGATGGCGGCTGCAACGGTTTGGGGTCTAAAGTTTGCAAGCAGACCACACGACTGCCATGCTGGAAATTCCTGGGGGCTCCCAGGGGCCCATGGACCACCCTTTGAGAATCATGGTCCTTAGGCATCTCATGTCACCACTACAAGAGCCAGATCCCACCTGCTGTCCCAGCGATGCCTGTGGGGCCTGGGCCTGGGGTGCTGGCCTCTCCCACCTGCCCGCCCCAGGCCTGCAGAGCTCACTGTCGACACCCTGGGGGAAGCGCCATCGCCTGCAGTGATGAGCACCTGGCTCTGTCACCGTCTTGGCCCCGGGGTGGCCCTGCTGCCCCCCGCCCCCCAGCGGCCCTGAGAAGCCCAGACCTCGGCCGGGCTGTGACTACAGGCCAGGCCTGGCTGCTCCCCTGCCTCCGGCAGCAGCCCCAGCTCCCAGCATACAGGAGCTAATCCAATTTCTCGGCTGCGTTTTCCCTTTGCCTCCTGCAGCGCCAGGATTGATGAGGAACCAGGGCAGCTTATTAACGCGAGGAGAGTCGAACTGGGAGAGGCAGCATCCCCGCTCCCCACCCCCCACCCCTCCATTAGCTCCACGCTTCCCGCCAGCACCAGTCCTTGCCCAGCCGGCCTGTGCTTCCCGGGTCACCGCTAACTTTCTGTGGCTCACGGCTGTGAGGTGATGTCAGCCCCCGGGGTGCTTCCCCAGGACCCCAGAGCCTCCCCCCTAGGTTCTCGCCCATCCTCTGCAGGCTCCGCAGGCAGGCAGGCAGCAGACGAAGCCTCTCTCAGGCGGAAACAAGAGACCCCAAGGAGACCCTCTCCTGACTTTACAACAGCCGGGTACCCCCCCTTCCATTCCTGCCCGACTTCCAATTGGGGGGCTGCTTGGTGGCACCGAAACCAGCGGGCAGTCGGGAGGGATCTGGAATTCAGCCCCCCCTCCCTCTGTGTCCTGACATTGAACGGTGGACTCCTTGCTGGAGTTCAGGCCTCTTAGGGGAAGCCGGCAGCCAGGCACTCCCTGCAGTCCAGGCTCACAGGGCCCAGTCAGGGCCTCTCGGCCTCTCTCACTTGGGCCACTGCCCTGGACTGTCAGTTCCAGGGATGAAAAGGGTTGCAGGGGCCGAACCTTTGCAGAAGTTAAGCTTCAGCAAGAGGCAGCTCGTGAGGCATAAAGAGGGGCCTGAAGCTCAGAAGGGTGAGGTGCTGGAGAGCCACCAAGGAAGTTGGAGCAGTTCTTCCCCCCGAATCTTTAAGAAAATCGGGTGGAAAGTGCTCCCCGATCTGCGGACCCAGTGAGACCTGGCCAGTGGGCAGGGGCGGGGCCTACTTTACAGGAGTTGATTCCTTTCACCCTCCCCCCAAACAACCCGAGTCACAGACCGGAATTTTGTCCCCATTCTACAGATGGGAAGACTGAGAAAGATGGAATAACTGGCCCAAGTCAGGGTGAGTGGCAGAACCAGATGGAAGCCGGACAGGCAGTCCGGCTATAGTCACCCGACTGCTTCGCAGGAAAAATATCTCTGACTTGACTTTTCTCCAATGAAGCCTTGCTCCTCCCAGGCTTCCCGTGACTGAATCCAGGCCTCTCTGCTCCCTGCCAGCGGAAAGATGCCGCCGGCTGTACCTGTCCAGCAGCCAAATCACAGTTCTCCTTGGCTGTGCGGTGAGTATCGGTACCTGTTTCACAGGTGAAATTCTCCAGACCTGGTCAGATGACCCCATTCTATGCTCTCAACACATCCTGCATGCCTTCCTAACACCTGTCACAGTTATGATGGATTCTTTTAAAATATATATATATATTTTAATTGATTTCAGAGAGGAGGGAAGAGAGAGAGAGAGATAGAAATATCAATGATGACAGAATTGTTGATCAGCTGCCTCCTGCACATCCCACACAGGGGATCCAGCCTACAACCTGGGCATTGCCTGACTGAAAATCGAACCCTGACCTCCTGGTTCACCGGTCGACGCTCAACCGGTGAGCCACGCCATCTGGGCTCTACTTTTAAAGAGCATTGCTGTCACCTGGGCTTCTGTGTTCTCTGGCTCGAGGAGAGCAAACCCAGCTCCAGCTAGAACCTGGGTCAGGAAAGCCCAAACACCAAGTTCTGAAAGAACCGGAAGCATTTCTGCTCATGCACGGCCTTGACTACCTGAGGACACTCCGGTCCAGGGCCGGCTGACCTCCATTCTTCCCGTCCACTGAGCTCCCACCTTTTCTCCACGCTCACCGTCCTGCCCACACCCACTCCCAAGCCTCCTGCGCCCCCTCCATCGACTCTCTCTCCAAGAGGCTGCACAGACTGGGTGTGGAGAGAGGACGTCATCCAGAGAAAGGAGAGGGCCTGGGCTGGTGGGAGTGGGCTCCGGGAGGGCACCAGCGAGGCCTCTCCGGCGGTCCTCCACCCCCCTCCCCCAGGTCCTTGCAGCCCTGTCCCAGTGGCCTGGAAGCTGCCTGAGGGGGAGGTCAGAGGCACCCAGACCCAGCTCCGGAAAGGGTCTCCCTGCCCCTGACGTGCCTTCGACGCGCCCACGCTCTGCCCGGGAGAAAGCCAGTACCAGCCAGAGAGGAGCGGCTGCCAGCTTGTCTGTGGGGTAAGAGCCATGTTTATAAACACCAACCCCGCTCCCGCCCGGGGTCCTGGGTCCTGGTCTGTGGGTGCCAGCCCATCAGGCTGCAAAGCTGAGAAAGAGGACTGTGTTGGCGCCATCACCCCCTCCGCCCCCCGCCCCCAAAGTTGCCCGAAAAGCTCCTGGAACAAAGCTGACTCACAAGAGCAGCCCGGGGACCAGGACCAGGGCCAGGGGAGGCTGGAGGTGGAGCACTTCTCTCTGCCCCCCCCAACTTCCCAGCAGCCCCCCAGCTCCTCCTTGGGCAAGACAGGAAGGGGAGGGGTGAGGGTCAAGCCTGAGAGGTCCCCAGAAAAAGCCAGGCCCCAAGGGGCTTCCTAGAAGATGAGGCCGGAGACCTGTCCCAGAGCCAGGTGGGCAGAGGCAGGCAGGTGGCGGACAGAGGCCAGGAATGAGGGTGCAGGTGGCGCTGGTCCTGCCCAGGGGCCCATGGAGGAGGGGGGGCTGGGCTCCCTGGGCCTGGCCACAGGGTCCTGGTTGGGCCTCTGACGCTGACTCACCCCCCGCCCCGGCACAGGCTGCAGCTGGCAGTGCCCGCCAGGCCACTGCCCGCCAGGATGCAGGCCAGGCCAGCACGTCCCACTGCATCAGAAGGGCCCTGCCCCTCACACCCGGCCCTCGGGCCTGGCCTTGGGGCACTGGGCATGGCTCTCCTTTGCAGCTCGTCCTGCAGCCAGGAGGCTGGGCTTGGACATGAGCAGGGGAGACAGCGACAGGGCTGAGGGCTGCCCTGCCCCTCATGGTCACCCCTCTGATTCGTGCCCGGTCACCAGGGCTGGACGGTCCAGTTGGGGACGACCTAGACCACACGGGGGCAGCAGCGGGAGGAGGGGAGCGGGAGCCCTCCATCTCCCATCAGACCCTCGCCCACAGGCCTGGCTTTCTGGGCACCCGGACCCTGAGGAGTTCCCATCCTCATGCCCCCGTGGGCCCTGCTCTCACCCTGCTCTCCCTTCCTCTTGCTGGCCTGCGAGCACCCACTTCTCTCCCTAACTGGGAGGGGGTGCTGCCAAGGGGAGAGGGGGCTCTGGCAGCCCCCACATACCCGGGGCTGGGGTGTCCCAGAGGCACCTGCAGAATGTGGGGGTGACAAGGGGGAGGATGGGGGAGGGGACCTGGGTTCAAGGGCTGGAAGCATCAGTGATGTCTTTTCCGTTAAAAACCCTGTGCCTTGAAATAGGGGCGAGGGAAGAGCAGGGGAGGGGGCAATGGGACAGGTCAGGGAGGAGTCCAAGAGGGCGGGTGGGAGCCAAGCCCCGGGCAGGCGCTGGCGCGGACAGGACGCCCTAGTCCTGCTGAGTCATGAGATTTGCGGAGAGGAGGGGGGGCCGCCATCTCCCCAAGTCCCTGTCCCAGCGCCTCCCCACCCCGCCGTGTTTCCCACCCTCGCCAGGACCCAGGGCCTCTGCTTCCTGGGGCCCCTCTCCCCCGCTCCCACCACGACGGGACCGGGTCCCCAAGTTTGAGGCGGGGGCGCCCTGCGCTGCGGCGCATCCTGGGAGCCAGCGGAGTCTGCGCCCCCCTCCCGCCCTGAACCCGCAGAGAAGCCGGGTCCCCAAAACGAGCCTCGCGTCCGGACGCGTCCAAACTCCCCTCGCCCACAACTTCCCCACCACCCAGCCCGCAGGGTCCCACCGCGCCCGGGGCTGGGGCAGAGCCCGCGGGAGGAGAAAGTTCGGGGGCAGGGGTGCCCCGCAGGCGGGGGGCGTACTCACCCGGAGCGGCCGCAGCAGCAGGAGAGACCCCGGCCCCGCGCGAGGGCGAAGTGGGGGGCGGGCGGCGAGGACGCGCTGGCCCAGCCCCGGCCCCAGTCCCCGCGCCGGCCCGGCCCCAACTCGGCCAAGAGGCTCTGCCGCAGACTCGCGGAGCGGTGCCCGCGGAGCAGGGAGGGGAGGAGGGAGCGGGGAGGAGGGAGGAGGGAGGAGGGAGGAGGAGGACGCGAGGCGGGCGCAGGGGGAGGAGGAGGGAGGAGCGGGAGGGCGTGCGCGCTGCGGCGCGGGGCGGGGCCGGAGGGGGCGGGCAGAGGCGGAGGGAAGAGGAGGGAGAGCAAAGGGCGGGGAGGGGGAGGGGAGGGGGGCTGCACCCACCCTGCCCACCCTTCGCAGCGCCCCCCGCCCCCTGCAGCGCAGCCCAGGCTCCCGGCGCCCGGCCTCCTGCTGAAGGTCAGGAGGAGTCAGGCCTCGTGGCCCATTCAGGCCACGTTACCGGGAGCCCCTCCCCAACAGCCACTGCGATCTGAGCCCCTCCCCTCCCCCCTCCCCTCCCCCCAGGACACCTCCCCTCCAGGTGTCACCTGGAGCCCGGGGGTTGGTGAGGAAGAGGGGATCCTGGGAGGGGGCCGGGAGGAAGAGAGGGAACTCGCATTGGTTAAAGACCAGGGTTTCCACACGCGCGAGTTTCTTCATGCTGACATGTCCCTTTTATTTTATTTTATTATTTTTTAAATGTTTTTATTGATTCAGAGAGGAAGGGAGAGGGAGAGAGATACAGAAACATCAATGATGAGAGTCACTGCCTCCTGCAGTCCCCACACTGGGGGTCAACCCGGGACCCTTCAGTCCCCCGGCCGACGCTCTATCCACTGACCCACACCGGCTGGGGTTGGCATGTCCCTTGGAAGTGGGAAGTTTGCAGTGAGGATTGTGGCCGTGGGGAGAAGGAGGGGCGGGGGGCGGGGCGCTGCACAGACAACCTGGGGCCCTTCCTGGGAGGAGGGCAGGCCAGCCCTTCCCGGCAGCACAATGGGAAAATTCGCTTTAGTCTGGGAGCCAACCTTTATGACAGCAAATCCTGGGGGGAGGCAGCGGAGGGTGTTTTTCCCGTCACTTTGCCAGGAACACCAGGTGGAACCGGGAGGCCAATCCATCAGGCGGCCTCAGAGCACCTGGCGGGCAGTGGCTGCCACCTCCCGGCTGTCAGGAGTCCTGGGGGAGGCAGGCGGTACCCACAGCCCTGAGGCCTGGAGGTCAGCCCCTCCCCCCTGCCTCCCTCCCCCCTGCCCCCCACCCACTGCAGCGCAGCCTGGGCACTGGCAGAGGAGGTAGAGGGAGTCCGCCCGCCCGTCATCCTGACTGAGATGGGACACCGGGCCCCGCCCTTCGCCAGGCGATCCCAGGACTGTGGCTTGACCAGACCGGCCGCTGTACCCCGTTCTCTCCTCCCTGCTCCCCACACGGACAGTGAGTCTGCAGGACGCAGAGCCAGAAAGGGCCGCAGCCTCCTGGCAGGGAGCCAGGAGCCCAGCCGAGCGCGCTGGCCGGCTCGCCGCCCGCCACTCCCCCGGAAGCCTGTTCCCAACCAGCTCGCGGGGAACCGACGGGCGGAGGAAGGCAGCCTGCCTGCCAGCCAGGAGTCAGCGCTGCAGTCAATTTGGTTCAGTGAAAAATGTGGTGTCCCCGGCTACGGCCTCAATGTTCTTTTAATTTGTCAGGACCCGGAGGTCTCCGTGATAGGCCTAATCAGGAGCTCGGCATTCCTCTTGCTTATGCCCCCAGGCCTCGGGCGACAGAAACAGGAAGAATGACGAGGCCCAGAAATCAGGATTTTTAAAAAGATACCCAGGTGATTCTAATGTGCAGCCAAGGTTGAGAACCACTGCTCTAGGCCATTCTCTCGCTGACCCACATCACCTGCACTTCAAACACCCGCCTTTACTCCCCCTTCCCCCCCCTCCTCTGCTCTCACTTGGGCTGTGGCCCCAGCCTCTCCTGCCTGGGCTGTGAGGGCAAATCTGGAACAAAGGCTCTTAAACTTCAGCCTCATTCATGTGGCCGTCACCCATCAGGTCAATAAAACCCTACCTCCTCCTGGGATGCTGCCTGCCAGGTGTCGGCCAGGGGAGGGGCCTGCTGCTCACCTGGACCAGCTCAGAGATTGAGGCAACCAGTCGCCTGAGGGAGGTGCATGGGAACCTGAGAGAGAGCACCAACTCCACCTCGTAGGAGGCCGGGAATTCCCTGCCCCAGCCTCCAGGTTGGCGATGGAGAGCAAGGCGTGCGGGGGGGGGGGGGGGGGGGGGGGGGGGGGCAGGACACCAGCAGCTGAAGATCTCTCCGAAGACCCTGGGGTTGGTGTCAGGAAGCTGAGTGACCTGAGGTGTGTTTCTCCGCCTCTCCACAGCCTCGGCTTCTCTATCTGTTTAACAGATGAAGGTTTGCAAAGGTCAAATAATACGTTTGACACTGAGCAGGCTCTTAACACAGGTGGCCACATAATCATGCTTTGGGCAATGAAAGTAGCTCTAAGGCCAACAGGGGCACAGCCTTGCCCACACCCACAGGGAAGTGTGACCTCATCCGTGTTAGAATTAAGCCCACACGAAGCCCTAAGAACTTAGTGCACCGAGGCACCAGAAGAACTCGGTGACGCGGCAGAGGTCACGGTGCAGAGGGAAACACGGTCTGGCTCAGCCACCGGCTCCAAGCCCCCAAGTCCTATGCCCCCCCCACACACACACACAACTGCTTCCCCACACTCAGTCTGTGGGCCCCGAGCCCCAGCCAGCCCTCCCGCAGGCCCGTCCTGGCCCTTCTCCTCTGAGGCGGCGCTGGGGCAGCAATAACAGGTGCCCTCCGACCAGGCCGGCCTCTCCCTGCAGCCTCGCAGGACCCAGGGGACCCATGTCCTTCAT
This sequence comes from Myotis yumanensis, assembly GCF_028538775.1. NCBI lineage: Eukaryota > Metazoa > Chordata > Mammalia > Chiroptera > Vespertilionidae > Myotis > Myotis yumanensis. Next base: position 271,499 of record NW_027223773.1, on the reverse strand, counting down.
CTCTACTCTTCCCATCAATAAACCTATTCAAAGGCCACGGCCGGGAGGTGGTGTTCAGGAAGCGGATGGAGCCCGGAATTCCTAAACGCACCAAGGCCGCCTCCACGCACCCGCTCTAGGTGTACTGGTTAGTCATGCGGATTAACTGTTAACCGGTTAGTCATGCGGATTGTTAACCGGTTAATAATTCGGATTTTGTAATCAACGAAAACACGATAATTTCAAGAGAAACATCAAAAGTGCTTTAGTCAAAGTAATTCCATCGCTAGCACTTTTCTTCAAAATAAATGAATTAAAACTTCCCGCAAATGCTCTTCTTTTTGGCACGAAATTCGACATTTTTAAACGTGAAAATATCTATGATGCTAACACCTTCAGCAAATTTGACGTATGGAGTTTTGAAGCTTGTCAATACAGCACAATAGCATCCATATCAAATCGCATCTATGTCAACATACCTGTGACTCCATCTACTGGAAAGAATCCGCGTTAGTAACGGTTCACCTGGTGAACGGCGTAAGCCAGACAAACCCCAAGTGGCAGGAAGATCCATGGCTCTTGCCGGGACACATGGTGCCCTCTGCTGGCCAAGCCTGGAGTGGCAGCGAGTTGCCTTCAGCCATAGCTCTGGGAGCCTCTATCCAGGCACCCCCCCATCTCAGTCCCTCCCCAAACGGCCCTCCTTTCTGGGCGCAGTTCCCACCCAAAGCTGTTCCCTCTTGTGCCTGAGGAATATATTGGGGAGCCGGGGGGCAGGGCCAGCGGAGTGGGATGGGAATGAGATGGCGACGCCGTGAACAGGGCACTGGTCATGTCCTCAGTGTCTGTGAGGGGGATACTTAGGCATTTTGTCCTGTGACTTTGGTCACTGGAGCTGGAGACGGCCGCTACATTTCTCTAGGAAACAAGGGCCTCACAACCTGGGCCACAAAAAAGCAAGTGACCTACTGGTGGCTGTGGCCCCAGGCCACACTGCCCACTGTGTCTGGGAACGAGAGGAGCGTGTGGGCAGGGAGAGGCATGAAGCCGGCTCCCCAGCACGGGGACCCATGTGCTCGGGTCGGGTCGAAACCCAGAGCCTGCAACAAGGAGCCAGCCCAGCCCTGGAGACGGGCTCCCCTAGAACAAGGTGCAGCCCAGGTCGGTCTCCTCTCCTCTGGTAGCAAAGCCCTCTCTAGCGCCCACCACCTCTTCAGTGAAACGGATACTGGCCACGTGACCACTTACTAGCAGCGTTAAAAGAGCAGAGTCCCACGTCTGCTGGAAGTGGCTGAATCCGTGGCTCGGGGCGGCTCCAGGAGCTCCAAGCATCTCCTGGGAGACCCGGGGCTTCCCCACCCTCCGAACCAGCTCATTTCTTCTGAGAAATCACCCTGGCCCGGCCCGCCCAGCACCCACAGCCTCCTCTCGCCTCACCTGCTCAGTGGTATTTGTTCCGAGCTCTGCAACAGTCCATCTTCTATAGTGACTGCTTTAATTATTACATAAACCAATGAAACGAGTGCAAGAATTTTTATAAATTTTTATTTCAGAGAGGGAAGAAGAGGGAGAGAGAGAAACATCAATGATGAGAGAGAACCATTGAGCGGCTGCCTCCTGCACGCCCCACACTGGAGGTAGAGCCTGCAACCGGGCATGTGCCCTTGACCGGGAATTGAACTGTGAATCCGTGACCTCCTGGTTCATAGGTCAATGCTCAACCACTGAGCAACACCAGCCGGGCTCCACGTGTCTTTTTCATCCTTGGTCACCCTTCCTCTCCCAAGCCCGGGCAAAGGGGCTTTCTTTGTCTGTGCTCCTGTTAGAACTACGGAAAAGTACTGGCAAGGGCAGGCCTGTAACCAGGGATGTTTGCCAGGAGCTCGGTTTCCTTGGGAAGAGGGGGTGTCTTTGGCTCTTGCTTTAAATAGAGCAAGGAACTTTGTTTCCTCAGAAAGGCAATTTTTAAATTTCTCTACTTTCACATCCGAGGGAAGAGAGAACGAACAGGCCTTTCGCGTCACTCACCTGGGACAGATCACGTGTCTGCCCATCCTGTCCCAGCGCAGCAGGCGGCCCTGGAAACAAGACACATCCACACGCGTCACGCCAGCCCTGCGTCCTGGTACAGGGACCCAGATCGAACAGGAGCGGCTCGGCTCCTGCTGGCTCCAACGTTCACCTGAAGATGCAAGTGTGGCTGCGTTTGCCTGCAGCCACCGGGAGCGTGCACAGCTGTTACGTAAAGAAGGGAAGCACACACTTTACAGAAAACGGGTCTACAGCAGTTTTCCTTGATGGAAGTTCCTACTTGAGACAATGTTTTGTTTGGGCGGCTCTTTCCCCACAGCCCCCCCCCCCCCCGCCCCCCCCATCTAGGGAAGCGGAGGCTTAGGGGCCGGGCAAGGCTGTGAGGCCCCGTGCTGTGCTCAGCTCTTCTTCCCAACATGGGGCTTCGAGTCCGAGATCCACAATCTCAGCATCTTCCCCTCTCGCCCTTCTAAGCTCCGCTCGGCAGAATGAAGCAGGGACTCGGTTCTACCAGCTCCCCCCACAGGAGGCCGCGCTGGCTCCAACCTCGAGACAGAAGCCTCCTGGGAAGCTGGGAGGAAGGTGCCAGCAGCCGGCCTCCCACAGCTCGTCCGCGACTCCCTCAGGCCGGAGGCTGCGTGAGAAATGCCCGGAGTCTGACTCGGACGCTGGGCCGGGCCCGCACCCACCGGGTTCTTTCTTTACCCGACGACCCTGGGCGCAGGCTCCTCACAGCCGCTCCCCTCAGAGCTGAGGACTGACGTGTTCAGGCGTTTCTGTGGGATACAGCCTGGCTTCAGTGAACCCTCAACACACGGTGTTCAGAGAACACCCCTCTGCAGCCGTCCTGGGCACCCCAGGCGCCGGCTGGAAGGCAATGCCCTGAGCTAGAAACAGCCATGAGGAGAGGGGTGTGTGGGACCGGGGCTCGGGCAGAGATGACCTTCAGCAGCATCAGAGACCCGGCTCTCACTCCTGCTTTCCCCTCATCAGCGAGGCAATCCCCCCCACCCGGCCAACAAAGGTGCTTCTGGCTGGGACTGGGTACAACCCACAGGTGAACAAGAAGAGCTGGTGGGCCATAGCGGTTTGGCTCAGTGGGTGGAGCATCGGCCTGCAGACTCAAGGGTCCCGGGTTCGATTCCGGTCAAGGGCATGTACCTTGGTTGTGGGCACATCCCCAGTGGGGGGTGTGCAGGAGGCAGCTGATCGATGTTTCTCTCTCATCGATGTTTCTAACTCTCTATCCCTCTCCCTTCCACTCTGTGAAAAAATCAATAAAATATATTTTTAAAAAAAGAAAGAAGAGCTGGTGGGCGGGAGCGGGCGCCAGGTGGGCAGACACTCTCTGCACACAGCTTCCTCAGTGTCCCTCTCGTCCCAACGCCGCGGGCAGCGGGCATCCTGCCCCAGGGCCGGGGCGCTAAGGATGTGGACATTTAAAAAGGCCAAATCGTAGTATCCAGACGGCACCTGGAGCGTTCTGTCTGTGGGCCCATCACCCGTCAGACCAGGCGACACCCTACTTCCAAGCCCTTACGTTTCCTGACACGGCACCCAGTTCCTCGTCAGCTCACATGTAACGAGAGGCCACGCCTGCACGGAGCACGGATTCCGAGTCTGGGAGCGACCTGGCCGCTCTGAGGAAGCAGGCGTCAGGCACCGTTCCTATCCTGACACTTGGGGGGCGGGGATGGGGCCATGGCCCTGAGTGTGAGCAGCACCGCCCACGGCAGCTGCAGGCCCGCTGGGCAGAGGCCAGCGCATGCGCCCCCCAGAAGGGTGGCGGTCTGGTGGCTCTCGCAGAACCAAGCACTCATCCACAAAGCCAGTGCCTCATGTGATACCAGCTACCAAAAGAACAGGGGAGGGGGCGGCCGGAGACAGCCATGCTGGGCAGCCCTCAGCACTCTTTCTAGGTCACGAGCTCATCGGGGACACCGGTCCGACACCGCGACCGACACGGGCGCTCCGCACGCCAACCAACCACATGCGCAACACCAACACGCTGTTCGGAAGTTTGTTTTGTTTTAATTCCAGCCACTGAAACAACATGGAAGTTATTGCTCAGATAAATAAACCTAGTCTACGAGGAAAAGAAAAGCGGATAAAGAAACAAACAAAACCCCAAAGTGAAACTCAAGTTCCCAATATGGTAACAGTAAACGGAGACTCCTCCCACGAGGATTTACTGGAATTTCTGTGCCTCTGGGCACGGACGGAGCTGGGCTCGCGGCGGGGATCCGGCAGCGCGTGGGGTGCTGTGCGTGCGAAGGGGCGAGCGCCAGAGCCTTCGGGGGGTGGGAACCCGCCACAGACCAGCATGTCACCCCACAACCACAAACAGCTCTTAAGGAAAAAATACAAAAGGTGTCAAAAAATTTTTTAGTTGTTTTTTTTCTTTTTTCCAAAGAGTTCTGGAAAACGATCCATTCGGAATAGAAATAGCACCGAGTACAGGCTGGTCTGACCCAGTCCTGTGGCTTTGCGGAGGAACGGCCGCGGTCCCTCCCGGTGAGTCCTGAACGACACAAGGGGCGGGCTCATTTCTGGCTCGGCGCGGCCGTCCCCGCGCAGCGCGCACAGACGTAGTCCTCCTTCGCCGCCGTCTCTGGGGAGACACCAACACAGACCTGATGGAACCACTGGTTGCAGCTGCCATCACACTGGACCCAGTCCACCTGGTTACAAAGAGCAGGGAGACGGGTGTTCAGAGGAGAACGGGCGCGTCCGGGCAGGCCCCTCCGAGCATCCAGGCCGGGCGCCGCCGCGGCCGCCCCACCACGGGGACAGCAGCGAAGCCACCGAGTCAGAGCCACTCTTCGGTCGTGGCTGCCTTGGGGCCGAGACAGCCGCCGGTGACTCTGAGCCACGGGCGTCAGCCGCACCCCCCCACCTGCCGGGCGCCAGGGCGGTGACGCTGGAGGAGCAGGAAGAGGAAGGAGGGAAGAGAAGAGTTTCTTCAGGAAAAGGGAGAAGACCCAGGAGCGCTGGTGAGAGCAGAGCCCGGTGGAGAGGAGATCACTCAGAGCAGAGCAGGCAGCAGGAGAGACAGACCGCGGTGCGGAGCTAAGGGGAAGCGCGTCCTCGAGGCCAAGCCGCACTGACCTCGTCTCCCTCCGGCTGCAGGCAGCTCCCAGCCGGGCAGATGGCGTCTTCGTCCTCAGAGTCCTCCTGCTCCGAGGAGGAGGTGTCCGAGGGCAGGGAGTGGGTGTCGGCGGAGCGGACGGGCGCGTAGCCGCGCTCGCTCTCTAACTGGAAAGTGTCCGTGTCCTGGGGGGGCCCCAGTCTGATCCTCTTCCTCCCGGGGGCCCACACTTTCCGCACCCGGCCCCAGCGCTCGCTGGCGAGGCCGTCTCTCTCGGGGCGGCGCTTCAGCTTCCTCTCCAGGCTGCTGCTTCCCTCTCGCTTTGCCCGGCAGCAGTCGCTCTGGGGGGAGACAAGCAAACTCAGTTCAGCCTCCAGTCTGCCCACAACGGAAGCCAGCGAGGCCGAGGGTTCGCCGTGAGAACCCCAGGAGCCCCATCAACCTGAGGAACACTGCGCCTGGACCCCCACGTCACCCCTTCCCGGGCCCCGCAGGACGGCAGCCTCCTGCTAGTGCCTCACAGGGTTCTGGGAAAAGATGCTCCAGACACGCCTGACCCCCAGGTGACCCACCCGCACGGGCGGTGGGCGCTGCCTCCCTCCTTCCTTCAGTGGCAGCCGGAGGCGGGACTGACAGCAGAGCCTGTCCCTGGCCACGGCTCCTAGGGAACCAGCCAGCACCCCCTCCTCTAAGGACGGGTGGGGCCTCCACCCGCAGACGCGCAGGGGCACACGGCCGCAACCAATGGCGCCACAGGTACTGCAGCAGCAGCCTCTGCTCAGGAGACTCCCTGATCCACCGCATTCCAGGCCCTGAGGGTTACGGGTCAGTGAGCGCAGGACAGGGGGATGCAGCCCCTGACCCGGGCCAGGCCAGTGTCCCCCTCGTTTGGTCAGCACTCAGCACGAACCCGTCTCACCCGTCCCCCACCAGCTGTCTCGCAAGGTTAGAGGAGCAAAGCAGGTGTTAAATAGTGACTCGGAGAATATCTGAGTTTTGAAGGTTCTCTCAAAAGGCCTTCCCACTAGGACCGCACTCGTCTCTACTGCGTCTCTTACAGGAGAGACATAACCTGCTTCCAGCTCCTTCACACGGAAATGGTAGAAGCACCTTTTGTGAGAAGGAAAAAATCCAGAGACTCGAGCAGGACCAGACCCCTGCTCCCTGCAGACGAGAGGCACCTCCGTCCACTGGCCGCAACCCCTCCCTCCCCAGCCTCCCAGCCACACTCACCTTCTCGCTGCCGGGTCTGCCTGGGGAGCTGCGGCCCGTCTGCTGGGCAGGGCTGGGCTTCGCGAGCAACGCCTGGTAAAGCTCCTGGATTTCAGGAAGGGTGACCTGGAGCAGCTGCGCCTCCATCAGCAGCTCGCTCACTTCTGGGCTCACACCTGTCACAGAGCAGACAGGTCACCATGCGGACGGCCACGGGGTCGCCCACAGCCAGACCCGTGGCACGGCAGAGGAAGCGACCTTCACCTGAAGCCCAGCTTCACCTAATGTGCCTGAAGCAGTGAGCACAACTGAGCGCAAACTCGACCTCCTGAGTCTCCTGATGACCAGGGACGTGCTGACCCTACAGCGACCCTGCTCACTCTATTACTCTAAGCAGCCCTGACGGACGGCACACAACCCCCGGGCGCGGGCACCGACCCAGGCACAGCTTCCGCAGGCTCACGGGCGGCCGCTACAGGCAGAGAGAGGAGAGGAGGCGGCAGCTCGTCTCCTGATCCCCAGTCTCCTAAGGAAGGAGGAGCCCAGAGCCCACGGCTCCGCCTCTGAGGAAACGCTGCCTGATTCTCCCTGGGAGGGCTTCCCCTCCCCGCTGAAGGGATGGCTCCGGGACCTCCTGCCTCCCGGTTGGAAACATTCACACTGGCTCCTCCTACTTGCAAACGCCCAGTCCCCTCTCCCACATGATCACCCACAGCACGAGCCACTGCGACATCGCCTGCTGCGCCCCAGCCTCCAACAAGCATGAGACACGCACCGTGCAGGGGAATGCAGCTCCATCCCACCGAGAAGGGAGCCTGCAGAGACAAGCTCCTGTCCTGGTCGCCGGGCTCGGAGGACGCGGTGCCGGGAGGCTGAGGCGCCTAAGGGAGGAAGCAGGGCAGAGTCAGGCTGGCCTGGGACCGAAACGCCTCCGTCCAGGGCCACAGGCAGGCAGGCACCGGCCACGTCCCAAGTGAAACAGCCCTGGCGTCTCGGATCTGACCAGGTCAGCGCCGGCCCACGAGCCTCCTGACCCCGAGGGAGGGCACCACAGGAAGTCAGCGTGTCCTCTGCCGTTTCCCACAGACGACCGCACGCGGGAGCGGCCAGGATGGAACAGCCAGCGGAGGCCCTGCTGGCAGCCACACTCCCCTTCCCGCCCTCCCTGTCCGCGGGAGGAGCCAGGAGAAACGCTCCACTGACCCCAAATCAGTAAATTAACAGTCGTGTCCTCCCCTCGACTAGCAACCACGGCCCTGGCAAAGCCTGCGCACAGGGACACGTGTCCCCCCCCGGGCTGCCCACAGCCATCTCACATCTGGGCAACGAAAGTGTAACCCATCACTTGCTAAGTGCCAGGCACTGGATTTCAAATGCCTGGACAGAAACGTAAAAAATGAGAAATATGAGGACCAACTTTCTGTCCTTCTCTCTGGCTTGTTGACCTCTGAACTCACAGGATGTGTACGGCCTGTGTCCCTCGCTCTCGAGGGCACCGGGACCTCCTGCTGGCCGGCCGGTTCACCTGGGGGAGGAAGCTGCCCACGGGTGGCACTTCGAGTCTCCACCTGCGGCAGTTTCCAGGGACACACAGACTCGGCCAGCATGGTGGTCGGAACGCCGGCTTTCACAGGAAGCTCAGACGGTGTCAGACCTAGGCCTCGTCCCTGCTGCCCGGACCCTTCAGCCTGTTCTTCCTCCCAGAACAGCAGGCAGAGGGCCAGGTCCAGTTCTACTCGGCGAGTCAGAGAAGAACAGGGAGAAAATAAGCAAATATATGTACATATGCACACACGTACCAGGCACGTGCCTGGGCCCTACACGTGCACGGAAACACCGTGCGCACCTGCTCTACAGACAGACTGGCCGAGACGCGTCCTGGCCATGGGAGCTGAGAAAACAGCCACGTGGAGACACAGCCCCAGAGGTGGGGCCCAGGCAAGGTGGGCGCTGTGCCAGGGATGGCCAAGCACCAGAACCAGCAACACCGGAGCGCAGGCTCTGTCCGGAAAAACCTGCAGAGGACCCGCTCCCACAGCCAGCAGAGAAGCTCGGCTCACCTTGCTGGTCTCGGACGCCAGTCCCGCCGCGGCTGACCACCTGCCGTGGGACGTCCCGGGGCCTGTGCGCGCCTGCACGGGCGTGAGGCTCCCGGACGCCAGCAGCTGCTGGGCCCTGTGCTGCCAGCTCACCGTCCTCTCGATCATGTAGCGCAGGGCGTCGCCCTCGGGCAGGCGCACGCGGAGGCGCTGCAGGGAGGCCAGCAGTGGCAGGATCTTCTCCAGGGGAGGCTTCTCCGAGCGCCGGCAGAGGGGACACAGCCAGATGCGGGGGCCTGGCGAGGCGCCGGGCACCGCCACGCAGCCCGTGTGGAAGGCGTCCCGGCAGAGCTCGCACTGGACCATCGGGGTGGCCGGGGCCTTCTGGCACAGGCAGACCTTCGTCTCCGCCTCCTGGCCGGGCGCCAGCAGCTTCCCCTCGTTGGCCAGGCGGAGGGACTGCAGGGCCTCCATCTCCCGGAGACGGGCTTCTCCCAGGGCCGCCATCTGAAAGGCAGTGACCAGCGGACAGTGTCACACGTGTGAGGTGCGAGGAACACCGTGCCCGCCTGCAGGCGGCAGTGAGAGACACGGCTGGCACGCGCCTGCACTGGGTGTGAGCAAACTCTCCGCAGGCGCCGCCCGAGAGTCTAACTTCCTGCCCCCTCGTCTCTACAGAAGGGCCTGCTCTGCACACGCTCCGTGCGCTGACTCCTGAGGTCTCCATGGGCTTCCAGCCCAGTCGCTGCAGATGGAGGCGCCTCCTGGAGCAGCCGCCACATGACCGTTGGCCGTGTCTACCGTCTGCAACCCCGGCCGTGTGTGCACTGGTCCCAGCAACCACAGCCAGTGATCCCCGGCCCCTCGTGAAGGGTCCGTGATGGGTGATGGGCAAAGACGGGGCACAGACACAGCGAGACACTGCTCAGCCATAAAGAGAAGGAAACCCTGCCGTTTGCAACGTGGAGGGACCTGAGGGATCGGCTAGTGACACCGTCAGACAGAGACGAGTCGTCCATGTCACCTTCCATGGAATCTAGACGCCCCAAGCGCAGACACAGAGAGCAGAGCGGTGGGTGCCAGAGGCAGGTGGCGAGTGGGCACTGTGGGTGCAGGGGGTCAGAAGGCCCAGGCGTCCAGCTTTCACCGAGGCCAGTCCTGGGGCAGCACCCAGGGTGGTGGCTGCACTGAGGATGGGACAGGTGCAGAGGCCAGCAGACCCGAAGCGTCTTATTAAAAAAGTCTCCGTGTGGTGAGGGTGTTCAGACTGTGTGATCATTCACAACACAAACACCCAATCGCTCTCTGTGCACCCGAAACTAAAGTAATGCTACATGTCAATTGTACTTCAATTAAAAAACGTCTTTTAAGCATCCAAATCACACTCCCTCTGCCCTGAAACTGTGCTCACTGAACACAGCCACATATGGGCTCATCCTGAGACGGGCTTCCCTGAATCGCAAGGCTCGCTCAGCGCAGGCCCCAGCCCGCCCTCGGGCCGTTCTCACCGTAAGGTCGTCAGCACCCAGCACCCCCGCCCCCAGATCTGCTGGCCTCTGTGCATCCTCCATGGGACACTTTCACTTTCCACAGGTTCCAGGAAGTCTTTCTGGTAAAACGGAGTATGTATAACACGGCTCTCCTGCTAGCCCTCCCCGCAGGCGTGTAATGGGGGGGTGGGGGGCATGCGCAGGCGTGTAATGGGGGGGTTGGGGGGCTACGCACAGCTGCGGCCGTCTCCTTGCTCTCGGCCAGGGCCCGCTCCAGGTCGCTCAGGCTCTCCAGCCGGCTGCTCCGCTTCTTCCCGTTGGGCAAGGGCTCCTTCAACTTCCTCTGCTTCCGCTTTGATCCCAAAAGGCCGATGTCACAGCGAGGACACAGCACCTAACGAGGGGCACAGCACAAGCTCGTCCGCGGGCTTCAGACTCGGCCCACGAGCCCGGAGCCCGAGTGGTGGGGGGACCCACGTTTCTGACCGTCCAGCATTTTATCTGTGACAAGCGGCCCTGACTGGGGAGGGAAGACAGGGACGAAGGAGAAGAAGCAAATCTCGCCAAGCATGGACCTTGATTCCAGTCACAGACATGACCAGCCTCAGGCCATGAAAACAGAGTGAGCGACAGCCCTCCACGAGGCGCGCACGTGGCCAGCTCACTGTCTGCGGGCGGGAAAGTGCCATCTCAACACGACGAGGGGAGGGGGGAGGGAGACGACTTCCAGGAGAAAAAGCCCTTCCCTCCCCAGACACCGAGCACCCTCCTCACGGCGCCACAGACACGGGGCCGTGACGTCGCTCCAAGCTCAGGAGGAGCTCCCTGCTCTACTGAACAGCAGCGCGTGCAGCACAGATGGGTCCCAGCGAGCCCGGAGCGAGGTGTGCTGCGGCCGCTGCCCTTACCTCCAGGAGGGAGTACGGGGAGTCCTCCATCAAGAATGTGTTGGCAGCACATTCCTTCCAGGCCTGGACCTCAGCTACCAGGGACTCCAGCTGTGGCAGGGGGCTCAGGTGCACGGGGATGCAGCGGCCGCGTGTGACCAGCTCCACCAGCGTGTCCAACACGGGCACACGCCCTCCAGCCTAAACATCGAGAACAAGGAGAGCAACTCAGAAAAGCGAGAAAAGCCCGGGCCCACCCAAACGACGAGTCTGCGCAGTGAAGCCCAGCACGGTCCCTGCACGGACTTCCCGTTCTTGCTCTCAACAGACACACCGACACCCTCGGGCCTGTTTGACTGACCTGCAGGGCCTCCACATCCTGCAGCCAGTCCCTGGCTCTCTGCACCGAGTCCTTCAGAACCGCCCCGCTGGGCAGGTAGGCGGGGATCTCCTCCATCTCCTTCACGGCCGTGGCCAGGCTGGTCAGCGACTGCCGGGGCCTGGCAGAGAGAAGCAAGCTCTCAGCGTGTGCACGACGTCACTTCTCGTGGGGTTTCCCAGAGAAACGAGAAAAACCACCTCCAAGGAACCTCCGTAAACGGCAACCACCACCAGGTACTCCGTTAATTAGCTTAATGGCCGCCTAAGACGTAAGAGCATCTCAGTCACAGCAAAGCATCTCAGTTCTACTTACTCCTCGTTTTACGCGGGTACAACCGCACACTTCCACGCGAGGCTCACTCAGTGGTACTTTATGCTAAACTAGATAAGTGTCGACACACAGTTTCACTAAGAAAATTAAAATCATCTAGGATATCACCATATACAAATGTTTATCGAACTGTATACCTGAAGCCTGTATCATTTTATTAGCCAATGTCCCCCCAGCCAATTCAATTAAAAACCTTTAAAAATTCTCTAGGATGTCAACATGCCAAAAGCACCGCATGACAAACCCTTGCACTCTGCCAATGGCCGACCACCACGTTAGGATTACAAAGGTCTGTGACTTAGATTATTTCTTGTACTTTATGTTGTCAGCTGGACCCAAGGACCCCTCAGACAGACGGCAGGATGGCGGACAGTTTGCCGGGCCCAGTGCACGCTCAGGACAGACAAGGCGCTCGCGACTCCTCTGCGGCAGCCCCGCGTCCAGCCGGGCCCCTCATGCCACAGAACCAGCACGGGCTCAGACCTTCCTCTCTAAGGCCCCTTGGATATCATTCATTCGCTGAGTGAAACAACAGTTCCACCTATTTGTGAATATTTTCTCTCTCAAAGATGGTATCACATAGAAAAAGGCTAGAAAAGGCATGTCTATTTGAATGATTCCTTTCATAATCAGAAAAAAAAAAAAATTAACCTTCTTTTGTCCAACTTCCAAGCCAGCCCCAGTATCTCCCCGGTTTCTCCCTGCATCCCCATGCACAGCTGCAGCAGCCGAGGGCCGTCTGTCACCTGCCCAACCCCCCCACCCCGGGCCGCCCGCTGGCCGGCTCACCTGGCTCTGAGCAGGCTCTTGGCCTTGTCGTCCCAGTGCTCGGACACCGTGAGCAGCTCCTGGAGCCTGGCCATGGCTTTCTCCACGGCTGCATACGGGGCCAGGCCCACCCCCAGGTCTATGAGGCGCCTCATATCATCTAAGGTGAGGGAGCTGGGGTCCAGGCACGCCTGCTGCACTTCCTCCAGCCAGCGGGCCTGCTCCAGGCGGACGCGCACCTCCGCGAGCTGCGGGAGGTCCACGTCAAACTCAAAGCTGACGTCCAGCAGCTCCTGCAGCTCGGCCGCACGGGGCGCCTCCTCGGAGAGCAGCTTCTGGCTCTGCTGCTGGAAATCTTCCACGCGGCTCAGAAGGTCCTGAAAGCACCCAGGCTGCTGATCAGAGCTGTGATTTCAGTCAGTTTCTTTCCCACTTAGAACTCCCCGCGCATAGCAAGGCGCCCGTGTCATCTTGCTGGGTTTTAGGGAGAATTCGGTTAAATGAGGGAACACACGCTAACTGACCACTGAGACGAGGGACTCAAACAAGACCCTGACCAGCAGCCATGAGCAGCTGGCGGCGCTTTCCCTCCGCTGTGAGAGCCTCTATGCTCTCCCTGTACACAGCCCTCCGTGCCACTCGCAGCACCTTCAGGAAGACAACATAGCCAACTCCCCAGGCCTCCCGGCGCCGGGCCGTTACCTTCAGCAGCGGCGCCTGGCTGAGGGCGCAGGGGAGCGCGTACAGCTGCGCCACGAACTGCCGGAGCTCGCTCACCGTCAGCTGGTTCGGGGACTTTCCTCCCCCAGATCGGAATCTTTGGAGACACAGGCCGGGGAAGCCACGTGAGCACACACCCGCGGGGAAGCCACGTGAGCACACACCCGGCTCAGCCCACGAGGCCAGGGGTCCCCGGCACACACCTGGTCTGCCGTTTCCCGTTGAGCAGCTGCTGGGCGACAGAGGCACACTTCTCCGCGTCCTGCGTGACCAGGCGCAGGTGGCGCAGGAGGTCGTTGTCTGGGAATTTCTTCATCTCTGACTCTTCGATCAAAGCCTTCAAGCTGGCGAGGCCTGGGAATGAAGGAAAGGCGCCTCCTGTGGCCATCGCGTCCACACCCAGACGGACGTGCAGAGGGGAGCCCGCTTTCACCAGCTCTGCTCTGCAAGCAGCTGCGATGCTTCACATCCCTACCCGGTTACGCTCAGTGCGGGGTGTTCCCGACAAGTGCCCAGAGGTGCCCTTCAGCACGGAACCCTTCAGAGCGGAAACGCTGACATGGAAAGCAGCCGACTTATCAAAGCAAAGTCAGTGCCAACCCTGACGGAGCCGCACGCCTCCCTCCTGCACTCCCTCTGCAGCGGGCAGGGAGCGTGTGCTCACGGGCGGGGCCCAGTGCCGGCCCTGAACACCGAGGGCACAGCCCGTGCGGCTCAGCCAGGGAAGCGCGGCGACACTGAGGAGGCAGGAGGCTGATGAGAGAACAGGACCTGACAGCCAGCACTTCAGAGGTGCTGCCTTTACCGGGACGTCTTGTTAATAAAGACGTTTCCTAAGGTTCCGTGTAAAACGTGAAACACTTTTGTTTCTGAGACAAAGAGGTGAAGGTCACTCTGCTCCCTGCCATGTGGCCAGCAAGCAGCACCTCACGCACTGCCCCCCATCAGCCCCTCTGGGATGCAGGGGCGTCTCGGGTTAAACCACTCGGGTTAAACCTCCCCGGCTCCTGCTGGGTGAGCCGTGCGGCATGAGCCGGCGGCTGTGCTACCCGGCGTGGCTCCTGCCACCAGCCCCACCGCCAACCGCAGGTCCTTCCTGACACGCACTCTGCTTCTTGCTGATCTTTGCCTCCAGAGCTTCGTTCACGGTCACGGCCCATTCATTGTAGGACTCTGCTCGCAGCTTCAGCGCGTTCATCATGGGGTACAGGTCGTCCAGGGTGTATCTGTATCTGCAGCCGGACATGTGGGTTTGGAGAAAGTCAGATGCTTTACACGCAGTGTTTCAGCCCCGGCACAGGGATGTCACTGAGCTTTTGTTACAGATTTCGTGTTTCCCACAGAAAAAAGCCATCTTCTTAAAACAATTTTTTAAAAAACCTACTCACCGCAGCTTGTATTTGCCAGGAGGACAGGAGCACAGCTCGGGCACGTGGTGCAGGCACACCAGCAGGCCGGGCTTGCAGGCACACGACACGGCCGACATGAAGCACGTCGTCTTGCACTTTATGCACTGACGCTCGTCGTCCGGCAACAGCTCAAAGTCCATTCTTTCCGAATCAATTACTCCCTGGAATAAAGTGAGCTTGGGGTCTCCGCGGGACAGTGTGACCCACCAGCCCGGAGCCGAGCACGCAGTGGCTGCCGGACCACCACGCGCGCACAGACCCCACCGTGGGGAACACCAGGCGGCAAGGACCGCCAACACGGCGGCGTCTGCCTCACTCGTCTGGTGAGGGCCCGTCCTTGTTGGACGAGGCTACGTCCTTGTGTTTGGCCATTTTGATGTGAGAAAACAGTGATGAGCAGGATGACAAAACTCGAGAGCAGCTGCTTATTCTACTTCAAGGGGCAGAGGGCAGAGCCAAGGAAATGTGTGTGCTTTCAGCTTCAGGGGAAGAAGCTGGAGAACCCACGGAGGACCAGCACGAGGACAGGGAGGAGGGGGGCGAGCAGGACTGTGAGCAGGGCCTGCCGAGAGGGGCAGTGCCGAGTGGCACAGAGCCCTTCACCCCAAAAGTTATCTGAAGGGATCCCGTTCCCTGACAAGAACGAGTCACAATAGAGCATCTGCTAACGGAAAAGGTGTCAAGAAAAACCAAGGCTGAAGCCGTGAACTTCACCTGCAGCTGCTCCACGTGACAGCCAGACCCAGGACGCAGCTCGTCGGTGACAGAGCGAACCCTCACCTCCCTCCTCATCTGGGCCTGGATCCAAACCCAGCCTGAGTGAAGTCAGCTCATGGACCATCAGGCTCCTCTGTTTCACTCTTTTATTCTGTTTTTGTGGGGTTTTTAAAACTACTAGTATTTTAGAGAGCGAGGAAGGGAGAGAGACAGACAGACAGACACCTGTTGTTCCACTCATCCACATCCACTGGAAACTAGACTGACATGACGTTTATAAATGGTATTCAAGTGCCTAAGAACTTGGCTGAAACAGCACAACGCTGGGGTTCCAGAAGGCTCACCAGTTTGCGGACGGTCTCTCGGAGAGCTCGCTCGTCCTCGATCATGATGGCCATGTCCTTCTGGACAGTGGAAGCCACGACCACGTCCAGCACGCCGGCCTTGGCGGCCATGCGGCAGATCATCTCGTCGTGGGAGAACACGCAGTAGCGGTGCAGCAGGCGGTAGTGCTCCACGCACTGGCGGCCCAGGGGCAGCTGGGGGACAGGAAAGCACATGAGCCACCTTCCTGCTGCCAAGGGTGCCGACCTCGTTACCCAATCACCCAAGGTTGCCGTCTGGGTCCTGCAGATCACGTATCAGCTCTAGGAGCCTGGGGCCTCTTTAAATCTTTGCATCTCCAAGACCTGGCATATGAGTCGCCTTCATTAAAAAGTCACTTACAAAGCCCCAATGTATTAACAATGCATCACTGTTCACAAGGTAAAACCTCATGGGAAATACGGATTTACACATTTTCTGAAGCAGCTGTGCTGAGCGGGGCGTGGCTAACGTCCTTCAGGGACAGAAATGCTCCAAACGACACCGAATAGTTACAGGTGCAGGAGCCTCATCGCTCAGAAGCCACGAGCAGCGTCGGCATCGTCAGAGCTAACGTCACACGTAAGTCAGACACCTTGGTGAGTGAGCAGCATGAACACGGACATAAAACCCTGCTCACAAGTAACTGAGGCCAAAGGCGCCCCTACAACTGCTGCTGGGGACACTGAGGTAGTGCTCAGCACGGACCCGTCTTAAGGCTGGACTGTCATCGGTTTGCAATGAGATACTGAGCTGCAGTCAAAATGTAAATCAAGAGACTCTCTGTTGAGTCTTTTACACAAGAAACAACTGTCCACGGAACCGAGCAGAGGGCTCAGTACAGGCCGGACGTGCAATCCAAGCACAACGTGTGCGAGCGCCCGGTCTCGCGGGCGGGCAACTACCGGCAGACCAGGCTTCCTTCCGAGTGGCAACAGGTTAATCAAGCAACTGCCCGCAGAGCGTTCTGCACTCGAGACTGAGGCAGAGGCATCGCCCTACCCAGTCCACCGTGCAGAAGTTGACGGCCTCGGCGAAGTTAAAGCCTTGGTTGAAGCCGCTGTGGTAGGCCCTCGGGAACGTGATCACAAACTCCCCGGCGCACTGGTTCGTCCGGTAAACCTGCGGGACACACGGGAGGTTCAGTGACGTGCTCACGGAAGACCATCTGGACTAGACTGGACTAGACTCCTCGAAGGGTGGCTTTCCACTAATCAAAAGTGAGCCAGAAAAAACAGCACACACCACTGTGGCAGAACACAGGACAGAGCAGTGCCCCAGCCACAGGGCTGTGGGGGGTCTGAAAGAAATCATGGCTACATCCCGGATCAGGACTCATCTTTCTAATGCAGCCACGGTGAAGAGTGTCCTATGTCATTAAACCAAAACAGGCTGCTGGTTCGATTCCCGGTCAGGGCACACACCTAGGTTGTGGGCTCAATCCCCAGTGGGGGCGTGCAGGAGGCAGCAGATCCATGATTCTCTCTCATCATTGATGTTTCTACCCCTCTCTCTCTCTTCTTTCCTCTTTCTCTCAAATCAATAAAAAAGAACGTATTTTTTAAAATAAGCTCAGCCTGGCCCGGCCGGCGTGGCTCAGCTGGTCGTGGTGTTGCCTGTGGCGCTGTCTGCATCCCAGGGGACTCTGCTCCCCCACAGGCACGCATCTCCTGAACTCTAGGGTTCCCATGAGACATGCAACCAGGGGTGCAGTGAGCAGTAGCTCATCCCAGACTCACCCCTCGAGCCTGACTTCGATGCCCCCTTTCCCGTCAGCCAAGCAGCCATGCCGTCTCTCTCTTCCTCTAGCCTAAGCCCTCCCTTGTAACACATCCCCAGCTTAATAAACAAGCTCTCAACAACAATAGATCAACAGGTAGACAGATAAATTAATAACATGTTATTTTCAGTTCGTCATTGAAAATTAAGATCCTATAGGTTCAATAAACCATTTTTTAGAGCAGGGACGGAGTGTGGATTTCTGATTATAACAGAATCTAGCCTTTTCCCCAGGGGTTTATACTGACATGTCACGTGTACTATTTAAGGTTTTGTCTTGTTGCAGAAAGGAACGAGGTATAAATGAAAGGAGAATTAAGCGGTGAAGCTGCGTGACTGTGAATGGATGGACACACAGAGAAAGCCTCTTATGGCCGAGGATCCTCAGTGCCGTACCAAACGCACCCAACAGCGTCGCCGGCCAGGCGTCCCCCAACCCCCGCGATACCCAGCGCCCCCGGGTGTGAAGCAAGAGGAGGGCTGAGACGTACAGGCACTTCATGCGTCATCAGGGTGTTGGGGTTCATGATGGTCACCAGCTGGTGCAGCAGGTCCGGCTGGGACACGAAGAGCTCGGGCGCCAGCCTCTTCATGACGCTCTCCAGCTGCTCGGCCGCGTACCCGGGGACGCCGTACCAGGTTTTGGGCTCACCCCTGGGAACAGATTAGAAAAACCAATCCATCTCAAAAAACATGCAACCATGACCCTTCAGTCGCTTCTTCAAATCACACACATTCACAGAATCAACCTGCAACATCAACACGGCCAGGCAGTCCCCACAGGACGCGCACCCTGGGGACACCTGGGGACACGGGTCTGACCGTCCGTGTGGGTGCGTTTTCCCTCCAGGCACGGAGGCTGAACATGGGCTTTCCCCCGAGATCCCTGTCCTCCCCCCTTCGTCTGACCCTTCAGAAATGCAAGTCTCTAGAATCCCTGGGAATATCAGGTGTCACGCAGTGTAGGATATTGGGTTGCCACAATTTCCTAGGCTGACAAGGAAGGACAGCTCTCCATCTCCCTTTACCTTGTCCATTCCGACAGGGAGCAAACACCACTAAGGCAATTAGCATCCTAAAGAGCTTATTCTTCAAAGCACTTTACGCTGCCCAACAGTGACCCTGAGCACCCCTGTGAGGTATGGTAAATGCAACCCTCATGTTACAGCTCCGAGCCCTTGCCTAGGCCCCAGGGAAGCAGGACAGAGAGGCTACCACTATATGACTAGCCCTTTCTGACTACATCCTTCCGTTCCTGGTGGTGGGATTTACTGAGTGACAGATCTTCAAATATCTTGTTCTTAGAAAAGAAGGGAAATGCGGAGGGGAGGACAGAGGGGGAAATGGCTCTGGATGAAGAGTTGAAAAGCTGCCTCAGCCTTCCCCCCTCCTGTGGCGGGGCCCACTGGACTGTGTGGCGAGGCCAGAATCAGCACCACAAACAGCAGCGGGAAGTCCCAGGAGCTGGAGGGCACCGCGTGCCTACCCTCCACACGCCACACGCCCCCAAAGGTACAGAGGGGCTGCCACAGGAACCCCGAGGCTCCGCTCAGCCCTCCGGGAGGAGAGCCTTTGACAACTGGCTCCCCTCCCCTCAGAAACACGTCAGACTTGAAAACAGCGTGTGCGCAATCTCGGGCTCCTGGGCTCCCTAGAAATACTTCAGAGCCACTCCTTAACTCGTTAGGACGCCTGTTCCAACAGCAGGGAAAAATCTTAAGGAAAAAAAACGTAGGTCATCACT
This sequence comes from Myotis yumanensis, assembly GCF_028538775.1. Lineage (NCBI taxonomy): Eukaryota > Metazoa > Chordata > Mammalia > Chiroptera > Vespertilionidae > Myotis > Myotis yumanensis. Next base: position 252,561 of record NW_027223773.1, on the reverse strand, counting down.
CTTCATACACAGCTAAGAGATGTGTCAGTCAAGAGCTGAGACATCCGAGGGGAGGACTCACCAGTGCAGGTAGTTGATGGAGTAGCTCCAGTGGTCCTCGATGTGCCAGCAGAAGGAGGAGAAGCACATGCCCACGTACAGCCAGGGCAGCTTCATGCCGCAGATGTCGGCCGTGATGTGGGCCAGGACCGACTGCTCCATCACCGGCATGTTGTTCAGGTTCCAACCGCTGTCCAGATATTCCTACGGACAGGTCAAGACCACGAGGCTCAGCCACAGCAGGCGCACATCTTACAACTGCTTGTTTAAAACGACGGTGAAAGCAGTCTCCTTCCAAATAAAAACGCCGGGTGGGAGGGAGAAGCCACTCTGCTGACCCTCGGACGCCACAGGCGGCTTCTGGCATTTTATACAAACGGACTCCCACAGCACAGGCTGGTGTGCCCACCCCCTCCTTATGTGACTACAAAAGAGCACAGACAACACGAGTGGTTTTGCATAAAGTTAAAAAAATGGGCACATGACTCTAAGGTGCTGCAGCCAGGACAGTGCTGTGGGGGAGGGGTCGTCTGAGACGGGAGGTGGGGAGCAGAGGGCAGGAGCAGCTGCGGGGAGAACGGGGTGACATCATGGATCTTCCTGTGCTGCTAGACGGAGTATTCAACTGGGGAAAACTCATCAAGCTGCACATGTAGTTGTGGACTTTTCTGTGCAAATAGATTTCAAGGAAGTTGAGCCCCCGAAAAGATCTGACTTCTTACTAGGATAGAACAGAAACCATGCTAGGAACTTGCTAGTGGGGAAAATAATGGACTCAAACTTTAAAATTCAGCCCTGACCGGTTTGGCTCAGTGGATAGAGCGTCGGCCTACGGACTGAAGGGTCCCAGGTTCAACTCCGGTCAAGGGCATGTACCTTGGTTGCGGGCACATCCCCAGTGGGGGGCGTGCAGGAGGCAGCTGATCGATGTTTCTCTCTCATCGATGTTTCTAACTCTCTATCCCTCTCCCTTCCACTCTGTAAAAAATCAATAAAATATATTTTAAAAAATAAATAAATAAATAAAATAAAATAAAATTCAAAGACAAGTATGTCTGGCCCCAATCCCTCAGATTTCCTTCAGAAAGAGAAAGCCAGGTTAGAGCGCCTGTAGGCCAAGGGAGCGAAGTCACTGTCCCATGTCGTCCCCGTGCAGTGGCACAGCGGGGACTAAGATTACTTGTGGGTTCTTCCTATTTTTCTTGAAATCATTGAAAACCTGGTACTTAAGGTTTTCCTGAAAGTAGTCACCAATCGCTTCCAGCCAACCAACCGGACACGGAACCAACAGCCCGAGTCCCAAGCGGCATCGATTGCAGGGAGGCTGCCACTGGCCCAGGATGCCGCCCCGCAGGGCAGGCACAAGCTCACTAGCAGGTCCTCGAAAGGCAGGCGCTGCCCCTGCACCCACCTCCTCCTCGGGGGAGAGTTCGACCTTCCCGTCGCGGACGGGGAAGCCACTGCCAAACTCCTTGGAGGCGATATCGGCTCCGTACTCGACGGTGACGTCTTCCTCAATCGTGCTGACCAGCCGCCAAAATTCCTTCTCAACCAGTTCAGTGGGGACCATCTGGAGACAAAACCGTAATCAGCAGGAGAAGAAATGCATTTCCGCAGACACGCACGGCCGGCGGCCAGCCTGACCAGGTGCTTAGGACCCCACCTACGGGACATGGTTCTCTCTGTTCCGCCTTGGAGTCCAGACAGTCCCGCTATTTCGTTACTAAAGGAGTAACGAGGGTTAAGCATTCATATTTCTGGCCCTGGCCAGTGTGGCTCAGTGGATAGAGCGTAGTCCTGCAACTGAAGGATCCCGGGTTCGACTCCGGTCAAGGGCACATGCCCGGGTTGCAGGCTCGATCCCCAGTGTGGGGCGTGCAGGAGGCAGCCGATCAATGTTTCTCTCTCATCATGGATGTTTCTATCTCTCTCCCTCTTTCTTCCTCTCTGAAATCAATAAAAATATATTTAAAATAATAATAATAATAATTTTTAAAAAGTCAACCAGAGACAGAAGAGGCCACGGACAAGCCGGCAGGGCTGGGTGAGCAAACACCTGGGCAACAACGCACAAGGGGCCAGAGAAGGGAAAGGCGGCGCATCACCAGGAGCCGTAACCCCACTAAGTAAGCAAACACTCGTGACGTCAGTGACGTCAGTGACGTCAGGGGCCGTGAATGACCAGCAGCGATCTGAGTCCGTCACCTCCCACGAACACGGTCCGGCGGCAGGACCAGCGTGCGGAGGCCCCGGCCACACTTCCCCGAGGGGAGAAGAGCGCCGCTCAAGATCCACAATTAGGCCAGAAGCCTTTAATGCTTGTGCTCCCGTACGAGCGTGAAATGCTGGGCGAAGCACGCGATGCTCCTCCATGAATAAGCGCAATTTCAGTGTATAAACGCGTTTCCAATGCACAGCGCACTTAGTGGCACACGGATTGGTCATTCAATAAATTTTGTGAATTTTTCTTTAAATTACATTTGCTGAGCTGAGAGGATTATTGGAGATTTCCTGTATTGATATTGTTACTGCTGCTGTGCAATTTGTGTGGCAAAATCTCTATCTCTAGAGAAATCAAATGAAAAACTGGAATGCATCTTAACATTTTGTTGAATTTTAATACCACTAAACAATTACAGGTGTCCCTGTGCACGACCATGGCGACCAGAGGAAAGTGCCATCCAAATGTGCCTTCAGACCCACCTTTTCAAAAAGTTATTAAAATCCTCAATCAAAGCAGTATGTATGTACATACGTGGACTGGCATGTTGAAGTAGTCGGACTTGAACGCATCTGCCATTTCCCCAAAGGTACGGAGGGTATAGTCTCTGGCTGCTTGCTCAAAGCCAAATGCTTCTTGTGGCTTACTACACTCCTGCCCAAAAAATAATAATAATTTATACATATACATACATACACACACACACACACACACACCCCCCAAAAAGCAGATTACTAAAATGCTTAAGTAATATAATTCCACTCATTTAAAACAGAAAAAAGTCTGGGTGAATATACATCAAAACGTTAGCCATGGTGACCTACAGGTTATAAAATCACTTTGTTGAAGTCGTTCAGTGTTTAAGAATTTCTGCCAAGAGCACAGTGTTTTATTCAGTGGAAAAGCTTCAAGTGTCGTGATTAACCTCCTCCTGCTTCCTGCTCCGGCTCAGCCGTGAGAAGACGCCTCCCTGTGCAGAGGCAGCCCAGTTCCTCTGGGACATGATCCCCAAGGCCAGGTCTGACCCAGAGGCAGCACAGCGCTCGCACGTCTGCCCGCCCGGCTGTCCCTCCTCACCTGGGCCACGCACTTCGGACACCGCCAGTCTCCCTTGGGCACGTCGTGCAGGGGCGGCACCAGGCAGAAGGTGTGGTAGCTGTCGTCACACCCGTCACACAGGAGCAGCCGGTCCTCGTCGCTGCCGCTGCCGCACAAGAGGCAGACGTACAGGTCCACCTGCAGCCAGGACAGGGCACCGGCACGTGAGTCCTTCGGCCTTTGTGAGACTCTAAGAACTAACGGGTCACAGGTATGACCCAGCCTGTCCCTGCTGCGAACGACGTCCCCCCTCACCCCCCGACCCTGTGCACACACAGGCCGCCCGGCACCTGCTCCCCACGCCTCCCTTTTCCTTCTGAGCTGGAAGTTAGAAAACACCTGCTTGATTTTTTTAAAAATGTATCTGAATTCATTTCAGAGAGAGGAAGGGAGAGGAAGAGATAGAATGTCAATGATGAGAGAGAATCATGGATCGCTGCCTCCTGCACGCCCCCCACTGGGGATCCAGCCCACAACCTGGGCCTGTGCCCTGACTGGGAATCCAACCGTGACCTCCTGGTTCATACCAGGTAGGTCGACGCTCCACCCCTGACCCACACCGGCCGGGCAGCACCCGCTTGGGTTTGATTGGCTTTCAGCGCGTCTGGAGGAGCTCGTGACCCTGAGCAATTCTGAGCCACCAGCTCCCCGCCTCGGTGCTCAGGTACCCGTGTGCCTCCTCACTTATAAGCTCATACGATAAACTGACTCGAGGAGGCCTTTCCACTGTCAGACACCGAGCTAGCAGCCTAAGCACGAAGGATGCACTCGGGGGGGAGTGTTAACGATGTCACTCACAGCACTGGTGGTTTTCTTAGGTCGACTCTTGGGTTTCTCCCTCTCACTTTCCAGAAGGTGCTCTTTCTTCTCAATGGGTTCTTGCTTAATGCTGCTCTTCATGTCTTTCTCTGCAAGAAGTCGTCCACGTTAGCTCCTCCTGTGCTGTGCTCCGCCTCCTCGCCCCTCCTTCCCTCCAAACGCACACGGGACATGAACACGGCCTCATGTTTCTTCCCGCTCAGCAGCAGTGACGCCCAGCGTACTGCGTTCAACTCATGAGGATAAAATGCAAACTCTCACCCCATTTATATCCAAGATGTGGGTACAGATGCTGCTCAGATTTGTAACCGTTTAAAACAACATGTACTGAGGGTGAGGGAGGCAGAAGAGGGTGAAGGGGAAGATGGAAATGGAAGGAGACTGGGCTGGTGAATGGGGTGAAGACATAATACAAGACGCAGAGGATGGATTAGAGACCTGTACCTGAACCCTACGTAACTTTACTAGCCAATGTCACCCCAGTAACTTCAGTAAAAAAGTAAAACCACCACCGACAAAACACACACTGTGTCAAGGAAGCCCTCGTGGCCCTGCCTGCCAGAGCCTGCGCCCTGCCCGCGGGCCTCCTGCAAATGGACAAGCCTCCACGACCACCTGCCTCACCTCCCACTGCCTGTTCCAGGAACTGTGGCGAAAACAGAGCTGCATGAACTACCCTGTGGTGGGCACCGTGCTAAATGCTTTCCATAAACCACTAACCCTTTGCAACAAATCCATTCCAAAGACAAGAAAACACATTAAAGGCCGTCAAGGAATCTCTCTAAGGTCATAAACCAGTCAGTGGCCGAGCCAGGGCTGGGTCTGTGTTTTTAAAAATCACTCCCCATTACACGCACTGCCTCCGCTCACTCGACCATCACCAGGAACCAGGTCCGTGACTGCCTGTCCAGGACACAGGACTCCCCCTGCGAGTCCCAAGCCTACACCTCAGTGCCTGGCATCCAGCAAGGCCAGGCAAACGACTTTCCACCAAAATTCAGACTCAGAGCAGGTCTGCCTGCCCAGTGGAAACACACCTGTCGGACATGCAGCCCAGGCACAGACCACTGCTCTTGCGTTTCAGAGCAGCAGCTACACGCCCAGGTGCCCACCTGCCTGTTAGCTGGCGCTTCACGAGGAGAAGCACCTTAACCCAGCGATGCCGAGGGAACAGCTGCCCCGTGTTCTCTTCATAACAAACAAACCACGGCTTTCACTTGCTGCCTCTGCACAGCTTCCTTACCGTTCTCATACTTCGGAGTCGGGCAACCCATTCGACGTCTCAGGTTGTGAGTTCTGGCTTCTGTTGTCTCTTCTGGTTCTATTTTAATGTTCATGGCCTTGAAAACAGTTGTCACACACGTAAATATATCCTTTAAAAACAATAACTCTCAACTCCACCTGGAGCCTCAAAGTGGCTACCATCCCATAAACTGTTTATTAACATGGTATCCAAACGTCCCTCTCCGCCCTCGAGATGCGGAAGCTTGGTCCTCCTTGTGGGTCCTCACGCTCCCCTCAGGGCTGCTGACAGTCAAGGCTCCCTCCCCCTTTTGCGGAAACACGAGAAAAACAGCTTCACTCTTATCTAATGTCTCTATTTTTGTAAAGGCCCTGGTCAAACTGGCTCCGTGGTTAGAGCCCGGCCTGCGGATGGGAGGGTCCCGGGTTTGATTCCCGGCCAAGGGCACATACCGTGGTTGCAAGTTTCTCAGCCCCATTGGGGTGCATGTGGGAGGCAACCAGTCAGTGTGTCCCTAAGAAAAAAACATCCTCAGTTGGGATTTTTAAAAGTTCTCTCCAGCCTCCCCTCTCCTCGCTCCCTCCGAGGCGACGGAGCCCAGGGCCGCGTGTGGACGCCCATCTTCCCAGGACTGTTAACAAGCAGCCATCCGTCCAGGCAGCAGCAACCAGAGCGAGTTCGGGGACTCCCCATCCTCCGGCAGCACAGTCCCCAAATACAGAAGCGAGAGCACACCCGGACCCTCTGCACACCAAGGAGGCTGGAGACCGAGAGAGCCCGCGTGGGACAGACGGAACCCGGTCAGACGGACGCGCACAGGCTCTCACCTCTGCTCGCATGCGCTTTGCTCGCCGGGCGGGGGGGCAGGTTTCCACGGGCTGCACTGACTGCCTCTGGGGGATGTCATGTGGCTTGTACTCCTTGTCCTTCGTGTCTGTGGCCAGGTTTGGCTTCTGCAGACACTAGAATAAAACACAAGAATCCCCCCCTTTTTAAATCTTAGACAATTTCACTGGAATTTTTAAAGGTCTATTTAGCAATTACTTATTACATACATACAGGCCTGCAATTTTTAAAAATCTAAATAAACACAAAGTCCACACTTGCCAGCCTCTCTCTCACACACACACACACACACACACACACACACACACACACACACAACCAAGCAGTGTCTTACAAGCAGTGTCTTCCACACACAATCAAGGCCTTTCATTCCCCGTGGAGACAACGTGCGGATCATCAGTGAAACACGACAGCGTCAGGCCACCCGACACTCACCCGCAAACTGTCTCCGGACAAGAACAGGTTGTAGGGGTGGAGGATTCGCTCGTAGTGCCCTCTGATGTGGGAGCCCACGGCTTTGCCAGGAGCAAACCCCATCTTGGTGGCAATTTTGGTCCATTTTCTATCCTTGCAAACAACTGCAAATCCACCTTCTTCTGCAACTAACTGTTCAATGAAATAGCAAGAGAAATCAGAGACCCCTCCACGGACACCCCTGCTAATTCCCTCGTGCCGACGTGTGACTCCAAAGCACAGTGCTCTCGGCCGTGGTGATCTCCAAAGACACACTTCCTAAGCCAAAAGAAAACACACACACACACGACCTCTTTAAAGAATCCTTCCCAACTCCCAACCTAAGCATATGCCCTGACGGAACCCAACTCGCAAGCTTTAGGTGTAGGGATGATGCTCCAACCAACTGAGCCACCGGCCAGGGCTACACTGTTATTTTTAAGCTAGAAAATTAAAACATCGCTTTTGATAGCATACTCCATAATCGTTCTGCACCCCAAAAGCTACTTCCCTCTCTGGGGTGAAGCACTAGATTAACAATGAAATCTCTCTCTAAAGAAAGGGTCCGACTCAGTGACCCTTTAATCTCCACAAGCTAAAAGTCGGGAGGAAGGCAGTGTGTTTGTAGGAAGAACGGAGACTTAAGGCTGGAACCTTAAGTTAAGGTGTTAAATGACTCGGGCTTCTTAGCTCGGTCAGTTTTCTCTGAGCTCAGTCGTCCTTCCTCTATAATAAAAGCCTACCATGCACATTGTCCCCTTGGGCGGAGTTCAACCGCTCGCTATGATGTGCGCTGACCCCTGCGGACTGAAGGGTCCCGGGTTCGATTCCGGTCAGGGCACATGCCTGGGGTATGGGCTCAATCCCCAGTGGGGGGCGTGCAGGAGGCAGCCAACTGACAATTCTCTCTCATCATTGATGTTTCTCTCTCTCTCTCTCTCTCTCTCTCTCTCTCCCTTCCTCTCTGAAACCAATAAAAATATATTAAAAACAAAAACAAAACACGGGTGGCAGCAAAATATTTCACAAAATAAGGCTTTAAAGATCTGCCAAGTAAGAGCCCAATCAACTCAGCTGAATGAAGAATTTCATTTGACACATTTTAACCGTAAGTTTGAGCCTTAAGCAAAGAAGACCCATCCTCCTGTCAGGACGAGGACTCCATGGGAGACGCCCATTCGCCTTTACCTTGTTGAGCTGAAACAAGTCCAGGATCTTCCTCTCCACGTGCGGGATCTTCAGAGTACTTCCCTGCAGCTCCCAGTACTTCGCAATCTGGTCCAGGAAATTCAGTTTCACACGGGTTTGAGCCTAAATGTCAAAGAATTGTGTTTCAATCTAATGTTAAGGTCTTTTCATTCTTACAATATTTAAGTGCAAGAACACTTTTGAATTCAATAGGGAAACTATCAAAAAGATACAAAATAAAACTGGTTAAATAATTAAATATTAACTCAACAAAAATTTAATTCCACTCCTACCGTGTGCCAGCAGAAGGGAAGCACCCAGTAAGGCCTCCCCAGCACCTGCGGGATCTGCACCCAGTAAGGCCTCCCCCGCACCTGCGGGATCTGCACCCAGTAAGGCCTCCCCCGCACCCGAGGGCTATGAAAGTGCTTCCTACAAGGGCACGGGAAGCAGTGCTGTTATGACAAGTAAGCTTCCATATGCTCCCCTCCATCTTTTTACCATGTAGGCACTTTAAAGACCTTCCCAACACCTTCCCAGGCCTCAGAGCTATGCCTATCTCCTGTCTTCCGAGTTCAACTCAAAAATGCACATCGAGTACCACCACCACCAGGACCCACAGAACCCAGTGGACACCCGTGCCCACTAAGTGAAGAATGTTTGCTCAGTAGAGAAAAACAAAATATGGTTTCGTTCAAAACAAAAACCAGATCGACAAACCATGACGGCAAACACCCTGCCTCCTCCGTTACCCACCCCAAGCCCCGCGCGCCCTGCAGTTAGGGCCTCCGCAGACGGCGCTGAGACACACCGCTCCTCTCTAGAGCCCCTGCTCACTCCTCGGGAAACAAGTGCCAGCAAACTGGGGTGAGATGTGCATTTGGGAGAAGCCAGAGCTGAAGGTCTCTCCTTTAGATGGTTCTCAAAGGACATTCCTTCACAACCCAAATTCGAGGGGTTGCCACCAAATGTGGATTGAATGAAAGAACCGGCCAACCAGGGACGGAAATCGGTTTTCAATGAAAATGGGTTTGCTGCGAAGGCCTCGTTGCCACTTTCTTGACTATGATTTTCAGTGATTTGGCCATATTTCAGTTTCACTAAAACCACTAGCCCTGTGGGGGAGCCTTTTGCCAGGGGCTCCCCTCCTCCACCCAAGACCCAGGCACCAGCGCAGCAGTGAAGACAGTACCTCCAACTCGTTCAGCCTCTGGATCCGGGGCGTGAAGTGAAGCTTGTCGACATCACATGCAAACGGTGGCTGCCAATCCTGGGGATGAAGCAAAGGCTTTTGTTACAAGAATTTATAATTCTGGCATTTTAAACATCGTTTTCAATTAAAACCCTGGGTCCTAGGGTTTCAGTGGATACTTCTAGGTTCTTTCCTTTCCTTTCCAATCGTATTCACTATAAACAAGACCCCCATGCCCTTAGGGAAGCTTGCTTGAGCCTCATTCAATGGTCCAGGTCTCACGTACTGCAGGTTGAGGGGGAATCAACCTGATCACAGCAGCTTGGACTCAAGAATGGGGCTTCAGCCCTGACCGGTTTGGCTCAGTGGATAGAGCGTCGGCCTGCGGACTCAAGGGTCCCAGGTTCGATTCCGGTCAAGGGCATGTACCTTGGTTGCGGGCACATCCCCAGTAGGGGGTGTGCAGGAGGCAGCTGATCGATGTTTCTCTCTCATCGATGTTTCTAACTCCCTCTCCCTCTCCCTCCTCTCTGTAAAAAATCAGTAAAATATATTTTAAAAAAAGAAAAAAAAGAATGGGGCTTCATTTGGCTCCATAGACAGACACCAGTTACCCGTTAGTGCGACAACCGCCTCATAAAACAGTGCTACTGGTGTTCAATAAATGCTACTGAGCAAGTAAAAATTCTAATTAGGACAGTTAATTTTTTTTTTTTACTTTATTGATTTTAGAGAGAAAGGGAGAGACATCGATTTGTTGTTCCACTTATTCATGCATTCATTGGTTGATTCTTTTTTAAAAATATTTTTTTATTGGTATCAGAGAGGAAGGGAGAGATAGAAACATCAATGATGAGAGAGATTCATTGATTGGCTGACTCCTGCACGCCCCTACTGGGCATGTGCCCGCAACCCGGGCATGTGCCCTTGACCGGAATCGAACCCAGGACCCTTGAGTCCACAGGCCAACGCTCTATCCACTGAGCCAAACCGGCCAGGGCCATTGGTTGATTCTGGTATGTGCCCTGCCTGGGGAAGGAACTCACAACCTTGGGGTATCAGGACGATGCTCTACCCCCTGAGGCGCCCAGCCAGGGCCATAGGAAGTTACATTTCAATGTTGCTTTAGAGCTAAAGGTGAAAACTAGAAAATCAAAAGCTGACTGCTAAAAAGTTGCCAATCAAGACAACTGAGTGACAAGACTTTGTAAACAAAGAGAAAACTGTTCATAGGCAACTGTAGCAACTGAGGTTCTCACTGTAGCTGGTTTCCCTTCATTAAGAAGCTCCCACAGCTTTAATGTTAAACCCTTCCACAGACAACAGGAAAGGCTGCAAGGAGAGACAGATGTCCCTTTAAAAAATACTCAGCTACTCATATACCCAGTCTTACCATGAGGAAAACATCAAATAAATTCCTACAAAACACCCAGTCAGTCAGTACTCCTCAAACAAGGTCATCAAAACCAAGGAAAAGTCTGAGAAACCGTCATCGCTAAGAAGAGCCTGAAGAGCCGCGACAGCTCCGTGAACAGGGCAGCCTGGATGGGGTCCCGCCCCAGAGGGGCGGCAGGGAAAACGGAGGCAATCTGCGCGAGAGACTAGCTTAGTAACCACGTGGTTCACGAAGTTAGTAAAACTAACGAAATGACAAAATGACACCAAAGGGGCCCACTTCAACTTTTCAGTTGCTCCTGGCTACATAGAATTTCACTTTTTCACTTCATGGAGCAACAGGTGGGTAACTAGCTGAGCCCTCACCAAACCCTCCCCTGGTTCCACAATGGCCTCTTCCAGGGAAGAGCGAGAGCCAAGCCTTCCTAAGCAACTTTCCCTTTTTACTAACACAACCATTCTCAAAGTTTTGGCCTCAGGACACCCCCCTCCCTTTTTTAAAATATATTTTTACTGATTTCAGAGGAGGGAGAGACAAATGTCTATAATGAGAAAGAATCATCGATAGGTTGCCTCCTGCAGCCCCTCCCCACCCCACCAGGGATCGAGCCCACAACACAGGCATGCACCCTTGACCAGCATCACACCCGGGACCCTCAGTCCGCAGGCCAACCCTCTATCCACTGAGCCAAACCAGCCAGGGCAGGACCCTTTTTAAACTTAAAAGCTGAGGACTTCAAAGAGCTTTAATTTGTATGAGAAACAGCTATTCACTTTTATCACATCAGAAATGAAGGCATTTTAGAAACTCATTTATTAAGCAAAAAATAGTGGCATTGTTTTATTTCGCATACATTTTCCAATTCTTTGTATCTGGCTTAATAGAAATAAGCTGGGTTTTCCTATCTCCCACAGTCAGTCAGTTGCAGCGTCAGTTGTCTTGGTTCAAACATAGAAAGAAAAGACGGCCACTGGCATCTAGTTGACAAGACGAGGTTCCCTTGGACCTGCTGAGAGGGTCTGCGCATCCTCCCAGGTCCTCAGCCCAAACTCGGAAACCAACTGCCCTCAGCGAGCCCCTAAGGGCTCCCCATCCCATCTGTCCTTCCAGCAAACTGTCTACCCAGGTTTTAAAAGCAGCCTTTCACGTGCTGTCTCCTTTCACAAATGTCAATTCCTGACCTGTGTATGAGGGGCCAACATCTCTAGACACCACGTCAAACCAGTGTTCCCCAAAGTCCTACCATCGAAATGATCCCGAAAATACCAACACAATCACCTGCAAACATGCGTGGTATTAAAATAATAAGGACCAAAGGATCAGAACACTTGGGAAAATGGTGACTATAGATAGAACAGGCCTGGCCAAAGTATCAGTCCAGTTTCACAGAACGACTTACTTAAAAGAATGTTTTAATTTCTAAATATTAAAGATCTGGAAAGGCGACCTGCCTAGGTAGCCCGGTTGGCTGAGCTTTAGCGTGACCAGAAGCGCTACTCAAAACTCAAACACTTGGGCCCTACAGTGGTCAGTGACATCGATGAACCAGGAGTTTCCACACAAATGAGCCAGGCAACCAATAAACAGCACGTGCAATGCCTAAGCTCATACATATTGATAAACTAAAAGAATGAAGGTATACTTAAAATTTCATAGACAGCCCGAGCTGGTTTGGCTCAGTGGATAGAGCACTGGCCTGCAGACTGAAGGGTCCCGGGTTCAATTCTTGTAAAGGGCATATGCCCAGGTTGCGGGCTCGATCCCCAATAGGGGACGTGCAGGAGGCAGCTGATCAATGATTCTCTCTCATCATTGATGTTTCTATCTTTCTCCCTCTCCCTTCTTCTCCTAATTCATTAAAAGTATATTTTAAAAAATAAAATAAAATTTCATAGACAGCCCTAACTGGTTTGGCTCAGTGGATAGAGCGTCAGCCTGTGGACTGAAGGGTCCCAGGTTCGATTCTGGTCAAGGGCACATGCCCAGGTTGCGGGCTCGATCCCCGGTGGGGGACGTCCGAGAGGCAGCCGATCCATGATTCCCTCTCATCGTTGATGTTTCTATTTCTCCCTCCCTCTCCCTTTTTCTCTGAAATCAATAAAAATATATATATATTTTTAAATTATAGACAAATATAATAGACAAAAGACATGGTACGTTGAGCAAAACAAAACTCATGGACATGGACAACAGTGTGGGAAGGGCGGGGAGAGGGAGGTAGGAGAGGGTAGAGGGGGGTAAATGGTGATGGGAAAATTGAAATCTAGGAAAAAATTAAAAGAAGTGGTATGATGATGTCATATATGTGCATCTTAGGATCTTAACTGATTTCCCTGCAGTTGTGTTTGGATGGCCAGAGGGGAGCTGGGAGGGGAGCTGAGAAGCTGGGTGACTTCTGGTATCGGTGCTGGAAGAACACCGAGTGGAATCCCTCAATCTGTCCTGTGACGGCTGTGACATCTTAGGCAAGTCACTAACTTCTCTCAGCACAGTCTCCTTACCTGTAAAACTGCTACACCTTAGCACAACGATGAGCACATACCAGAAGCCAAATGTTCTTATTCCTACCCTAGTGTCCTTCCCACGGGACCTCTACTCTCTAACCAACCAACTTCCAAACCAAATTACCTTGGATCTAAATCAAACTCTAAACCCTGCCCCTGCCCCCCACCCCAGGATCCTGATGAGCAATGACCTGTTACGTAAGAAAAAGATATATTTTTGCAAATGAAGGTTGGACAGCCTCAAGGTTAGTGTGAAAACACGTAGGTGCAGAGGAACCCGGAAGAACGGGTCTAAGACCCGCGACCCACACCCTGCACAGACCCGACGCCAGCCTCCCCCGCAAAGTTTGGTGGCTCTTCTCCATTCGTCCAAAACGTATCGTAATTCTGGCCAAGAGCCGCTCCAGAAGAACAAGCTGGGATGCCTGGGATCTCACAAGCTGGAGGTTATATGTGCGCCCAAAATTCTCTTAATAGTGCTCTCTCCCTCTCGCCTCCATCCCCTCACCAGAATGCAAATCCTAGAAGATCCTGCTCTCCCTCTCCTCCCTCCCTCCCTCCAAGTGAGAGCTGGCGAGAGGAGGCCGTACCATCTGGTTTAAATATTACCCAATGATGAGCTGGTACAACCACACAGAAAATTGGGAGGATCTTGCCTTAAAGACCTTGTAATTATGTGGTTTTGATAGGGATTTGTTCTTCGTTTCTGCAGTTATGAGATTAGAGTAAAATGGTAATGTTTTGGTATCTTTAGTCTGGAATATGTACGCCTCATGGGAAGATGCTTAATAAAAGCTCTAACCAAGTGTTCAGAGCACTCGAGGTTTTAGACTTTAGTTCTCTGAACATTACGATTTGGTCAAGCTGGTGAGAGGGCAAGAATTCACACAGGAATGCTCAAGCTCTGCCTGCAGCCACACAGAAAGCCGCTTAGCGGGAAGAGAAAGCTCAGCCTGATGCATGTTCACAACTCAGCTCCAACACTGAGATGTAAAACCTGACACACACACCATGGGAAGAACATTTAATACATCTAGAGAGCAGTATTAAGTAAATTTCTAGATTCAAGATAAAAACAAACAAAAAACACTCTGGAAATAGAGTCTACTAGTACATGGGTCCGCCTACGAGCTATGAGATCCAATAACAGCAGGTTTATTTAACAAAACACTGGCGAATCCGGTTTGTGTGACTACGTATAAGTTCTAATTAGCTTTTTTGTTAAGTCTGCCTGATAGTAAAGAATAACAATCCAGCCTGTGAATTTTACCCCCTCCCTCGCCTCTTCTACTTCCTCCTCGCTTTACAAGTACAATAACTGTAGAATATTTAAAACTCAATCTGTTTATCCTCCTGTCAGGCAACAAGTGGATTCCACAGCATCACAGCCATCCCATACTAGGGGCAATTTTAAACACTTCTTAACACAAAATTCACCAAATACAAACTCCTGCCTGTACACACGCACTACACTAAATACATTTCTGAAATAACTTATCACACTAATTTCTTAAGCACCAGGTACAGAAAAGCTCCGCCTAAACCAACGGAAGGATTATATTCTGTATATTCGAGTTCTGATGCTGGGTGGGCCTTTCACTTCTCAGGTTTCACTTTTTTAAAATCCCTTCACTACAGGAGAAAACGAGGCACGTGGATTTGGCACTAGCCTGTCTCGCTAAGTCTGTCCCCTTCTCCCAGCAGTAAGCAAATATGCTTTGGGCAAGCTCCTTGCAAGCCATCCATTACTTAATCCGACAGCAGCCCCAGGTCAGTGTCAGATCCCCTTATACTTACTCCGGAGAAAAATAACTTTGTCCGAGGTCATGATGGAATTAGATTCGAGATTCTACCCACTTATTTGTTTTTTAGATTTAGAAAGTTACTCCTTCATTTGCATAAGAGAAACTGACTTTTAAAAACACATAAAAATCCACTCTCCCCCCCCTTGATAAAACTTTTTATACCAGCAAAATAGTACTTAAGTTTCACATCTGTTGTAAAATAACAGATTACCAAGTGAAATGAAATCCACAAGTTCTAAAAAGCATCATATGTGATCTTCTGCCTGGCACTGTTAACTAGTCTTTCATCGGAGAAATGAAGTTATTCTTGTGAGGGGAAGAGCACTTGGACTTTAGGGGTATCGACAGGAAATATTTCCCAGCGACCTGGCTTTTAAAGTGTTCTTTTATGTAGTTGGTACCACCTACACGTCAGATAGCAGATCTGCTGAAGAGAAACTGCCGTCCGGGCTGAAAGTCAGACCACCATTTTCCCGGAAAACAGCCCGACAACCTGGCCCAACTCATTGGGGCCTTTCAATTCCCGTTTCCTTGAAACTCCTTTTCCAAAAGCGGCTTCATTCTCTTTCCTGGCGACTCCTGACTCCCAGGTCTGTTCGGTTGATAAAACCTGGCGGGTAGGAAACTGGACAAATAGCAGAATGGAGAATGCCCTCCCCCCACCCCAAGCACTGTGCCAAGAGGCGGCCACGTTTCTACACAGGTTCCAACAAATGTGTAAAAAGGCAACAAAACCACCGACGGGAACTGAAATGCAGCCCCCACACTCCCTGGAGACTGGAACCCCGTTCCTAACTGCCCAATCCCACTCCCGCCCCAGAGAGAACTACAGTTGGGCCAGCGTGTTCTCTTCAACAGTCACTAGTCCACGCTCAGCCCCAGTGGCTCGGCCCCAGTGCTGCCCTCAGCTTTGTTCTCTCCCATCCAGGAATGCGGCTAAGGGCACTCTCTCTTTCTCCCTCATGCAGATGCGTGAATATTTCCATAATAAAAAGTGTTTCTCTCACACCTGGAAGTGACCGCTCTGGCTATACCAGGAAGAGAGCTTATGACTGAAATAAACAAATGAACAGAGGGGAGGAGGCCTGGCCAGGTCTGAGGGCGCCTGGCAACGATGCTTCACGAGGAATGGTCTACAAGGAAAGATTTAAATGCGTGTTGTTGTTGTTTTTTTAAAAAAGGACTTACATGAATGCATTAAGTCAAATTCCACATCTTTGTTCTAAACATCTTATAATTATGGCTCAGAAAGGTCTCATTTGCCTAGAACCGTGGTCGGCAAACCGCGGCTCTCGAGCCACATGCGGCTCTTTGGCCCCTCGAGTGTGGCTCTTCCACAAAATACCACGTGCGCACACGCACGTACAGTGCGATTGAAACTTCGTGGCCCATGGGGAGAAGTCGGTATTTTGTGGAAGAGCCGCACTCAAGGGGCCAGAGCCGCATGGGGCTTACGAGTCGAGGTTTGCCGACCACTGCCCTAGAACAGCGATTCTCAACCTGTGGGCCGCAACCCCTTTGGGGGTCGAACGACCCTTTCACAGGGGTAGCCTAAGACCATCGGAAAACACATATATAATTACATATTGTTTTAGTGATGAATCACTATGATTTAATTATGTTCAATTTGTAGCAATGAAATTGGGGGTCACCACAACATGAGGAACTGTATTAAAGGGTCGCGGCATGAGGAAGGTTGAGAACCACTGACTGAAGCTTCTCACACCTTAGATTTTAAAATTCAGTTACAGCCTGGCCGGGTGATTCAGTTGGCTGGGGATTCTCCGGACACCAAAAGGTTGTGGGTTCAATTCCCCGTCAGGGAAGATAGCTAGGCTGCAGGTTCCATCCCCAGTCAGGGCACATACGGGAGGCGATCGATCCATGTTTCTCTCTCATACCAACATCTGTCTGTCTGTCTGTCTGTCTCTCCCCGCCCTGCTCCTCTCCCTCTAAAAATGAAAATAAGTCAATATACATATTCTCAGGTGAGGATTAAAAAAAAAGTTCACAAATGGTTATGGGTTTCTTTGGGAAAGATAAAAATGTTCTAGTGCCCTGACCGGTGTGGCTCAGTGGATAGAGCGTTGGCCTGCGGACTGAAGGGTCCCGGGTTCGATTCCGGCCAAGGGCATGTACCTTGGTTGCGGGCACATCCCCAGTAGGAGGTGTGCAGGAGGCAGCTGATCGATGTTTCTCTCTCATCGATGTTTCTAGCTCTCTATCCCTCTCCCTTCCTCTGTGTAAAAAATCAATAAAATATATTTTAAAAAAATGTTCTAGTGCTGACTCTGTGAAACACGAAAAACTGATGAGTTGTACAGTATATGAATTATATCTCAATAAACCTGTTATTTTTTAAAGTAATTGTATGTTCTTCCTTCACTTAATGTTTCTATTGATAAGACTTTTCTCCAAATGTCAAGGGCTTAACTTGGCCAAGGACTCACAACTACAGAAAAATGTGACAGACACACACAGAAGTAGAAAACCAGAGGAGGTGAGGCCAAAGTCCATCAACCGGCCCTCGCGGGTTTTGCTCAGTGGATAGAGGGTCGGCCCTTGGACGGAAGGGTCCCGGGTTTGACTGCGTTGCAGGCTCAATCCTCAGCCCTGATCCGGGCACGTGCGGAAGGCAACCAATCAATGTTTCTCTCATGTGGATGCTTTTTCTCTCGCCATCTCTCCCCCTTCTTTCCACTCTCTCTTAAAAAAAGAAAAAAAAAATCAATGGGAAAAAAAATATTCTCCAGTGAGGATTAACAACAAAATCAAGCAAACTGAGAATTAGGGAGAATGATAGGCTGTAATGAGGGTGAGTGAGCTCCGTATCACTAACACTTCTATTACACAAAGGAAGGATTTAGTTCTTATCCGCTCCTAAGGGTGGAACCAACAGGCTCACGCAAAGATGCTGACTGTGTTAAAACACTTGAAAGTCTGTTTTACTCTTTGGCTACCATGATGAAGGGATCAAATGAATGACCACAGGAAGTGAAAGTTGAAAAAAATGTGCCTCCGGTGCCATCTGGGGTTTGACTTAAATCCCTGGCTTTTGGACTTTGCCAAAGGAGAAATTTGTGAAATCTTGCCTACCTATGGCCAAATGTTTGGGGCAAGGAAGGAAGTTATTAAAGCATCAACTACATTCCCATCAAACTCGGGAGATGCAGAAAGTGTGTGCTGAGCAGTCACCTACGTCTGCCTGATAGTTCGTCCCTGAAATGACCATCTCCCAGCACCACACAGCGACATGGCAAATGCACCGTATCCTTAAAAAGACACCCAAGTACATCAAGAAGGAGATGGAAATTTGTATTTTAAAGGTAACAAAACCAGGAGTCAGGTTAACGGAAGAGTAAAGGAACAGCAGCACAGGACACAGCCTGGTTACCCGACAGCCGATGGACCTGGAAACAAGGTCCAGTTCCTCTCTAAACTCCTCATTCCCCGAATCGCATGTATTTTACTGTATTTCCACGTTTCTGTGAAACAGCCCCCATGTTTTCAAGAGGAAGGCCCTTCAGGCCCCTCCCTCACGAGGAAGCAGCTACCCGCTACCTGCCTGCCCCTAACTGAGGATCCAAACAACAAAAGCAAACAAACGCAGTATAATCCGTGCCCTGGCCTCCCAACGACCGACACCGTGTAACTAACAGCCACTCCTGCCCAGAGACTTAGCGAGCAAAACTCCCCGAGCAGCAGACGTTATGTAACCGCGGCCGCTCCTCCGCGTTACTGTTTCTACAAGATGAAGCCACTTGTTCCCAATGAGCTTCCGAAAACCCAAGTTTCTAAAACACCGTTTCCATCTCCCAGAAGACGCCCCTCGAGAGCTGCCCGTCGGGGAGCCGTTCCTCCTGGGATCCCACCCCCGAGCACGGCCCCCGCCTCTGCCCTGGGCCCCGGAGCTCCAGACAAAGGGGCAGCGAGCCCCGCCAGGGCCCGGGGAGCAGGGCCAGGTGCGGGGCTGCCTGCGGGGCTGCGGGGCGCCCTCTCCACACAAGATGGTGCCCTTCGTGCCGCCACCGCACACTCTGCAGGGACCGCCATGCGCCTCTGAGCCGAGCCGGGACCCGAGCCCCTGACCCAACCGTCTTTGGGGGCAAAAGCCCATAAAAGGCGTCCAGGGAGCCGGGCCCGGGCTCAGCAGCCCCGTCCCCACAGCTCACTCCCGGGCGCGGGACTGCACGTTGCGGGGACCGAGAACTCGAGGTGCCCGACGCCGGCGCGAAGCCCCCCGAGCGCAGCGAGCACCCTCCCCGCCCGCGGCCCCGCGTCGGAACCGCGCGCTTTCGAGAGACCGAAGCTGGGCCGGAGCCAGGCCCGCGGCGACGCGTGCGGGTCCCTGCGCGCTGAGCGCACCTCCCCGGGCTGCGCCCCGCTTCCCAGCCGCCCCCCCCCGCCCCCACCCCGGCGGCCGGTAGTTTCCTGGGCGCGCAGGTCGGGTCCGACTGCAAACTTGCGAAAAACTACAGCTCGGGGGTCGGTGTTTTAATGGGGGGGCAGCTGAGACCCGGGGTTCTCGGTGGGGAAGCCGCTGACAACAGCTCCCCGAACGCAGGGGTCGCCGGAGGGAGTCGCTGCAACTGCGAAGGTCACGGCGGAGGCGCCCCGGGAGGACCGGGCTGGGGGCGGGGAGGCCGGAGGGCCGGTCCCTGCGGAGGGAGGGGCGGGGCGGGAGGCGACTCGGCGGCGGCCGTCGCAGCGGCAGTTAAGCCCCGTCCCAACGGCCCCGCCGTCCAACCGCCGTCCGGCCCAACGGCCCCTGCGCCCCACGAGGCCGGCGGGGGCGGGGGTGCGGGCGCGTCCGCTCGGGCGGGGGCTCCGCTCCGCGGACGTTGCGGCCGTTGGGGACCGTTTCAAGGGCCCCCACCGCCCCCGCCCCCGGCACGAGGGGGCGCCCCAGCCCCGGGCCGGAGACCGGCCCGTCCCCGAAGGGGGTCCCGCCCGGCGCCGCCCCCGCGCCCCCGCCGCCCCGCCCGCGCGCCGCGCCCGTCCCCCGGCCGCCCGCACTCCCGGTGCCGGAGCCGCCCCGGTGCCCGGAGCCGCCGAGCGCGGCCCAGGTGAGGCCGCCGCCGCCACACAAAGGACCGGCCGCCGCCATATTGAAACTTTGCTGCGCGCACGGGACTCCCCGCCGCCCCCGCGCCCCGCGCCGCCCGCACGTCCCCGCCGCCGGCCTCCGCGCCCGCCGCCCCCGCGCCCGGCCCGCGCCCGGCCCGCACTCACCGGCGGCGGCCGCACCTTGCAGATGCCCGTCTGCTCGGCGATGGGCCGGATCTTGTGGATGAAGGCGAACGGGTCGGCGAACTCCTCCCAGCTGGGCTCGAACACCGGGCACTCGGGCGGCGGCAGGAACTCGCCCAGCGGCCCGGGGCCCCCGAGCGGCGGCGCGGGGCGCGGGCAGGAGGGCGGCGCGGCGGCCGGCTCCATCGCCGCGGCTCGGGGGGCGCGGACGGGCGCGGACGGGGTCCGGGCTGCGGGAGGGGACGGCGGCCGGGCTGCTCAGCCTCCGCGGGGCCTCGGCCTTCCTCCTCCTCCTCCTCCCCCTCCGCCGATGGCGGCACCGCGGCTGCGCATCCACGCTGTGCTCCTCCGCGCCGCGGCAGGAAAAGGAGTCCCGCCCCGCCCCCCGCCGCCCCCAGGGAGGCCGGGCAGGGCCCGCGGTCCCGCCTCCACGGGCCCCTCCCTGCGCGCCCGGGGCCCTGCCCGCCGCCGGCCGCTCCAGGCGGAGGAGGGGGCCTGCGGTCGCCTGGCGCCCGGGGCGTCGCGCCCGGTGCTACGAGCCGCGGGGGAGGCGCACCCTCGGGGGACCCCCGGGGGCACAGGCGCCCGCTCCCCGTGGTGACCCCGAGGAGGGAGCAGCGGGTCCCCCGCCTGTCCTGGCACCTTCCTAAGAGCTGCCCCCGGAGGCCGGGCCCCTTGTTCCCATTTCACGGAGGAGGACGGCGAGGCGCGGGGTGGATGCAGCCTCTGCGGAGGGCGGGCGGGCGGGCGGCGGTGTCGCGGAGAGGGTCCACCGGCCACAGGAGCGTGAGGCGGCTCAGAGGGAGGGATGCGAGCGGGGAGGTCCCACGGGGGCCCGGGGGCCTCAGGATGACTCGGGGCCCGGGGTGCAGGCCAGCGTGCGCGCCCCGAGCCAGGCCTCGGGTCAGATGGGCGAGAAGTCAGCTGGGCAGGGCCCAGGGCGGTCCCCCCGGACGTGGCGACTCGGAGGGGTCTCTGGTGCCGGGGGAGAGACCCCGCGTGTCTGTGCACAATAAACAGCTCTATCGGCTGCTCCTGCGGGTGAGGGGGCTCGGCCTGCGTTAGTCTGTCCGCTCGTCTCCACAACCGTCCTGTGGGGCGGGAGCTGCCGTGTCCCCATCGCGCAGAGCAGGCCACGGCGCACAGAGGTTAACCTCGAGCCATGAACTCGTCGGGCGCTTCTTTATTGGGGGGAGGGGGGGTATTAGGGTTCTGCCCCAGAAAAGGGGAGAGCAAACTCCAAAGATAAGACTTTTCACACTGAAAAGACCCCTTTTACCCGGAGAGCAGCCAGCCCCTGGGAAGGCCTGCGCGCTGGGGCCTCGTCCGGAGGGTCCACGGAGGCCTGGCCTGCTGCCGCCTCCGGGATCCTCAGCCAGGAGGACCTGGCCCCCGAGAGCCGAGCGGGTCCTGGCAGGCAGCCCTCCCGTCGCCTCCCGGACCGCGGGCTGCAGACCAGCCCAGGGCGGGGGCATCGGCTGGAGGAAGTCGCCAGCGCCCGGCGAGTGATCGGATGTTCCTGGGGGGACCGGGTGGGCCTGGGGGGGTTTGCTGCAAAAATGTAACTTTGCTGAGTATGTGACACTTTTTCCTAATAAAATGGGGAGAAAAACCATCCTGGGGCCTTTGTCAAGGGCGGGCGGAGCTTCTGAGGGTCTCGGAGTGGAGTCCCTGCCCTGGGGGGTCACACTCAACGCTGGCACCCCCGACCCAGGCGCACCCCCCGACCCAGGGGCACCCCCCGAGGAAAGTTGCAGACACATGACTGATGCCTCGCACTTGGCTGGGCGCACCGATCCCGCCTCGGAACACCCCCCGCTGCGTGGCCGGTCCTGCCGCCACCCCCCGGCCCAGGTGCGCCCCGGTTTCCGGCGGGGCCCCCGCCCGGAGCCGCGGGGCTCCCAGGTGAGGCGGCCGCCGTGACGTCAGGGGGCGGCGCGAGGACGGCGCCTCCGCCTTTATGATGCGTGTTTACATGGCGGAGGGAGCCCCCAGCTGGCGCCGCCGCCGGACCTTCTTTTTTTAAAGAGCCCGGCCGCGGGCGCCGATTGGCCGCGGGGCCCCGGGGGCGGGGCCGGGCCGCATTGTCTGGTCGGGGCCGCGGGGCACCCCGGAGGCCGGACCGGCCGCCCGGGACGGCGGGCGCCGCGCAGGGGTCGCGGGACTCCGGACGCGAGGCCGGGGCCGGGGCCGGCTCGGCTCCCGGGAGGAAGCGGGGCCGGAGCGCGGAGGCCCCGGCGGAGCCCGCCCGCCGCAGTGCCACGTCCCCAGGAGCCCCCCTTCCCGACACCCCGCCCCCCGCCGCCGAGCAGCCGGGAGCCTCGGACCCACCCCGGGGTCTCCGTCCGGCCCGGCCCGCTCCGACCCCACCTGCCCGACCCCCCGCGGCTGGCGCCCCCCAGGACCCCCTGCGAGGGGCGCGCTCCGCGTTCCCTCCGGTCGCTTAGGGCCCCCGGTTTGGGGGCGACGAGCTTCCCCCCAGCCCAGCCCCCAAGCACCGCGGGGCCGGGAAGGATGGGGGCGGGCCCTGCTCCCCGCGGCCGGGGCGGGGGAGGAGCGCTCGCTCAGCACGTAGCGCACGTGTGGGGTGCCCGCCCCCGCCCCCCCTTCCCCGCCGCCTCCCCCGCTTTCCGGGGCTCTTCCGCCCGCGCCTCGGGCCTGCGCCTTCCGGGACTGCGGCCCTTCTCCCCTCCGCTCCCCCCGGGCCGGGGCCCTGCTCCCCACTGACCCCCTGACCTCCCCCCCGTCCCCCCCCCCCCCCCGGTCTCCCCAACCTCCCCGGCTCGGGCCTCCCCAGCCTCCGCGCCTCCCCGCTCTTCCCCGGTTCGGTGCGGGCGCCTCGCCACCCTCTGGGCCCGCGATGCCCGGCGTCGGACGGCGTCCGGGTGGAGACCGCAGGCCCCGCGACCTCTCGATGCGCTGCGGCCCCCGGGCTCCTGCTTTGTCTATTGCGTCCCCTGGACGTCTCGTCCCTGCGTCGGGCGCCTGTGACTGGGTGCTGCCTCTCCGACACCCTCGCTGCCCCTGCCCCTGCCCCTGCCTCCCGGATCCCAGCTGCGGAGGGAGGGCCGTGGGCACCGGCCCTGGCACCAGCCCCCGTAGAAGCTCCACAAACACTTGTTGAGGCGGAGGGTGGCCTGGAGCCGGGACTGGGGACGGAGCAGGGGCTGGACAGGAGAAGCTGGCTTCCAGGTGGGGAGAGGGCACCGTCGGTCGGCACGTGGGGGTCAGGGGCGCCCCATGGCCTGGCCCCGCTCAGTACCCTTCTCTGAGGGGCCGGTCTTCTGTGTGTGGCCCGGTGCCCCGGTTCTGTCCCGGCCCAGCCATGGGGACCCCTTGCCCCTGGCTGATCGCCTCCCACCATGACAAGGGCCTCGTTTCTGAGCTTGTTCCCTGGGAAGCTGGGTCCGGGGCCCCTCCTCCTCCCCAGTCCTGCGACCCTTACTGGCTGCCTCAGCTCAGGGGACCCAGGGTCCAGGGCCTCCGGGTCCCTGGGTGTGGGCCGCCTCCCACAGGCACCAGTGGGTGGGAGGTTCCCACGCCCTGCCCAGGCGTGGGGTGGGGCAGCGAACCCCGCACCATGGCCTTGGGTGTTGCCTCTTATTCAGGTTGGGCCACTTTGCAGGTCGCAGACTCCCAGCCCGGAGCCGCTGAGCGGCAGATGGGGAAACTCGTGTTCCCTGGTCCTCCTGCCACCCCCCCCCCCCCCCCTTCTCTGGACTGAGGGCCCCTCTCAGCATGCTCCCGGCTTGGAGGCTTTGCTACACGAATTGTATCAGGACGTCAGGCGGCACCAGGACTCTGCCAAGCTCATTTGAAACACACAGTGTTCAACCAAACTGTGTCGTGTCCTCAGCCCACGGAGTACAGGGTCTGACACCTGACGTCCCAAAGCTCACTCCCTCCTCCTGGCAGGAAGGGATGGCAGGAGCACCTGGGAACGCTGTGCTATTGGGAGTAAGACAGGGCCCGTGGCTGGAGTAACTTGTGGGCGTATCAACCCTG
Organism: Myotis yumanensis; assembly: GCF_028538775.1. Taxonomy (NCBI): domain Eukaryota; kingdom Metazoa; phylum Chordata; class Mammalia; order Chiroptera; family Vespertilionidae; genus Myotis; species Myotis yumanensis. Next base: position 228,502 of record NW_027223773.1, on the reverse strand, counting down.
TGAATGGGCATTGTCACCACTTTTCAGGTGGAGAAACTGAGGCTCAGAAAGGTTATTCAGCCAAAGTGACGAGGTCGTAACAGAGCTGGGCCGGAATGGCGGCCCCACAGCCTCTGGCCTCCCCAACACCAAGCCGACGTCTGTGAAACGGAGGAAAGGGACGTAGAAGCCGGTCTCCGATCCACGCGGCCCCTCCTCCTGCCAACACGTGTCCGTGCTCCACAAAGCGGCTTCATGCTGTTTTGTCTGTGATCTCCAGCACGAACAGCTTCACAAAATAATACTTGCCCTTTTCTAGCCCGGCCAGCGTGGCTCAGTGGGTGAGCATTGACCTATGAACCAGGAGGTCCGGGTTCGATTCCTGGTCAGGGCACATGCCTGGGTTGCAAGCTCGATCCCCAGTGTGCAGGAGGCAGCCGATCAATGATTCTCTCTCCTCGTTGATGTTTCTCTCTCTCTCTCCCTCTCCCTTCCTCTCTGAAATCAATACTATATAATAAAAGGGTAATATGCAAATTGACCCCAAGAGCAGAACGACTGCTGGACCAGTCACTGAGGCACACTGACCACCTCTAGTTCCCTTTCCCCGGCCATCAGGCACCGATCACCCGATGGCGAATGGGGAACCGGGGGTGGGTGGCAGCGGCGGGCAGGGCCGGCTGTGGGCAGCTGGAGAAGATGGCCCTGGTTACAGGCCAGGCCTAGGGACCGTACTGCACACAGATTTTGTGCGCCAGGCCTCTAGTAAAAATATATTAAAAAAAAAAAAAAGCCACAGGCTGGGTCAAATCACCAAGGAGGGCCTGGAGAAGGCAAGCCCTGAGCAGCAGCTCAGCTGGGCCGAGGCTGAGCCAGGGAAGAGACTGAGGAGGACGGGCCGTGTGGCAGGTGACGCACGGAAGGAGGAGGCAGAAGGCAATTGCGTCCAAGTCACAAAGAGGTTGGTAAGATGAGGAGAGAGACTTCGAGATGAAGCGGGACTGACTGATCAAGGCAACGCTTTCAAGGAGCTTGCCGGGGAGGGTTGCGGAGAAATGGGACAGAATTTGGAGAGAACGTGAATCCAGGAGGGATGGGGAGAGGAGGGTGAGTGCAGGGGTGAGGAATGAGAAGGTGAGGGGGTGGGATTTGGGCACCGCCCCCTGCAGGACCAGAGGGTGTGGTGCAGGGGGTTCGGGGTCCCCAGTGCTCCCATCTCTTTTCCCTGAAGAGATGCTGGTGCTGCCCTCCAGACGCATCACAGTGCACAGTGCCAGCCCCTGAGCAGGCACCGCTCCGGGGAGCCCTGTCCTGTGCACCTGTGATGCCGGGCGGGGAGCAGCACACAAGGGTAACATCACAGAGGAGCCTCGTTCAAGGGTGGAGACCTGAGGAGCCTCCAGGTGCTTTGCCGGCCCTCCCCCCCTCCCCCCTCTGTTTAGACGCCTACAGTGGGTCCTGGCACCCACGTCCTCACCTCTTTGCAGACGCCTGTGGGGGTCGGAGGGCTGGAGTGACAGGTAAAGGACAGGGGGGCAGAGGGGACAGAGCCCTGTGTGGGCGCCTCCAGCTGTCACAGGAGAGCCTTCACGCAGTAAACACACCCTCCCCATGCTCTTCTGCTGTAGAGCAGAGCAGCCTGTTTTTAAAAAAATACTTTTATTGATTTCAGAGAGGGAGAAGGAGAGAAACATCCATGATGAGAGAGAATCATGGATCCGCTGCCTCCTGCACGCCCCCTACTGGGGATCCAGCCCACAACCTGGGCATGTGCCCTAGACCTGAATCAAACCTGGGACCCCTCAGACTGCAGGCCGACGCCGATGCTCTACCCACTGAGCCAAGCCGGCGAGGGCCAGCCTATTTCTCTTATGTAAAGCGGTTTGTATGTGAATCGCCTCTGACAAAAAGTCCTGGTAAGAAAAGTTTAATCTGTGAAGCCCTACTACCACTGTAAGTATTTTAATAGCTCCTATCACATGGCCCGGCCAGTGTTGCTCAGTGATTGAGCATCAACCTAGGAACCAGGAGGTCACTGTTCAATTCCCAGTCAGGGCACATGCCCGGGTTGTGGGCTCCCTCCCCAGTAGGGGGCATTTAGGAGGCAGCCGATCCATGATTCTCTCTCATCATGGATGTTTCTCTCTCTCCCTCTCCCTTCCTCTCTGAAATCAATAAAAATAATAATAATATATATTTAAAGCTAAATGGTTCAGGGAGAGGAGCCTGCTAACCTCCGCTGAAACACTGACCTGGCAGGTTCCATGGAAACGGGGAGATTGAGAATGTTGAGGCCTCGGGAGCGTGGAGATGACTGACTGCGATTTCTTTTGTGTCCCGAATACGCCCTGTAAGACTCCAGAGCTGGTGACAAGCATAGTAAAGGCTTTCCTCTGATCATGTAGAAACAGAGGAAAACATTCTCTCCAGAGAAAAGCCACAGAGGAGGAAAGCGCACGCGGGCGTCTGAGGCCGAGCCAGCCGTCCCGGCAGCCCCACCCTCACAGTTCCAGGATCCCGTTCTGATCAAGGCCTGTGAATAGGATTATGGGTTGGGGGCAATCAAGGGTCTCCTCGATTCAAAAGCAAAGAGAGGCACCCAAGTTGCTTAGCACTTATCAGCCCTTCGCGTCCAGCGATTTTATGAAATAGCTTCACTTTTGTTAGGAAAAGCAGGGTGGGCTGGCGAACATCTGTTTTCTAAAATAAACAGGCCTCCTCCCCGAAGAGGCCGCCATGCGAGTGAGTGTGCGGCTGGCACTCACCATTTGAGAGGAAAAACGTTGGTAAAGTGGAAGCTGTAAAGAGAAGTCACAGAGGCCCCAACACAGGCAGCCTCCCTCCTGGGGGGTGAGCACAGCTACTTCCGTGAGGTCCCGGCTCAGGTGAAAAGACAGGCTGGGGCGCTGGCCAGTTTGTCTCACGACAGAGCGTTGGCCTGCGGACCGAAGGGTCCCAGGTTCGTTTCCGGTCAAGGGCACGGACCTCGGTTGCAGGCTCGATCCCTGGCCCTGGTCGGGGCATGTGCAGGAGGCAACCAATCGATGTGTTTCTCTCACATCGATGTTTCTATCTTTCCCTCTCTCTTCCCCTCTCCCTAAAAATCAAAGGAAAAATACCATCAGGTGAGGATTTAAAGAATTTTTTAAAGGAAAAAGAAAAGACTGGCTTGGGCAATAATTCATGATGAAGAAGAGGGTCCGGCTGGTGTGGTTCAGTGGTTGAGCATCGACCTATGAACCAGGAGGTCAAGGGCACATGCCCGGGTTGTGGGCTCGATTCCCAGTGTGGGGCGTGCAGGAGGCAGCCGATCCATGGTTCTCTCTCATCGTTGATGTATCTATCTCTTCTTCCCTCTGCCTTCCTCTCTGAAATCAGTAAAAACATATTTTAAAAATAAAATAAAAAGAAGAGGAAGAATAGGGCCTGGAGGGTTTAGGGACGAGGCTCTGGGGGATAAGGGGAAGCTGTAGGTGTGGACGGGATGGGCCGTCCCCAGGGTGCATGTTGACTTTTGGCTGCAGGAACCGAGTCCCAGCACCGACACCATGCGGTGTTCCCTCAGACACTGCCTCCTGATCTCTGTGGCCGTCGGATTCCTGTGGCTCTTCCTCACTTTGCAAATCCCCAGGGACAAGGACGAGGATAAAAATGTAAAGGCCAAGTTGCTCTCAGAGGGAACTGAGGATATGGGGGGGGGGGGTGGTGGACAGGCAGACTCTCAAAGTGCCTGTCCCTGTCCACTGAGAGCAGGAAGCTCCGAAGGGGGTGGGTGTGGACTGGGACCCGTTGGTCCATAAAGAAGCTGCATCCCCCCCTTCCAGCCCCTGACCTCCCCCCCCCCCCCGCCATGGGCTGAGGTAAGAAAGGCAGCAAATACTGCTGGAGCCTGGATCCTTGGGCCAGTGGTCAGACGTCCTGAGAATGCACTGGGCTCACCTAGGGAGAGGGACCCCTTCCCCCCCTCCCCCTAGAGAAGCCGCCAGAGCTCAACCTGGTTCCTTTCCTGAAAGAAGGCCCATGCTTTGCTTTCATTGATGCCCCAGGACAGTCACGGCGGAAGGAAGGCCCCGAGACCACTAGCCGACTGGCAGGACCTCACCTCCAAATACATGAAAACGATCCAGCAGAGAAGAAAGAGTGAGTCCCAGGGAGGGGAGTGGGGTCCCACGGGAGGCAGGGGTGTCCGGAAAAGTCCGATAGCGAGGAAGGAGAGAGGGAGGAGGGAGGAAACGCAGCACTTTGCCCGGGAATATCTGAATCTGGCCACTTTCTCCCCACCAAGCTCCTACATGACAGACACAGTTACTTGCTCTAGGGATTAGAGAACACCAGGACCGGAACAGGCCTTAGAGTCACATGGTCCCACCCCCTCCGGTTTACGGACCAGGAACGAGGCTCGGGGGTGAAGGGACTTGCTCAGGATCACGCCGTCAGTGGCAGGAAACCTTGGGGCGGGGGGGGGGGGGGGGGACCTGGGGGCCCTGACTTGTAGGAGAAGTGCTTTTCCTAGTGCATCTCTTCAGAGGAGAGCTTTGGGGAGACGACCGGGCACACAAAGAGCTGGTGGATCCTGAGCACGCGGACCGAGCGCCATAAACCTGCCCAGAGAAGCCTCGGAGGGAGCAGGGGACTCAGCATCACACAGCTCAGCGCTTCGCAAACCGAATGCGCGCACGAGGCACCTGGTGATGTCAGTCACAGTCCGGCTCTGTTTAAGTCCAGGTCGGGCGGGGCCCACGTCTGCATTTCCGGAAGCTCCCGGGCGAGGCTGGTGTTCCTGGACTGAGGACCACACTTTGGTAGCCAGGACTCGAACCTCCTCCACCGAAAGGCAGACTCCATGGAAAATGGGAGGGGGGCCAGCTGGCGAGGCTCCGTGGTTGAGCATTGACCCAGGAACCAGAGGTCACCCATTCATTCCCCGTCAGGGCACATGCCTGGGTTTCAGGCTCGATCCCCAATGGGAGGTGTGCAGGAGGCAGCCAATCAATGATTCTCTCTCATCATTGGTGTTTCCATCTCTCTCCCTCTCCCTTCCTCTCTGACATCCATAAAAATTATTTAATAATAAAAAAAAAGAAAATAGGGGGAAGAAAGGAAGAGGAGAGGCCCAAAGAACTTCCCACCCCGCCCCCTTGACGACACCCCCCACGCACACTGACAGCTGTCCCTGTCTTATCCCCCAGCGTGGCTGACGGTGGGCATCTCCTCGGGCCCAGGGCGGGACCCCAACGGCCTCCTGTACACGCTGAGCAACCTGTTCCGCGCCTCCTCCGAGGTGGAGCAGAAGCACCTCACGGTGCTGGTCCACCTGGCGGACTCGGACCTCACGTGGCTCCAGGAGACCGTCGTTCAGATCTCAAGCCGCTTCAGCCCCCAGATCCTGGCGGGGCAGCTGGTGCTGATCCATGCGCCCCCGGACGCCTACTCCGCAGCGGGTCCCGTCGGGGGCCAGGAGGCCCGCTGCGGGGGCGCCTCCTCCAAGCGGAACGTGGACCACGCCTTCCTGGTGAGCTTCGCAGCCGGGCTCTCCAACTACTTCCTCCTGCTGAGGGACAACACCTTCTGCGCCCCCAGCTTCCTCACCCACATTCGTCAGAAGGTGTGGGCCATGCGCGCCCACCCCTGGGCGCTGCTGGAGTTCTCCAACAGGGGCTCCCTGGGCAAGCTGTTCCGCGGCGGCGACCTCCCCCGGCTGGCCCGCTTCCTCCTGCTCTTCCACGAGGACCAGCCCCTGGACCGGCTGATCCCGCGTTTCAGCATCCTCCTGGCCCAGAGGAGGCCCGCCCTCTGCAGGCCCTTCCTCTTCTACCACCGGGTCCCCCACTACAGCGCCAACCGGGACCACCAGGCCCGGGCCGCTCAGAGCCGGGCCCCCCACGGCCCCCAAAACCCGCCGGGAGCCGTGTTCACGGACATGAAGGTCTTCGGTGTCCACTTCCCCTGGGAGGCCTACACCCTGGACGAATCTTTCTTCTGGACCCACAACGTCAGCGCCGGGAGCCACCTGACGGTCATTCTGAACCGCCCCGCGAACCTGAGCCGCGTGCAGGTGCTGACGGGCACCATCGTGGAGGGGAAGCACGCCCTGCAGAGGGGGCAGGTGGAGCTGGGCCACAGCCCCCAGGGGGGGCCCCAGTTCTGCACCAGCTTCGTCCTGCTGGGCCAGCTCCTGGAGGGGCAGCTGGATCAGGAGGTGCTGCCGGCTCCCGCGGGGGCCGACGTGAGCTGCGTGAAGCTGGTGGTGAACGCCGACCAGGCGGGTGGGCTCATGGTCAGGCACATCTACCTCTGGGAGGAGAGCGCCAGGGCCACCGAAGCGGCTCAGGGTTGAAGATCGATCGGTAAAGGGTGCGAACAATGAAAGCCTGGAAGCCGTTTCATTCCAGCCCCTCTGAGTGGCGGGACGAGGGAAGAGGGTCAGAGGGAGACGCTCCAGCACGCGTTACGTACCAGAGACGTCAGGAGGCCTGTGCCTTCCCCTTTGCTCCCAGACGAGTGACTCACAGTCTGTTTTTCTTTTTCTTTTTAAAAAATATTTTTTATTGATGTCAGAGAGGAAAGGAGAGGGAGAGGGAGACCAAAACATCAATGATGAGAGAATCATGGATCGGCTGCCTCCTGCACGCCCCCCCCAGTGGGGATCGAGGCCACAACCCGGACGAGTGCCCTGACCGGGAATGGAACCGTGACCTCCTGGTTCTTGGGTCGGGGCTCAACCACTGAGCCATGCTGGCTGGGCTCATTTTCCAAACTTTTACTGAATCTCCCCTCGGTGGGGAGTGAGGGTGAGGGCCTCAGTGCAAACTTGTCTCCTGCAGGCCTCTGTGGGGAGCGGGCGCCCCCTGTGGACGGAATAATGAGGTTCAGGGTCGAGCCCACTGCTGGGCTGATCTCTTTCCACCCCTTGCTGCCTGGGGCTGCTCCCACCTGGCACAGTGGGGGTGGGGGTGGGGGTAGATGAGGGGTGAGGGGGGACTCCAAGGGGGGTGCACACTCCACCCACCACCCTCCTGAGCCTGTCCCTCCTGCCCAGGAGCTTCAGGGGACTCAGGCAGGTAGGTAGGACAGGACCAGGCAGGTAGGATGCTTGGCCCCGCCCCTGGTAGGTGGGGAGGGTGGATTTTCCCACCCGAAGGCCTGGGGGCAGCGTCCTTCTCTGCACGTGGGTGGCAGAGGGAGGCCCAGCTCAAGGCCGAGGCCAGAACTCCGTCACCAGTTTTGTTTCTTGTTCCTTCTGTCCCTGGGAAGGAAGACCGAGCCTCATGGTGCAGGTCAGATGGCAGGGACACAGAGTCACCGACATTCATCACCATCCCTGGATCCCTGACTCCCTGACCCTGAGGTCCCGGGAGGTCACCACCGCTCTGTCCACAGCCGGATACCACAGCTCCTGCTTCCTGCCTCCCACCCAAGTCCCTCAGCCAGCTCAGGACACGCGTGTGCACGGGGCCAGCTCCGTGTGCCTGGGACACACACACACACACACACACACACACGTCTAACTCATCAGCAGGACCTCTTGTCGGGTCAGGATGTCCCTGCTCACAGTTGGTACCCGTTTCTGCTGCTCGGCTCAGCCTTGGCCCAGCATGAGACCAGCCTGGGTCTGAGACGTCCTACTTGGCCCTCGACCTCTTCCTTCTGGTCAGCTGCTGCCCACCCCCCGAGACCGTCGCAGGTCCTGACTTTATTCACGTTTCTACTCCCGTGTGTCACACTGCATTGCGAAGGGTTCCCATATCTTCCTCTCCTCACTGTTTCTTCTCTTCCAGGCTCCAATGGGTCTGGGACCCCTAGGCAGTGGCCTTGGAGGGACAAGGGCCCCAGTGTTGGGGGGTGGGCTGCTGCCCCATGGACCTGCCTTTCCTAGACTCACTGCATCCTCAGAACGGCCTGGTGGGTTCTCTCTCCCCTGAAATGCTTCTTCTTAGAAGACGGAAATGCTTGAATAGCATCTAACTCCTTCCTCCCATTCACGTGAACGAATAAAAGATGAATTCTACGTTAGGTACAAGACAGGAGCAAGGGATTCCCACTTCCCACCTGTCGCTGCTGGATTTTAGGTGAGGCCTGTGCACCAAAAGCAACCGCCCAACTGCCCCCACTCTGTCCTCGTCCGTGGTGCTGAGACTGAAAAACCTCGGCTCCGCAGCTGCTGGAAGGTTCCGGCACCAGGAGGGGAGGGACAGAGGCAGAGGCAGTCATCACAGTGCTTCAGCCGGAGCCGGGGTGGGAGGGGAGGGCTGAGCCACAGAGCCGTGACCTGCCTGTGGGGAGGGGTCGTGGACATGACCTGCCTGTGGGGAGGGGTGTCGGGGACAACCTTGGGCTTCCTCCTTGGACCACGTGGGGTCTGTCCAGTACCTCCTAGGATGGTGAGCAGCCTCCCTGGTCTCCACTTCTTTTCTGGTTTGGGGCCCTGAGAGAAGGTCATGGCAGTGAAGTTTATGCAAATGAAGTTCATGCAAATGATGATCAGCTTGTCCCGTCCCCTGGAGCCTGCTCCCCTGGGTGGTGCGTACTGGGAAAACAGGAAGGAGCAGGTCAGCTCCTGGCTTCTGGGTGAAGAGACCAGTGGAGCCGGCCCTACAGCCGAGCAGACACAGGCCCACCCTTGAATAAGTGCCAGGCAGTTTTCCTAACCGCCTTCCTGCCCGACTGAACCCCAACTCCACCTCTAACCCGAGCCCTTGGGTCCCAGGGGAACCTGGAGGCCGAGAGTCAGCCAGGAACAGCTTTGCAGACACAGAGTCTAAGGTAGAAAGTCAACAGCCATGACACGGCCTTGGAGGAATGAAGACAAAGAGCTAACGCAGGCCGAGGGCCTTGTCTCTTGGGAGTCTGGGGACTGAGGGAACCGGGGGAACCCAGGAGCCGCGACGATGGAGGGAAATGGGACACCAGAGAGAGACCACGGCCCCTGTTAAGTGCAGGCGGCTCCCCGGCAGGGGTCCTGTCTGTGGCCTGAGCCCTGTGCTGATGGGCCCTCAGATCCCACCCTCTCAGCAAGCCCTCCCAGGGACCCCGCAAGCAGGACCCACCGATGAACGCTAATTCATTCATTGGCCCAGGTTAATGCTGACAACTAGACACCCTGTGGCATTTCCGGGCAGCCCTGCAGCTCACTGGTGCTTAAAAAGACCAGATGCCCGGCCAGCGCGGCTCAGTGGTTGAACGCCGACCTATGAACCAAGAGGCCATGGCCCGATTCCCGGTCAGGGCACCTGCCAGTGACTGACACCTGGACCTTAAGAACATGTGTGGCCAGACCCTCTATGATAGTTCCTTTCTCATTGGGGACCCTTTGAGAATAAGAGGTATAGACCTCCTTGCCTAAAAGGCCCCAAAGGATCTTTAGACGTTATTTCTGGTGTTCACAGCCCCAGACTAAACACCCCCTGTCCTTCAGAATCCTGGTTTGGGGACCCTGGGACCACAAGGCCTGGGCCGGACTGGCCTGTGGCTTCAGCCTCTACTGCCCTCTGCTGGCTGCCGAGAGGGAGGACAGGCAAAGTGCAGGTTGCTCCTGGACACTGAAATTGAGTGCTTTCTGTCGGGATGCTTGGGGCAGGTATCCTTTCAGTGGCTTTCACCAGAACCTCTGCAAGGCTGTGCCTACTTGGCTGTTAAAACCTTCCACTGAATTCTTAATTTTGGTTATTGGATTAAAAAAGTTTTTTTGTTTAATCCTCACTCGATGGTATTTTTCCATTGGCTTTTAGACCGTGGGAGGGGGAGAGACACAGAGAAACATGGATGTGAGAGATACCCATCGATTGGCTGCCTCCCACACAAGCCCCGACCAGGGTTGGGGATCCAGCCTCCATCCGAGGAACGTGCACTTGACTGGAATCGAACCTGGGACCCTTCAGTCCGCAGGCTGATGCTCTATGCACTGAGCCACACGGGCTCGGGCTGATGCCTTCTGACTTAAACAGTATTCTGTCCAGCCCTTCTAGCGGCCATCGGTGGGACGGTCAGTCCAAGTGACCTGTCCGTGCTTCTCAGCCGAAGTCTTGCCAGTTATGTCCTTAACTAACATCGAGCTGCCTCCTGCACAGCATAGTAACAAATACGTAAACTGTCAGCACACCACCGTCCAGCTTTGGTTCTGGGTTAAAAACGGTTTTTGTAGAAACAACGAGTCCGTAGGAAAATCCACCTCCCCCGCAGGAAGGCAGCTCTCTGTCCTCAAAAACAGCGAGTGCGGGTTCTCCGCCTGCCTTATTGTGTGAGGGAGACCAAGAGCTGACACTCTCATTGTGTCACAGACACTACGTGGTTAACCACTGCGTTGACAGACCTGTTTCAGCTCTCCTCTGCTGTTTAAAATCACATATTCTTGCCCTAACTGGCTTGGCTCAGGGGATAGAGCATCGGCCTGCAGACTCAAGGGTCCCAGGTTCGAATCCGGTCAAGGGCATGTACTTTGGTTGCAGGCACATCCCCAGTAGTGAGTGTGCAGGAGGCAGCTGATCGACGTTTCTCTCTCATCAATGTTTCTAGTTCTCTATCTCTCTCCCTTCCTCTCTGTAAAAAAATCAATTAAAAAAAAAGAATCACATATTCTTTCCCAGGATATACAGGAGTATCATTTCCATTGTTTAAATGCCTTTATTTCTTTCAAATCAAACTGAAAAGGCAGGATAAACAACTTGATATTTTTGGCTACTGGGCAACAGTGTTTGGCAATTCTCAAAAAAAAAAAAAAAAAAAGATACAAATCACCACTAAGTATATAAAAACTTCAATAGAAATAACAAATGCAAATCAAAACGAGACTATTGTTTCTATTAAAGTGGCAAAATATATCTTTTTGAGAGAGAAACATGGATTTGTTGTTCCACACATTGGTGCATTCACTGGCTGATTCTTGCATGTATACCCTGACTGGAGGTTGAACCCGCAGCCTGGGCGTATCTGGACGACACTCTAACCCACTGAGTTTCGTGGCCAGGGCCACGTAGTCTTTTAATGGTAACACATGCCCGGTGTTGGGACGGTTCAGCAGCGCGAGCCTGTCTTACTCTGGAGGGTGAATAGCACGGCCAATCCTGAGGCATGTGCACTGCACACCCTGCGATCCCACGTTTCACCCCGAGGGAACAATTAGGAATGTGCATACAGGTTTAGCTACAACCTAACGGGATTGTTTAAATAAATACAGAAATACGAGGGCAGACTAAAAACAAGGGTGTGCACCAGGAGATATCTACACACAGGAGGAGTCGGTGTGTTGTTAAATGGACAAAGCAAGTTATAACAAGAGTATGGGCTCATATTTGTTTAGAAACCATACATACATGTAGAAAACATTGAGATGGACATACACAGCATTACCACTGGCAATTTGTGGATGGTGGAAATACGAGGGATTAAAAATGTTTATGCCCATTTTTCTATTTATCTGCAATGAATGGGTACTATTTCTGTGATTAAAAAAAGGAAAGAAAAGTCAAAGCCTAATTTTAGAGAATGCTTTGCCTGGGCTTGGCTGTGCTAGGAGGGGCCACTCGCCCATAGAGGCATCTACTTGGTTTTGTTCCTTCCAACCTGAGTGGAGAATTCTCACAGTTGTCTTTCTGTAAATGCCATAATCATGGACACTAGACCACTTGTCTAGAAAACGGTTCTCTCATTTCTGCTGGAGCTCTGACCGAGGAGGAGGAAGTAGGCCAGTTGCAAAACCATGCCCAAGGCCCACTGTTACTGAGGGAGCCCTTAGAGTAAGCTCTGGAGGGGGTGAGGGGATGGGAGGGGACAAACGGACTCAGAGAGGCGGTCTTGAGTTAGTCCTCGTGCAATGCCAGGTCTCCTGGGTCTGAGAGGTGGGTGATGGGGAGGAACCTGGACCTGGCTGCACAGAGTCCTGCTGAGGCGAGTCATTCCAGAAGAGAAACGACAGAACCACTAAAGTCCTAGGGAAAGGCGAAATACTTGGCTAAAATCACACGGTTAGAGCAACCCCCCAGCTGTAGCAACAGAGGCCTCTGGATGGAAGGTTTGTATTGGGGGTTGGTGTAGAGATTCCAAACGAACCAGGCCCAGCAGGTTCAGTAAATGACATTATCCATTAAGGAAGTCTTTCTTGAGAACAAAGGAAGCAGTAACTTGTCCAGAAAAGACAAACCTACACACTCCTGTGCAATATGGCCAAGGCCTATTCCCCTGAGACGCCCCCGTCCTCTTCTGGGGTCTTAGATCCTGGGAAAACGGCCCAGGCTGAGCTTTCCTAGGGTGGCTCCCAATGGGGCTGAAAGTCTGAATCTCAACATACAGGCTGTCAACCTCATCAGGGTTTGAAGGGAAGAGGGACCACCTTCATCTTCACCACGAAAGGCTTCTATCAACCTAGAGGTGAGGTTCTCACACCTGGCATAGGGGTGCACCCGCAGCGTTTCTGATTAAATACTAAAGCTTGTAAAGGTTATATGTTTAAAAAGAATAAATGCCTGTGAAGTTAGCCACACAACAAGGTCACTCCCAGACATCTGTGTGCCTTCTTGAATGAGAGGGAAAAGGTGAAGCCTCCACTTTGAGCACATGAGCATTGCGTGGCTGAAAGGTGGGCGATACTCGTCCAGAGCAAGCAGCAGGGGAGCCCCGGGTAAAGGAGAGCCCAGCAGGATGCAGAGGTGAGAGAAGTGTGGGGTGAGCCGTGTCCGCAACTGGGGGAAGGAGCTCAGGACATGGGGCGGTGCCACGTGACCTAGACGAGAGGTGCACGCCAGGCTCTGAGGAAGCAGGGTGGGCCCCGCCCGTTCAGCTGGATGTACCCACTCTCGTAATTAGGACAGAGATGCAGCAGCAGAACCGTTGCACCAGGTTAAAAACCAGTTCTTGTGAAGGGGCCGCTCTCATACTTGGGGGTGCAGCTGGGCCCCCTCCCCTCAGTTACTCATGGGAAACCCGTTCCAAGGCCACATAGAAACTGCTCTTGTCATCGAGGCAATGCCAGCCGATGGGGCCGATCTCACAGTCTGCGCAGACCAGAAACTTGATGTTGCCCACGTCCTTGGTGAAGCCCACGTTCTCGAAGATGAACATGTCCTCCACCAGCCAGTGCTCCTGGAGGAGGTCGCCCTCAGGGCTGCTGCCCTCGGCCAGAGCCGGCTTCTTCCTCATGGAGGGAAGGAAGAGCTGCGGGGAGAACACAGGAATGCCGTGCTGAGCACCGTCACACCGCCCCCCATTCACGTGGGCTTCACGCGGGGCCCTCACCAGCAAGACACGCAGTCCTATCAGGTCACAGACGAGGATGCGGGCTGCTCCTCTGTCGTCTGTGCCCTGATTCTAAAGAGACTGAAAAAGGAACTCTGAGCAGCTATGGTGGTAACTTGGCTTCACTGCCATCCTGACCTTGGGCTTCGAGGCCCCACTGGCTCCTAAGCTCCCCGGAGCTTACCCTGCTCCAGCCACACGGGCCTTCCTGCCTTCCTCAGGCGGGTAAGTCTACTCTGCCCTCAGGTCTTGGCTAGGCCAGCCCCTTCTTGATATTCAGCTCAAAAGTAACCTCCTTGGTAAGTCTTCCTTAGCCAAACAATCTGAATTAGCTTCCCATAATGCCCGCTGTATTATTATTATTAATTTATTTATCAGGGAGAGAGAAACATGGCTTTGTTGCTCCACTTATGTATGCATTCGTTGGTTGATTCTTGTATGTGCCCGGATCTAGGATCAAACCCGCAACCTTGGCGTATTAGGATGGGCGATGCTTTAACCAACTGAGCAACCTGGCCAGGGCTTCCCAAACTCTTTCACAAAACAGCATGGTCTCCATGTGCTTGTCTGGCATTGACAATCACAATACTAGGTGGACCGGTGAATAATGCGGATTTTTTTCAATAAATGAAGTTACACATATGTTGATATAGATGCGATTTGATATGTATGCTATTTTGTATTGACAACAAGCTTCAAAACTTCATATGTCAAATTTGCTGAAGGTGTTAACATCATAGATATCTTTACGCTTAAAAATGTCGAATTTCGTGCCAAAAAAAAGAGCATTTTTCGGGAAGTTTTAATTCATTATTTTGAAGAAAAGTGCCGCTGAAAGTGATCGCATACGTCGGGAAGCTTACGGTGAACATGCTCCATCTCAAGATACTTGTGAACGCTGGTTTAAATGCTTTAAAAGTGATGATTTCGATGTGAAAGACAAAGAACGTCCAGGTCAACCAAAAACATTTGAAGACCAACGATGACAAGCATTTGTGGATAAAGATGCATGTCAAATTCAAAAACAGCTTGCAGAAAGATTAAATGCTGCTCAGCAAACAATTCCCGATCGTTTACAAGCAATGGGAAGGATTTTAAAGGAAGGAAAATGGGTGCCCCATTAACTGAACGAAAGACAAATGGAAAATCGAAAAGTCATCAGTAAAATGTGGCTTCAACGGCACAAAAGAAAGTCTTTTTTGCATCAAATTGTGACTGGCAATGAAAAGTGGATTCATTTTGAGAATCCCAAAAGCACAAAATCATGGTTTGATCCAGGTCAACCATCAACATCGACTGCAAGGCCAAATCGCTTGAGAGAGAAGAAAATGCTCTGCATTTGGTGGGATCAGGAAGGTGTGGTGTATTATGAGCTTCTAAAACCAGGTGAAACCGTTAATACCGATCACTACCGACAACAAATAATCAATTGGAACCACGCTCTGATCGTAAAACCACCAGAATGGGCCAGAAGACACAGCAAAGTAATTTTGCTTCATGATGACGCACCATCACACACTTCAAAACCAGTGAAAGACACGTTAAACGATCTTGCCTGGGAAGTATGAACCCACCCGCCGTATTCACCAGACCTTGCTCCCTCAGATGAGCACTTGTTCCCATCGACGGCACCCGCACTTTCTGAGCAGCACTTCAACACGTACGAAGAAGTGGACAATGGGGTCTCTGAATGGTCTGCCTCAAAACAAGAAAAGTTCTATTGGGACGGTGTCCACAAATGACCTGAAAGACGGGGGAATGTGTAGCTGGCGACGGACATGACTTTGAATAAAGCACTTTTGATGTTTCTCTTGAAATTATTGTGTTTTCTTTGATTACAAAATCCGCATTATTAACTGGTAAAGGGTCAATCCACATTACTAACCGGTACATCTAGTAAAAGCAGGCAGCTTTTAAAAATTAAAAAAAAATTGGCCCCTAATGTTGTATGGGCTCCTCAGAGATAGGTAACCGCCACAACTCAGAAAGATTCTGTTGATGCCGCAGTTGCTTTTTCAAGAATATCTTCTTTGTAGAAAATACATTCTTAGTGTAGAAAACTTGGCAGGCATGCTACAGTGTAGATGAGAACGGAAACTGTTACGATCGAGCGTAAACTTCTGTTAACCTGTTTCTAATTTTCCCCTTTCTCTGATTAAGATGAGAATGAAAAACTCTTACAATACCGACGGAATCTCTGTGGTTTCTAACTTCTCCCTCCGCTGAGAACTTGGGTGGTTTTAAGACACGGCCACGAATTCTGCGACAACCCTTCCACCCAGCGGAGCTCACGCTGTGCCCTGGAGCCGGGCAGGCCCTGTGGTGGCCTGGAGGTCAGTGCCCTGGAGGCCACACCGGCGCTGGGAGCCGCTGGGCTACCCCACTGCTCAGGTGTCGCTGCGACCACAGTTCAGGAAAGACCCCGAGCGAGAACTGGCGGGACAAGGAGAGTCACGGGATCAGCCGAGACCCCGGGTGTGAGGTCCCAGGTGTGAGTCCCAGGTGTGGGGTGGGGTCCCAGGTGTGAGGTCCCAGGTGTGGGGTGGGGTCCCAGGTGTGGGGTCCCAGGTGTGGGTTCCCAGGTGTGAAGTCCCAGGTGTGGGGTGGGGTCCCAGGTGTGAGGTCCCAGGTGTGGGGTGGGGTCCCAGGTGTGGGGTCCCAGGTGTGAAGTCCCAGGTGTGGGTTCCCAGGTGTGAAGTCCCAGGTGTGGGGTGGGGTCCCAGGTGTGAGGTCCCAGGTGTGGGGTGGGATCCCAGGTGTGGGGTCCCAGGTGTGGGAGGGCGCGGCGTCTTCAGGGCTCCCCCCCACCCGGAGGTGCCACCAGCCCCGCTACACCGTGTCCCCGTTCTTAGCTGAACCCGGTCCCAGTGAGAGGCGCTGCGGGCGGAGCCCCCGGTGCGGATTAACCTTTTCCTGCGGCAGGTTAAGCGGCCATCCCTTCCGCCTTCTCACGAGCGGTGGCGGCGGAAGGAGGGCATGAAGGCCGGTGACTTGGAGGAAGCAGGACCTGGGTCCCGGAGCTGAGGCTCGCCCTGCAGGGCGGCCCCTCCCGGCGCCCTGCCGACCCCGCCCGGCGCCTACCTGCCGGCGGGAGAAGAGCGCCGTGCCCGGCTGCAGCACCCGCGAGCCGCAGCGCTGGCAGAGCACCGCCTTCCGGTTCCGGCCCTCCGCCGACACTAGCTCGTTCCGCGGCGCCGCGGGCTCCATCGCCGCCGCCAGTCTCGGTCCGGACCGCGCAGGCGCGGCTCGGCTGGGTCGGTCTCGCCCGACTGCGCCGGCGCGGCTCTCGTCGAGGGCGGAGCGGACGGCCACGCCTTCCTGCGCAGGCGCCCACTGCCCGCGCGACTCTACTGCGCATGCGCAGACCCTCCCCGCGGCTCTGAGTGGCAGGCGCCGGCGGCTTTGTGACAGGACCGGGCAGGGCGGACACGAGTTCCCTGCACACTGACCCGGTCACCCAACTCCCTTACTATGGAGTCATCAGAGTTGCTCGTAACCCCCTGTCTTCTGAGGCGTGAATTCAGTGCCGAGCGGGAGGGGACGGAAGGCAATGTGGGTCCCACCCGCGGGGACACGCCCCCCTTCATGCTGGGAGCAAGGGCCGGTCAGTGCCAAACAGTGACCTCTCACCAGCGGGCAGCGTGGGGTGGAAGCGCTTGAGAACCGAGCTGGATCGTCACGACCTCCCTGTGGTTGTCGCTCATGCATCCGATGGGCGCAGTGAGCAAGGTCCGGGTCAGATCTGACCTCCGGGGTGCAGCGTTGCAGCGGTCAGGCACGGCCGTCATCACATCCCCTCGGGCAGGACAGTCAGAGTCCCCAGGTCGTCAGGTCAGAGCCGCGGGCTCAGGGTCCTGAACCCAGGCGCGCATGGGGTCAGGCCAGGTGTCACCCCCCACCCCCTATGACCCCCCTTCATTTCCTCCTCCTGTCAACTCGGCATTCATGGCGCACTCTCATAATATGCCAACCGCTCAGGACCCTCGGCGATGGGCACTTGGTACCAGAAATAACTTCGACATTTCCTGAAAACTCGCTGTATGTCCGGTGCTGCGATGATCCCAGCTGTGCTTTGGAGAGTTAGCAGGACAAATGGAGGGCCTGGGCTGGAAGACAGGGAAGTGGCAAGGACATCAGGAGGCCACTGCTCTGTGAGTCCGGGTGAAAGGCCTGCACTACGAGGGAGTAAAAATGCAGGAACAGATTTGGGACAGAGATAAAACCGTGCAGAACCCAGAAACGAATCAAATGTGTGCGCACAAAATGAACAATAGCTTTCCGCGGTGGATAACCAAGTGACTGGCTTACAGTTAAGAGACCGAGAAAAGCAGGAGGAACTGCCAAGTTAGGGGCACCCATGGGTGGGCAGGATTTGTGTGTGACGGGAAGCATGGAGAGGGAGCACAGCACAACAGCTGGTTGCGGTGTCGTGTCTGAAACTCCTTTGAGGAGCCACAGAGTCTGCCTCCCCAGAGGCTCTAGCTGAGCGAGGCACCCGTTTCCCAGCCGCAGTTTCACCAGCAGGCAGTCCATCTGCTAGAGAGCTGTGCAGGCTTCTTCAGGAACCACTTCCTCTTTGGCTTCCCCTTCCCATTGCTCTGGGACTATCTGGACTTCTGCAGTTTTGCAGGCCTTCTGCATAGCTGATTCTATCACGTGCCATAGACTGAAGCAAACAAGGGCTGGGATGATTAAACCCTGAAATTCAAGTGGATACTAAACGAGCTTCTTGATTCCCTGTAGGGCTCAAGGACACGCCTCGTGTGAGAGGAGTCAATGAATATGGCAAATTCAGAAACATTTTCCTGGTGAGACTCTCGTACCTGTGTCTTCAGAGAAACAGTGGAGCCAGTTGGCAAACACAAGGCCAACAGGTTGAAGACTCGGGACCCACAGCTGATCTCTATGTCTGCTCCCCCAAATGTAGGAGGGCAGTGCTGGTTTGCCACAAATTCTCTTAAGGCATTTGAGACAGATTATTTTTAATATTTTCTTAAAAATATACAAAGGAAATGAACTCTTTAGGTCAATTCAATTCAGGGAGAGGAGAACATGGAATTTCAATGTAAAGGGAAAGGGTTTTCGTTTAGGTCATCACATTCCCACACTCCCAATACCATAAAGCAAGAATTTCACTCCATAGCACAGGAGAGCCTAGAATGGTGGCTCAGAAATGGTGAGAGCAGGTACTGGATAACACAGGACTTTGGGTTGTCCTTGGATTCTTCTGTCCTGGGACGAACATAATTCACTCTAAGGACAGGTTGGGAACCCAACAGTAGGACAAGGACGAAATGTACCAAACAGCAGTAAAACCACCCCTTAGCGAAGTGTGCGCTTAAAAGGACGGGCAATACCAAGTAGCTGAACTTTCAGGCTGCTGTACCCCCACCCCTTCCCCCAATAAATAGTATGGAAATGTTACAGCATAGTAGCATCTGATTCCACAAAGCCCTCTCCCCGAGGCAAACCTGGCTGCGGGGGATGAGCCCTGGGAGGAGTGTGACAAATACAAACTCACAGGTACTTCTCTGTCCCCCACTGACTCCACTCCGCCCACCGACACTTGTTCACCGTGCTTGTCTCCCACAGGCACCAGGGCCAGGCAAACCACACTGCAGTCCAGAAAGACCAGGGACATCAGAAGACCCTTCCAATATCCACCCTGTCTTCCAGGCCTCACGTCTGTGGAGGTCTAGGCTCACTCACACGAGCGAGTTCAGGTCACGTCACTCAGCCCAGTTCGGATACAGCAGCTCTGCCCCCCAGGAGTGTCACACAAGTTTCTCCCAAGCCCCACAGCTGTGACAGGGCGCTTCCCTGGGTTCCTCTCCAGAACAGAGCTGCGCTGCAGCTACCTGCAGACCAGGAAAGATACTTATTCCTGGAAAACAGGACTTGCACTTTATCAGGCCGACTCAAGTTGGAATCCTTCCAATCCAGACGTCGGCTGGACACTGCCCACCTCTAGTAGGCCACCCTCACCTTCGTTCTCTGCAACACACGGGCACAATGTATGCATGTCCTCCCAAGCACGTGGTGAGTCAGACACAACCAGAGAGTGCTGCCCAGACCAGGAGGTGGCCTGGCCTCGCATATCCACTCAGTGCATTCTTTTCCCGTGAGTGTCCGTTCACCACTCTACTCAGGGACAAGTCCCAGCGCGAGGGGGAGTGTGTGCAAATAAAGACCATCATCATGGCACCGGTGCTTGTAATCGCCCTGAGCACACAGCGAGCAGCAGACATTCTGGGCACGATCCTTGATTCTCCTGCTATCTGGCCCCTGGACTGGTCACTAGCTCTGGATGGAGCTCCAACAGGTCACTTCTCTCGGAGAACACACACGCCAGCATCACAGCGCTGGGTTCCCATGGAGGTCACCACTTCCCAGCTGTCGATGACAGGGTCATAGCACTCGATGCTGCTCAGCAGGGAGTTCCCATCATATCTGAGTGGGGAAGAAGCCAAAGAGGGAAATGAGCTTTCTGTTCCTCTCCACCCACACCCCACATTGAGGTCGCCATGGAGACATCTCCCCTGACCCACACCCTGTCTCCACCCAACAGTGTGGATCAGATCATGTTGCCCTGATGCATGATGGCCCCAGCCTGGTTTTAAATCCTCACCCTGCAATTGCATAAAGCCGACCCCGAAGCACCGTGGCCCCCACATAGCATCGAGGGGTGGTCATGCAGGTGACAGCCGTCCAGGAATCGGTACGGATGTTGTACGCTTCAACGGAGGAAAGGTGGGCTGTGCCATCAAATCCCCCCACCACATAAATATGGTCATTCAGCAGGGCTACTCCTGCACCTGGAAAGAAGGAGAGCAGGTTACTACTACTGAACTGAGGCTGGATTCTAGAAAGAAAACATGGTCGCTGATGGCCAGCTGAGTCCTCAGGTAGCTCAGGGATGGGCACAGAGCCAGACAGGCCTGAATGAAATAATCAGCCAGCACAGGTTATCCCATCTGTAAACCCACTGGTGGGAGGTGAATGAGAAGAAAAGCACACAAAATGGTCCTCACCTTCACTCTCATTAATTCAGAACCCAACTCTCCGTTAACAGAAAAGAAAGAAACGGGAAAAGAAGGCAATGAAAGAGAAGGAAGGAAAGGAGCTGTGACCGGTTCTGGAGCAGTTTGTACAGAGAAAGTGAACACAACAGCACAGCGTTCTCCTGCCTCAGAGCCCAGCACTCGCCCACGTAACACGCTAAACACACACGACTGTACCAGACGTGACAATGCTGGGATTTAAAAAATGAATAAAACAAGAGACTTCTGTCCTCAAGTGTATACTCCATCTGAGAAGCTGTCTTCATCTCAGGACACGGAGATCAGAGGGGAGGAGGAAGGTGAAATCTGACGCATGCTTCGCTGAAGCCGAGCAAAGAGGAGCTACAACCCCGACTGACAGGCTGTCCTGTGACTGCCCCCCGCCCCCCACACTGTGCAAGCAGAGACCTGACGGCAGACTGCCCCTCCCTCAGACCCGACGGTCTTACCAGAGCGCTTGGTGGCCATCGGTGTGACATTAGTCCAGTGTCCTGTATGGGGGTCATATTTCTCAACTGAATTTAAGATATTCAAGCCGTCGTATCCTCCTGAAAGACAAAGTGGAGGCCATTCCAGAAAGAACCACAAATCCCGGCCCCACTCGGTCTGCCTTTCTGTGTTCCCACTTGATCTTTAATCTCAGTTCTCCTTCAAGGGTTCCAACAGTCCAAAGAGAGATCTAACAGAATCCCATGATCTGCTCCCACGAAAAAGATAATCCCAGTTAACGGAACTGTATTGGGATAAACCAGGGTTTTAGTTGAAGGCCATCTATGACCTTGATTCTGGTAAAAAGAGAACTCACCCGCCCAAAAGGCTGCCACCCATGACACCCTCTCCCATCCCTGCCTCCCCGGCTCAACACCTAGACAGTAGATCACGCCGCCGGCCACCACCAGCCCCGCGCCTTCCCGGGCTGTCTGCATATCTCCCAGCATGCTCCACTGGTCAATGTTGGGGTCATAGCGCTCCATGCTGGTGTGACGCCTGCTCCCGTCAAAGCCTCCAGAGACGTAGATCATATCTGTTCAGAATGAACCAACCACAGACTCTTAGAGGATTTTTTTTAATGTTGTGAATTTAAACATTTTAATCATAAATCACTCTAATTATATCAACAACAGCCTCATTCTTCACTAAGAAATTTATTTATTTTTTAAATTTCAGTTCTTTATTGTTTCAAGTATTACATAGGTCTCCTTTCCCCCCATGGAACTCTCCCGGCCACCCCCACCCCCAGCACATGCCCTCCCCCAAGGAGAGATTGCTAATCACTTTGCTCTACCAGTTCCCCACAAGTCCTTCAAGTGCTTGGGAGCAAAACCAAAGTGTTTCTTACAGGGTAAGTCAATGAAGTCTTATCGATCAGGAAGAGAGCACAGGCCACACATGTACAGACAGTGGACGAAGTCCCCGAAGACCAGCCGCAGGCCCCAGAAACCCAGAGCCACGTCCCACTCAGTACGTTGCGACCCTACCCAGCATGCTGTCAGCACTGAAGCTCCCGTGAGCACTGAGAGCTCTGTAACTGCTATTGCCCACGCCAACAGGAGCGTCTGACCTCCCCGGGACCCTCCCTGCCATGTTCCTGCCAGACAGCAAGGAGGTCTGAGCCCCGATCCAGCCCCACAGCATGGCAACGCCACCCTGCACACCCTGCCTACCTCCTAGGGTGGTGGCGCCGGCAAGGCCTCGTCGGACATTCATGGGGGCCACGGAATACCAGACCCCATCCTCATCTGCTGTGTAGTCCAGACATTCCACTGAACTGAGGCGGGAACGGCCATCGTAGCCACCGATGACATAGATCCGGTCATGTAAAGACACGGAGGCCACGTAACGTCTCTTCCGAGTGATGCTCTGTGGTCCAGGAGAGAAGGGTACGGAGCACTTCAGTCACGCAGCCTCGGCCGCCCCCGGCTCTCCGTCCTGTTTCCGCTTCTTCACTCGCCAGCAGGAGCCTTCGGCAGTAGCTCTTCCTCAGTGGCCTCCAGCTGTCTGCCCACTGAGCACTCTCTCACGTGTTGTGATGCTCTAGCATCAAGGCTCCTGCACCCCTGCCTCCCCCCAAGGCTTCCCGTTCTCCAGTGTCTCACTCCTTTCTCCTCCATAGGGCTCTGTGCTACAGACTCAGATCCTCCCCTAGAGTGGAAGTTTTCCCACGCTGCTCATCTCAGGGCCAGACTCAACGACCCTAAAGTCATGAGGCTTGATTGAAAGATTTCCAGGTTTTCTCAGAATTATTATTTTCGCCACTCAGAGACAGACTAAGATACAAACTTGAGTTCAATTTCATACAACTTAACACCAAGCTCAGGGTGACAGAGCAGGACCAGTGGAGCATGCTGGGAGTTACAGACAGCTCTGGAAGGTGCTGAAACAGGGTGGCAGCTGACACCGGCATTCTGAGGTCTGACCTAATGTAAATAGTTGATATTTATCTATTGAGTACCTACTGTGCGCATGACACCGTTGTAAGGAGCGTTAGCCGTTACTAGGTTTCCCTCTTTTTAGAGCTGGGTTATTTATGACGCAGAGCCAGGGACGGAGGACATGCGAGCTCTTTCTCCACGACGGGTTCCACCCTTACTTACTGGCAAAAAGCTCCACTCCTGAGTCTTGGGGTCATACTTCTCCACCACGTCGATGGGAGACTGCTGGCTGCCAAAGCCCCCAACCACCAGCAGCACTTCATTGGCTCCTGAGGAGACAGGGAGGAAGGCAGGTCTCTGCACCGCCCTTGGCTGGGTGAACACGCGCAGGGAGTATAAGCAGCAACAGCTCTACAATGAATGTCGTTTTCCGTGCCCAGAGAAGCAGTCGAAAAAGAAGAGTCACTGTAAGGTGTCCTCAGAGGAATTACTTCTTCTAGAGCAGCGGTTCTCAACCTGTGGCTCGCGACCCCTTTGGCGGTCGAACGACCCTTTCACAGGCGTCGCCTAAGACCATCCTGCATATCAGATATTTACACGACGATTCATCACAGTAGCAACATTACAGTTATGAAGTAGCCACGAAAATAATTTTATGGTTGGGTCACAACATGAGGGACTGTATTTAAAGGGCCAGAAGGGTGAGAACCACTGTTCTAGAGGCTCTAGCTCTTGAGAACTCCAATATCTTAAATTTAAATTTCTGGACATTAAAACTGCAGAAGGCAAATTTGAGTCCATCACACCTTCCCAGCCACCAGACGACTCTGGCCGACACATCGACTGAAGTTCCACGTGCAGGTAGGAGCCAAGAGGAGCTCCCTGCCCTTCTCAGCCTGAACCTCAAAATGTAAGTTTTTTTGGTGATGAAAGACCACTCTCCTAACCTTGTCTCAAAAAAGCTGAGAGTTGTGAAATGGGAACCAAGTGATATATTTAAAAATCTCTTGTCCATGCCCTGGCCGGTGTGGCTCAGGTGGCTGAGTGCCATCCAGTGCACTGAGAAGCCACTGGTTCGATTCCCAGTCAGGGCACATGTCTGGGTTGTGGGCTTGATCCCCAGTGGGGGCCGTGCAGGAGGCAGCCGATGATGTTTCTCTCTCATCAATGTTTCTATTTCTCTATCCCTCTCTCTTCCTCTAAAATCATTAAAAACATAAATCTCTTTTCTATGAACTTTTATTTTTCCAGTTTAGCCAACTATGTCATCAAAACTGCCAAGTAATCATAAGACTAGGCTCTTAAAGGGATCTTCTCTACAATTTTCCCAAAGATATTTGATAACCTTTCCTACCTTGTTTCTTTCCAAAGACAAAGTCTTTTGAGGAAATCCCTGTGTAACTGCACCCACCCAGCCTGGTGTGAGTGAGGACTCTACCCACTGCAGGCCCCTGCCCACCCCTGGGCTGTCCCCACCACCTGCTCCGCCTTCCTTCCTCACCCAGAAGGGAAACACACAGGAGAAGGGGGCAGGTGGATGGGAACATACCAAGTCCTACATGATAGTCTAAATAATTCCCAATTCACAGACTCCAAACATATTGAAACAAAACTTGACAATTTATAAATTGCTGCACTTTATCTCACTGAATCCTCCAAAGAGTTGTACAAAATAGATATGGAAGAAAGCTCGGGTGGTAAGGTGATGGGTCTGAGAGGACACGATGAAGAGAAGATTAAAAACAGGCCTGAGACAAGGTCTTTGTATTTTCTACAGAATGCCCTTCTTAGCTCCATCATCCACCCGGCAAGGGGCAGTGTTCTACAGACGCCAGCTCACCCAGACGAGCCCGTGTCCTGGGTCCCTGCATCTGACTCCGCAGTTCAGGCCTCAGGTGGAATTTCTTTGCCTCATCGACGAGGTCCCTGCACTGGAGACTGCAGCGGATGAAAGGCTGGAACACAGAGCAGAGGGGGGCGTGGCCCCACTAATGTCATAGGATAAATGGCATGTTTATGGTTAAGTTGTAATTAACTTCTCATATAGAAACCAATTTCCAAAATGTGGTTCCATGAGGCTCTGGCAGCAACTACGCGGTGGCGTCGGAAATGACTAAGGAACCTGAGGGCACAACTCCAAGCTGTCGGACAGCCAGGCTCGGGACCCTGTGTCTCCCAGGACTCACCTCTGCGTCAATGACGTCTGTGATGTACCTGGGGGTCAGCAGGGGCATCCGCACATACTGCAGCAGGTCAGGCAGGGACTCTTCCCGCTCCTTCTTGGCGTGC
This sequence comes from Myotis yumanensis, assembly GCF_028538775.1. Classification (NCBI taxonomy): domain Eukaryota; kingdom Metazoa; phylum Chordata; class Mammalia; order Chiroptera; family Vespertilionidae; genus Myotis; species Myotis yumanensis. The sequence continues at coordinate 203,574 of NW_027223773.1, read as the reverse complement.
TTCACCCAGTTGATGACGGCCTCGAAGACGGGCTCTTCAGAATCCACCTACCAGTGCACAATTACAGACCTGTGTTCTGCCAATCGCCTCACAAGCTCCGAAAGTAGCCAGGCCTACCTCTCCCTTCCTGTTCCCGTCCCCCGCCACCATTATTTAACATCTTCCAGAAAGAGCTGGGTTCTTAGGAAAACATCTTTTCACACACAAGTCCCTAAGACCAGGAAGAAGATGATGGTGAATGTGGGTGAAATATCTGAGACGGAGCGTGCCCAGTAAGCCCCCAGCCACGGCTGGTGTTTCCTTCAGAATGTCCTCCACTCGAGAACCTCCTCTGGTCATTCTGAAGCTCCCGGGGGCGTGGGGAGGATCTGTTGCCGACTCAAAGCTGGCTCTAAGGGAACGCCCACTCGCTCGTGCTGTGGATGCCCCCCGGCTTCTCCACATCACTATGGGCCCAGCACCCGGGCACCTGCTGTAAGAGGCACGGAGCTACTGAGACAATATACAGGGTGCCCCAAAATATCTCCACATTCTGGCCAATTATAAAGGCAGTGTTTACTAAAATGCATTTCATTTCAAAGGTGAGCTAACCGCTGTTAGAGTGTGGATACATTTTGGGGGGACACGCTGCACATAGGCCCCGCCTGGGGAACCCGAGTCTAGGCTTAGCTGTGACAGACTGGATAAGGTAAGAACCATAAACAGCCGGTACTATTGCCCTGGAAGAGCACCAGCTGTGACAGCACCCAGGACCTTCCAAAGACGACACCAGAGTAGGGTCCTGAGTCCCTCCCACCAGCCCGAGGGTACTGTCCTGACAGACGCCTTCCAGGGAGTGACAGGACCTACACAGGAAACCACTCTGTGAACTTTTCCTAAGAACTGAAAACACAGAAAATGCCACAGAATGTCCACTCCTCCGAGGGCTTTCCCGACACCTACTGAGTGCCAGGCACTGTGCCTGAGGCGGTCACTCAGTGGTCAACAGGTCAGACATGAACCGGGCCCTGGAGTGGGGAGATCATGGTAAAATCAGAAAGTGCAGACTCCCATTTGGTCCTTATACACGGCACTGGGAGAGCACAGGGGCATGAGACAGAAATGCACGCGATTTCCTCGTTCCCACTGATGGGCCAGGGAAGGCCTCAGGGATTTACATCTGATGGGCGAGCGGCAGTTGGCCAGGGAGAGAGGCCTCTGGGCAGACAGAGCACCAGCAGAAACCTGGAGCCGCACTGTCCACCCGGAGCCAGCCCGTGCGGCAACTGCACTGACTTTCATCAAAAGTAAGTGGAACTGGAACTCGGCTGCTCGGCCACACTCGCCAGCCTGTGGTGCTCCAGTGGCTACTGAGCTGGACAGCGTGGACACAGGTCCTCTCCATCTGCTCAGGATGTCTAGCCCACAGCGCCGTCCCAGAGCGCAGCTATCCCAGAGCGCAGCAGCACTGACCACTTGGGGACTGAGGAGGCGGGTGCCATGGAATGAACGGGTGGGGACAGATCAGCTGCAGACGTAAACGAGGCCGTCACAGCCGCGGAGACTGCCTTCACTCTGAGAGCGACTGGGAGCCATGAAAAGCCTCAAGCCGGCCTGTGACCTGGTCACACCGAGGTCTGTAAGGGTCACTGACGATCTTGGGTAGAACAAAGTAAAGGCTGAGCACTGGGAGCCCTTGAAATCGAGGAGCCACTACTGTCTGGGAATCCACTAATTTAAAATTCATGTTTTACTATATCCAAGGAGAGCAAGGGGGGACGCGGGGAGGAGGAACTCTGAGCTTCCTATAGAGCTGAACGTCCACTAACTGCGGGGACAAAGCCCACAGGTGGACGTCACCCCCCCACGTGCTCTGCTAGGTATTTCCCAGACGCTCCTGACTAGATCACAGAACTGGACGACTAGAGAGGAAGGCCTCAGGTCTCCTGATACGAGCAGCTCTGTGATAGACTTCTCACGATCCCGAGACGCACGTGCACTGAAAACTGCGAGGGAGTGGGACTGAAGTTCCCTTGCCGACTCAGCACTGAACGCTGCCTCACACCCGTGTCCCAGGCCCCTCCCTCACTTCCTCGTCCCCCACACGGCACTCAGAACCTGGCTCCTGCTCACCGTCTCCAACCTGTCCCTTCCTTTCTGATCTAATCTAAACCTAGGCTCACTCTTCTTTCTCCTATGCAAGGCCCTCATTTGGGTAGGCTCGTTATTCTCATTACACTCTATGACAATCAGTTTTGGTGTTGTCTCTACCACTGCACTGTGAATTCTCTGAAAACAAGAACTGCCTCTTTCTTCTGGGTCCATAGAACCTGGCACATTGATTGCTATGTCACAGATATTCGTGATAGATGTTTGTAAGATGAGTGAATGGGTAACAGAGAAATTCACTTTCCTTCCCATTTCTGCTTCATCCCCTCTGTACAGCAGTGATTCCCAAACACTGGGATCACACATTTCATTCAGGAAGGTGGTGAATTCCCTCCATAAACACGCCAATAACTTGGCATGTGATCTCAGGGGCATTGAATGAAACCCGTGGAGCCAATGTGGACAGTGGAGTAAGAAGCCCTGCTACAGAAACATGGAACTCCACCTGGCTTTTTGTAATGGCCCAATCTTGAAGCAGCCACCGTAAGAAGCCCAATCTGTACCTGGATTTCATCACACTTGATGAGCTTTTCCACCTCTCCCTGACTCAGGAGGATGAATTCTTCGTGCTGCACCACCTCAGGGAAGTGCTTCTGGCTGAAAACCTCAGCGGCTTGCATCAGGTCAACACAACTGTGAGTTTCAGCAAAGTCCCTGATACCCAGGCAATTAGAAGGGTCCAACTGACTTTCTAAGAACTCACAGCAGGCTTGCTTCACACCTAGGACAAACACAGACATGGAACACTTCAGGCACGTGGCCAGCTGTGCTCTGGTCTCTGTTCTCAATCGCAACATCTTCTCTACACAGAGTTAGAGAACCTTGGCTCAGCACTAAGGACCAGATTAGAAATTTCATGCTTAAGGAATGCAAACCTATTTCTGTGTTATGCATAGGTGACCTCCAATAAGGCCTTTACGATGGTCTCTGCTTCAGCTTTAAAACAAGTATAGCAAGACAAACTGCTTCTGCGGATACTGGCACAATTAAGCAAAACTGCCCATAAAACTCTTGAAAATCAAGCTATAAAACCAATTCTAGTTCAGCATATGTACCTAATTTCTACTCTATGTGAAAATTTACCTCGTAAGTTACATAAATGTGAAATCATTACGCTGTACACCCGGAACTAATATAATACTGAATGTCAACTGTAATTGAAAAGTTAAGAGTTTGTTTTTTTAATTTACTAAAAGACTCCAGTGAAGAAACAATAGGAAACGAATATCTGGCTCATACTTCTCTAACTGAGAAGTTCAGAGCATAAACCTAACGGTCTGGCTGTGCAGTAATGCAGAACCCTCCATTGTTTCAACCATTAAAACGGCAAACAGCAGAAACAGCACTGGAGTGAAGGAGTGGACGGGGCCCTGGAAGGGTCAGCTCCGCTAACTCCGTGAAAACGTTCACTTCATGTTTGTGTGTCAATTACAATGTTCAATACACACTTTACACGGTGCAGAAAAGTCCAGGTACAAAGGGTTCCCATGAACAGCCCCCCGGCCTCCCTATCCCCCTGGCCATCTCAACCCTCTACGTGGGCGACCACAGCATCGGTCTCTTGTGCCCTTGCAGGCTATCGTGTACATGCGCGCAAGGAAGCGCATCTGTCCTCTCCTCCATTTTTCTGAAAACAGAACTGGGGTAAATGATCTCTTCTAAAGAGCCCGACACTCACATTGGGAGAGGCCCTTTCTACTGCGACTGAAACCCGATCTCTGCGCATGGGCAGTACATGTGAGCGCCTACGTCTGTCTCCACAGCCTTCACTTTAAACATTCCGGGCCATCTTGGCACGCACAATAGTAGCACCTGTACCTTTCAGCTGCAGCAGACAGGCTGCAGGGAGCAGCTCCTGCACGTTCTCCACCGTCACATGCACGGTTTCTGTGTACACAAAGTCCAACAGGATTTCCATGGTGGAGGCAGTTAAACCTTGGATATCGACGTAAGGTTTCCCTTTCTCTGAAAGCTGAAAATACAAAGGGTATGAAATACTCGTGGTTATAATTCTCCATGATAAAGGCAGCATCTCATATCCAACAGCCTGAGGGATGTTAATAATATGAACCGAATACACATCTTTTTAAAGTTATAGTCTATTTTGTTTGATTTGTATAAAGCATGTATTTGTAGTTGTTCCAATGGGGAAGGAACTGAATGTAACCCAAGAGCACACAGTGAGGTGACACCTTCCTGGAATATCAATTTTACTGAGTTGTTTGATACTTTGCAAGATACTGGGTTAACTTGTTTTTGGGATCACCGAATCGCTGATGGTATATTTTGCCTGGAATACATCCTTGAAGTTATGAGTAATAATTATTCTTAAAAATAAAGACGAAAACTCGAGAATCAAGCTATAAAACGAATGAATTCCTGCCAAAGTTCTACCTTTATACTGAAAGGGCAGGCCTCTCACCTCACTAGTGAACATGGCACAGAAGTAATCGCTACAGGCCGCCAGCACGATGCGATGGGCCGGGAAGTCCTTCTGCTCCACTCTCAGCGTCACGTCACACAGGGTGTTGCTCTTCCTGAGGGAGTTCATTGAATTGAGGATGGATTTAGCATGTGTATTTGTCATGATGTCTTTGGGGGCCATAATGCCTCCCATCAAGCAAAGTGGAGAAGCAACGAAAGGGGTCCTTGGATTCTGGAAATACAAGAGGGAAAAACAATGAGCGTACCTGAAGGGCTGGGGAAACGGAACATTTTCCACGCAGCTTTACAAATGAAGGCGGCTTCCTCAGAACCAAACACGGAGTAGGGAGCACTCCACTTCCTGGCATCACCCCCCAGTCCGGCCACTAATCATCCCAAGTAAGAATGCTCTCCCTTCTCTGGATTCCAATAGCACAGAGTGGCCCTGCCACTTGGCACTCATCATCAGCACTCAACTGCATTGTAAACAGAAACCATACAGGCCCTGCAGAGCTTCACAAGGCTCTTGTCTGAAATGATAAAATGATGGAAAAATAAAGGCCTCTATCACTACTATTGAATATCCATAAGCAGATTAAATGGGTAAATATTTAGAGGATGGAGATCCATTGTGTATATATACATATTTTTTAAAAAATGTATTTTAAATGAGTTCAACAGGACTGGAGAGGGAGAGAGAGATAGAAACATCAATGATTAGAGAGAATCATTGATTGGCTGTCTCCTGCATGCCCCCTCCTGGGGAATCAAGCCTGCAACCCAGGCATGTGCACTGACCGGGAATCGAACCCAGGACCTTTCAGTCCCCAGGCCGATGCTCTATCCACTGAGCCACACCGGCTAGGGCAATGTGTATATATTTTTCTATCACAGCAGGTGTACAATAAGTATGTAGTAAATGAATGCAAAAAAAGAATTGGGTATTCAACTTAGAGCAGTAAAAGCCAGAGCCAGCAAAAATAATTTTTTTTCCAAAGAAGTATGTAGAGAATTATGTATGAAGATTTCCAATAAACCTGGGCCCAACGAGGACCCAGTATCTACACTGGACAAGGGGAGCCATGCAAGCGTTTCTATGGACTCCCACTTGGCTAAGCTACGAACAGTCTTTCAGGGAAGGGTCTTCCTCCTCCACAGCATCAGTGGATGTCCACCCACACCAGCAAACCAGTATTTGTAGAAATTCTTCTATCCTGAGACAAAGAGCCTTACCAGGACAGAAACTTACCCAACTCACTACTTGTTTTCTGCCAGTCAGTCACTTGCAAAGCTCACTTGTGCGCCATCAGTTAAATGAACTCGGCAACAGATTCCACATTTAAAGGAAGTCAGTGTAAGACGTGCTTTCTCGATTACGGACAGGCTGTAGTCACACTGCATTTTCCTCGAACGACAACTTGTGGGGAATGAAATGGGGTGGTTACTAAGAGGCTCTCTCTTATTTGGGTTCCCACGCTTTCATAGATGATTCAAGAAAGAAACAAAACAAAACAAAAAAACAACCCACGAGCCCACAACTGACGACCGTGATTCTGAAGAGCAAACAGGGGCCCGAATTCCCGCCGGGGCCGTCCAGAGCCAGCCGGTGCCGTGCAGCTCCCCTGACCACCCCCCGGGGCCCTGCAGACCCAGGTGACAGTGAGTCACAAGCGGACGATGTTCCAGCTCCGGGTGCAGCTCTGCAGACCGGGAAGGTCTGAACAAAGCCCGTTTGCAGGGGCTCCCACCGGGCTCGGCCTGGACTGGGCGGCACCACCTCACGGTCAAACCGGGCCGCCCTGGTGCAGCGTGGGGATCGGCCTCGGCGCGCGAAGCCAGCACCCCCTCCGCCAAGAGCTTCCGAGACACCGGAATGGGGTCCCCCGCCGGAGGTTCGGGAGGGGCGTCAGACCCCGGAACCGCCACGGTCCAGATGGGGGAAGAGCGGGAAGCCCCCGACGACAGCCGGCGCCGCAGGTGGAGGCCCCCTACGAGGGGCGGGGAGCCCCCGCCACCGTCCCCGCGGAGAGACGACCTGGGGGCCAGGCCCGCCGGGCGGAGGGAGGGAGGGAGGGACGGAGACACCGAGCGCCCTGCCGTCAGCTCACCTGCGCCCGCCGGCGGGGTCGAGAGGGGGGCGCGCGGCCAGCAGGCGGCTCAGGAGAAGCCCAGGAGCCGCCGCCGCCGCCGCCGCCCCGACCCGGAGGCTCGGGAGCCGTCACTGGGCTCGTCTCGCTCAGTCCGCCCCGCGGCCGCGCGACGTGATGACGTCGCAGCGCAAAGACCGCCCTCCCCGCGTCACGTGATCACCAGGCCCAGCCGGCCGCGCGATGTGATGACGCTGCAGCGTGAGAGCCGCCCCGGGCTGCATCACGTGACCCCCAGGACCCCGCGCGGTGGCTGCGGACCCGTTGCGGGCGGAGCGGGACGGGGTGGGCGGGGAGGTCGGCAGCGAGTCCCCCGGCGGTGCGCGCGGCCCCGCGGACGGAGGGCGCCGGGATCCCTGTGCCCCGGAGCTGATGGCGGGCATGTCTTCCCCGCGGGACCCTCGGGAGCCGCTCCCGTCGGGAACAATCCACGGAGGCGCCCGGTTCGCCCAGGCCATTGCCCGCCGCCACCCGAGGTCACTGCGCGGCGGAAGCCTCGGTCCTCCTCGCCCTGCCCCCCGGGCTGAGCGGTCCGACCGCCTGGGGTTTGCTCCTGAGTGACTGGGTGCACCTGCCCGACCTGGTGGGTCTGCAGCGGGCCCGGGGCTCCTTAGAGATAAACCGCGGGTTTTACACGGCGTTTCCACCTCTCACATCCCCGCTCTGCTCTGAAGTCATCCCTGACCTGGAGGGTCGGAGAGCAGGGGGTGCAGGTGCTGTTGGAACCGCCACGCCAGGTGGGAGAGGGGCCGGAAGCCCCTGACGACACATTTTGGAAAACGTCGCCAAAATTATGCATGCGGATTTATCCTTCATCAGTGCTCTTGCACACGGACAACGATGTGCGTGCAGGACTGGGTCAGCCAAGTGCTTATCTCCATCTCCGTGCAATACCATGAGGTTGTGAACGCTGCGTATAGTTTGCTACTATTTGTGTAAAGGGGTTGGGAGAATATATTCCTATCTACTTGTATCTGCATAAACATACGAAATAAAGTGGTCATTTTAGTTTCTTTGGAGGGAGGAACTGGTTGCTTGGGAGACGGGACGGGAGGGAGATTTCCCCCTCTGTGACTTTTTGTGCTTTCTGAACTTTTCAGTGCGTTAAAAATATGTACAGTTTTAAAAGTAAAAATAACCCTTGTTTTCTGAGTGTGAATGCTAAATAAAACATTTTTCCAATGTGAGAAGGAACTTAATAAAAGATCTTAGTTACTCACTGAATAGAATCAAAGCAGGGCCCCAGCTGCTGCTCTGAAATTCATCCCTGAATCTGCATCCAGGCCAGGTCCTGCGTCCTCAGCGTTAGTTCCTAGCCCACGGGGGACGGAAACACGAAAGCGGACCTTTCCTGGGGAAGATGGGCCTCTTCTGTCAGCAGACGTTGCATCAAGGACTTGTTCTGAAGGGTTTTGCTGCACCTTTCTTGGAATGCAAGGTAGTCCAGGCGCTTCCCACTGTCTCCCCTCAGTCCTTCGAGGGAGCCAGACTTGCAGGGAAGTCGAAAGGCTCCCCCAGCCTTCTCTGGTCTCCTAATAAAACCCTTGCATGTTTCATTTTGGCAAATGTTTCCCCAAGTGGACTAACAGCACCTCCAACAATTTCTTTGGATATTACCCCTTTGCCACGATTTAAAACTGAAAACAAATGCAAGTTTGATAGAGATATTAGTCTTTTTACTGATAAGAAAAGGCTGGAGTCATATTCTTAGCTTTTATTCTTGGCCTTTCTTTCATCACAGCTCATCATTTCCTCATTCTCCCACAGCGCCTAGCACTCTATCTCACCAATGACTAGGGAGCTCTGTACTTCCTCATGTAGGAAATGGATGGGTTGGATCAGATAGACCAAGTGTTGCAAACTCAGATGCCTCTAGAGCAGTGGTTCTCAACCTTCCTATTGCTGCGACCCTTTAATACAGTTCCTCATGTTGTGGTGACCCCCAACCATAAAATTATTTTCGTTGCTGCTTCATAACTGTAATGTTGCTACTGTTATGAATCGTCATGTAAATATCTGATAGGCAGGATGTATTTTCACTGTTACAAATTGGACATAATTAAAGCATACTGATTAATCACAAAAACAGTATGTAATTATGTTTTCCGATGGTCTTAGGCGACCCCTGTGAAAGGGCCGTTCGACCCCCAAAGGGGTCTCAACCCCCAGGTTGAGAACCGCTGCTCTAGAGCTAGGCAGGGACAATGGTGACCTGGTGAGCACACAGTTAGCACCGACTTCCCACTGCAGGCCAAAGCATGTTTATGAACCATTGTGGCTTCTGCTATCAGCTCAAGTCTTTCTAAAAACTTAAAAGTTTTTATTAAATAGATATACTTAATACATATATACAAGAAAAATAATCATGGTTTAAGGAACATCCAGGTACTTACCACCTAGTTAAAAAGAATATAAGCGACAGTAATGAAATGTCCTGTCCTCCTCCCTCCCTCCTGTTCTGAGGTAACCATTTTTTTCTGAATTAAAATCCTTTTAAAATTCTTGCAATATTTGTGACCCTAAACTACCATTAGTTTTGCAAAATTCTGAACTTTACTGAAATGCAATCAGACATGTTCTGTAAGTTGCTTCCCTCCCTTCCTCCTGTGTTGTCGCTTGTCACTAATTTTCATAGTCTTTCGTTATATGAATAAGCCAAAATTTATTATTCCAGTAAACAGTTTTGGATATTTGGCTTCATTTTAGTGAATTGCTAATACATCCGCAGCAATGTATCTTTTTTAAAAAATATTTTTATTGATTTTTAGAAAGAGGGTGGGGGAAGAGAAAGATTGATGTGAGATGTGAAGCTGAACTTCAATGGGCTGCTTCCTGCACGGTCCCCACCAGGGATGGAGCCCGCAACCCAGGCATGTGCCGACTGGGAATCGAAGCCGCAAACTTTTGGTGCACTAGATGATGCCCACTGAGCCACACCAGCCGAAGCTGTAATGAATCTTTCTGATACCTCTCAAGAGCAGTGGTTTTCAAACTGTGGGATATGCCCTGACTGGGGACCAAACCTGCAACCTTGGCATATCAGGACGATGCTCTAACCAACAAAGCTACCTGGCCAGTGCCAGAACCAACATTTTTGAAATGAATTAATTTAGGATGAATTTTAGATACATCTCATATTGTAAGGTGGGTTTCACGCAGTGTTTGCATGTTGCAACACATACCCATATTCTCTACCCCTCGACAAAACCGGTCCTGCCAACGTAGTTCCTGGTCTGCTCACATCCACACAAACGCAGTATTAGGGTTTTTAATGTGTGCCAATCTGGTGGTAGTGAAATGGCTATCACTTTGGTTTTAATTTACATTTCCCCGATTACCACGAGGTTGAGAACGTTTCCTGCTTGTCAGCCTCGCTGGATTATTTTTTAAAAGGTAACTTATCCTCCCAATTGCATAAATTGAGCAAATGCATCTTTGTAACCCGAGAAAACTGCCTTCTAACTGCCGACCTCCGCTCGGAAATGACTGCTGCAGGCCACACACACAAACACAACTCCTCTCAGGTCGAGTACGATTCCGAAGGCAGAGAATGACCTCTGAGGAGACAACCTTAAGAGAACTGAACCCTAGAGTAATGTACGGTAGACCTCTGACAGTCACAGGGATATACCCCGATACCTTTGAGAACCATTTAATCATTAAATACTACTTCAGAATAATTTCTCTAGTGAAAGTCTGTGCAATAAGTAGAGAAAAGTAAGGCTGTACATAGGAGCTGATGCTCGGAAATCAATTGGGCTTATTCAATGGCTCGCACACGCCAGCCTGTCAATCCTGATTCAAATTTGTGCTTCTGCAGAATCCGAGATTACTTTTCTGGTTTTAATACTTTGGAGTTATGTGCAAATAGTTGAGACCACACATGTTAAATATTTGAATGCTAATTGTCTTCTGCACTTCCTTTTATTATCATCATAGCCTTTGCATCAGGATACACAGCAATGATAGCAAATTTCTTTTTAAAGCTTAGTATTAAATATTAAATATCTCTCCCCATTTTAATTTTACATTACTCTGCCAAGAAAAAAACTAAAACTCAAGTTATCTGAAGCCTGGACACACTTCCATGATTAGCTGCTGCCTCAAAGTTGGTGCCTTCTTCCTGCTGTCGTCAGATCCAGGCCTGAGACGGGACCGGCTACGATCGTTTCTGAAAAGTGTGCTACAAAATGGATGGCCTGTTCCAAGCCAGGTTACAAAGTAAGGACGGGGGTAAGGGAGGGACATTTTCTTCCAGAAACAGAATTTCTGAAGAGTCCCAGTCCATCATTTTTTCCCAAAATGGTTGGAGGAGGGATAAAATCTCAACATGAGCTTCAGAACGCTCTGTGCCAAGGGGACAGAGCTGCCTTGCTGAGGAGGGGCGTGGCCAGTGGTCACCCCTCCTCGGCGAGGGACATGGAAAGCTTATCCCCCGCCCGGAGGCGGGAAGGTGGGCTGAAGCCGGGCTGGCACTGAATTCTCTAAGAGGTTTCTTCTAGAAACAGACAACTCAGACGCTTCCTTTCACTTCAGCAAGGAAGTTATTTTTGAAAGCACTTGGGAAGTTCCCCTCCAGCCTCAAGTGGGAGGCTCAGAGAAGAGAGTCATCGGTACAGCCGCCTTCCAAGCCGTAGCGGAATTCCTGAAGGTTGGAGACCCCATAGAAGTGGACGAAGGCTGCTGCCACCACCAGGACATGAAAAATCTGATGCGACTGGAACTGTAGGAACAAGAGGTGACCCTTAGAGTATGGCAAGGAGGGATGAGACATGAGAAGAGAGCTCTTACCTCATCTAACTTCTCTCAAAGTTTTATGTCATGAAAATTATATATTTGCTATAAATTTTTTTAATGTTTTTATTGATTTTAGGGAGAAGAAGGGAGAGGGAGAGAACATCGATCAATTGCCTCTGGCATGGACCCTGACTGGCAGATTGTATCCACAACCAGGGCATGTGCCTGACTGGGAACTGAACCAACCTTTGGTGCACAGGACGGACGCTCAAGGCACTGAGCCACACCAGCCAGGGCGTCAGAGCTCAGCCAGCTTGGCTCAGTGGTTGAGCCTCCACCTATGGACCAGGAGGTCACAGTTTGATTCCTAGTTGCGGGCTTGATCCCCAGTGTGGGGCAGGCAGGAGGCAGCCAATCAGTGATTCTCTCATCATGATGTTTCTATATTGCTCTCCGTCTCCCTTCCTCTCTGAAATCAATAAAAATAGATTAAAAAATAAATAAAAGTGTCAGAAATACACCAAAATGTTCATATTGATCACTCCCTCCCCCTGCTCACTTCCCCTGTACATATATGTACCCCAAACACTACATGACCCCATGTCTGTACTGCCTTTTACTCAGACCTTTCACCTGGGGCCAGTCCCTGACCACAGGCACTGCCGGTAGAGCCGTTTCTTACCCATATGTCAAACTTTCCAGGAAAGAAGCGCTCAGGAATTCGAGCTGCATAGAGGCCAGCCCCGGTGATGTACATCACAGCCATGAGGAAGAACCAGCCCATCTGGCCCACGGTGGTGGCCTTGACGAAGCCCTCGGCGATGGTAAAGTGCATGGTGGGCACGACGCCGCTCAGACCCAGGCCCAGGAACACCCCTGCACAGAGCAGACCAGACGGTCAGGGAGGGGACAGCCACCACACGGTGCACACTGCTGCTTCCCTCTGGAATTCGATGTCTGTGAAAATCAGCTACTTTTCAGGAAGTTTGGCCACAAAATGGAGAATAGTTAGCAGATATTTCTTCAACATCCGGAATGGGAAGAAGGCTGTGAAAGTGCTTATATAGATATTACCCTCTAAACAGCACCAAGAACAAACCACTCACATTCTTCACTATTTGTTAGGCAAAAGTGACCAAACCCTCTGGTGGCATCAGATCTGCGAGCAGGTGAGGAGCAGGAATAAGAGTTAAACGAGCCATTCTTCACCTGCTCGCAGTTCTGGTGCCATCGAGCTCAGATGCAAGCTTCAGGTGCCTCTGAGGTGGGGAGGGGTAGACAGCTCCCCAGGAAGATCGTACACTATGAAGTACCCAGGCTCTGACCCGAGCAGGTGGAGACATTCAAGTTAGAAGCTGGTGTAGCTGCTGGGACAGACAAGGGAGGTAAGAGGAAGGGAAGAACGGGCACCTGTCTCAACACAACGGGGGTTGGGGGGGGGGGGGCAGGGACCACCTCTCCACTCTTAGATGTACCTTGTTAAAGCACCACACCCAGCATGTGCTGATGCTTGATGAACATTGAATTCTTTTAACTGAAAGTTACAACATACCAGACAATAAGAAATCTAAAGAGGTCACTGGTGTTGCTGTAAGTAATATGTAAGGAATAAAGCTTAAGATAGGAGTATAGGTGGCACAACCCAAAGATGATCAGGCTTTAGCTATTCCAGTAGTTGACATCAACCGGTGGCCTCCCGTACGCACCCCGACTTGGGACCAAACCGAACGACACCCTGGGTATATGCAACTGGGAATTGAATTGGTGACCTTTGGGTGCACGGAATGATGCTCAGTCAACTGAGCCACACTGGCCAGGGCTGTACGTTTTTATAAGAGCAGTCATTTCTATACTTGCAGCTAACTGACAAACTTGGTCACTATGTGGCTTATTAGCATTCTATGGAATAGTATGAAACCTGGGCGTTAACGGAGCTTCAGGAGCCCATACTGTCGCCTGGCCGCCGTGGCTCAGTAGCTGGGCACCGTCCCATGCGCCCAAAGGCTGCCGGCTCGGTCAGGGCATATCCTCCAGGTTGTGGGTGTGATCCCCGGGGGGAGTGCACATGGTCAGTGACTCTCTCTCATCGACATTTCTTTCTCTCCCGTTCTCCCTTTCAGTCTCCCTAAATTAATAAAAACATAAAAACAACAACACTGCTCTCAGGATTCTAAACACACATCAGGGTTTGACTGGGGTCCTCAAACTGCAAATCTTAGGGCCTAAGGTTGAGCCTATTAGGGTCAAGGCTGAAAGACCTGTGAGATTTACAGCACCTTCATACCCACCTGCTCTTGTCTGCCGGTGCTTAGGAGTGGCAAACCGGTCCCACTGCGCCACAATGATGGCGGAAATGCCCAGGACACAGATGATGGAGAGGTAGATGAGCCGTGGCTGTGGGGAGCAGTAGAAGGAGTAATAGAGCCATGGGACAAAGCTCCCCATAATCAGCAGGGCAATCCCTGAATAGTCCAGTCTGAAAGAGAGCCACAAAGTTAAAATGCATCAGTGGGAGAAATGAAGACTTCGAATGGCTTTACTGTGTTTTTCTCTCCATCTGCTCGCAGATCTGACCACCCCATCTCCTGTCTATATCCTGGATTGAAACCCACAAGGTTGAGCACTTGTCTCTGTGGTGGAAGAGTTGCTAAGAGTCCCCAATCACAGAACTCTCTTCCCCTCAGGCCCCCTATTGGCACTTAAATTCAGCTTTTCGCTCAGGAGGGCTCTGACTGTCCCCCAGTTCTGACAAGTTGAGTTCTAAACACAAACCCTTAAATTAGAAGTAGTAGTAAGAGGTACTGCTGTTTTAATTGACTTTTAAATGATAAAAATGTATTGCCATTACTGGTGTTATTGGGAAAAAAAACAAAATAATCCACCCCCACCAACAACAACAGGCTCAGAACGGGGGATTATGGAAGGCAGCAGATGACAGGTATCTGGGGCTTCCAGCGATGTGTGGGCAGCGAAGATAAGCTGCTTGGCCGTGTGCAGGAGCACAGCAGAACGCAGCCAGGACCGGTCGCCACGCCCTGCTGGGCCCGGGCGCCTGGTCTGCAGAGTAGCCCACTCGCACCCAGCTCACCCAGGACAGCGCTGAGCAGGTGGGAAATACAGTCCACAGCTGGGTTCCAGCTGTTGGGGCTACCGTCCATTTTTTCATGAAGGATTTAAAAGAACCTCACCACTCTATTACACCTATAAGGTAGAGAGCCTTTCCTTGGGCACAGCAGGGCGTCTTCAGGGGCCACTGGGGGTCCCAGTCCTCAGGTCACAGGATGTGACAGCAGGGCCTGGTATTCCCCTCCCTCCTCACCCCTGTCCCAATGTCAGGCCTTCCACTCACTTGGAAAAAGTCCGAGAGACTTTCTCTGAGTGACAGTAGACGGTGTGAAAGAGCCAGGAGAAGCTGAGGCAGAGCACTGCGCCCAGGAAGAACATGCCGAACACCACCTTCTCCTGCAGGGGCGCCATGAAGTACATGTTTGGTCTCAGCATGGTCAAGATTCCCAGGAACAGAAACAGCACAAAACCTAGAGGAGGAAGAGGAACAGAGCTGAGGAGGAAGAGAAAGTGTGCATTCTGACGGTTGGTTTTAAATCACGACTAACATTATAGGGTTTAGCTGTGGGAACTGTAGTCCAAAATTCTGGAGAAAATGGCACCAGTCACATAGACCCAGACAAAAAGATCATTTAAGAAAATGTTGGCACTTTGCTGTGATAGTGGAAATGTATGGAATGGAAGGAACTGCCTCCATGCTGGACAGTTATTCCAGGAATCTTCTTCCATTTCTAGTCCCCCCACCCCCCACCCCTGCCTGCCTTACAGACCAATGACCAAGAGCTGACCAAGCTCACTGGCAGTTTGGAGGTGCAATGCCAGCTTTCAGTCAGCCAGAACAACTTTGTTCTTCCTAGCCAGAGACGAAGGCTATAAAACTCCTTTGCACTTAAAGAGACAAAAACTGCATTTTCCCACCCACATCACTCACCAAGCAGATGGGTCCAGATATTGCCGGTCTCCGTGTGGATGCGGAAGATGCTCCGGAAGCAGGCCCGGAAGGAGGGCATGGGCGGCCTGTGGCCGTGGAGCAGGTAGTCGTTGTCTTTCAGCCAGTCAGGGAGCACGTCGTACGGGATGACCCTCCAGCGCCCCTCCCAGACCTGGAACGGTGGGAACATGAATGTGCCTGTGGCTTTTAAAACCATCATTTCAGCCTCCTTGACCCGCTCCTCCTGGAGATTCTGGCCGCCCCTGCTCTGCCCTTCCCAGGAAACGAAATCCTCAGTGTCTTTTAGAGCAGGGGATCTCAGCCTCAGACACGTGGACAGTGAGCAGAAGCCAGGGACGAGATGGAAAAACTTCTCGTTTTCACTCACCTCTAACTAAAATTCACCATTTCCCTCAATTTAAGTGTGAGCAGCAAACCACAGTAGGATTAGAACTGTGACACTGTCACCAACAGAAATCACAGATATTTTCATACCTTAGTTTTGCAGATACCAACATATTTTTATTCATCATTACTTAGAACTTAAAAATTTTGTCCTGGCCGGGTAGCTTAGTTGGTTAGAGCTACCCAATACATAAAAGGCTGTGGGTCTGATCCCATCCCCAGTCAGGGCACATACAAGAATCAACAAATAGCCGAAACCGGTTTGGCTCAGTGGATAGAGCGTCAGCCTGCGGACTCAAGGGTCCCAGGTTCGATTCCGGTCAAGGGCATGTACCTGGGTTGCGGGCACATCCCCAGTAAGAGATGTGCAGGAGGCAGCTGATCGATGTTTCTCTCTCATCGATGTTTCTAACTCTCTATCCCTCTCTCTTCCTCTCTGTAAAAAATCAATAAAATATATTTAAAAAAAAAAAAAAAGAATCAACAAATAAATGTATAGATAAGTGGAACAACAAATCGATCTCTCTCTCTCTCTCTCTCTCTCTTAAAAAAAAATCAATAAAATTAAAAAAACCACAAATTTTAATATAATATTTTAAAGCTTGTCATTAATGCATATTTAATGTTTTAATAAAGGAGCCCAATCACATTTTAATATTTTGATGACTGCCAAAGGGATCCACAGCAAAAATAATTGAGAGCTCCTGTTTAGTACATATATTTAAATATTTATTTATTTATTTATTTATTTTTATTGTTTAAAGTATTACGTGTCTCCTTTTTCCCGATTGCCACCCCTCCCCCCCGCCCCCATCGCCACTCCTGCTCAGAACATATTTTGAATAATGCTTTAACACATTAGGCAGTAAAAATCTGCTAGCCTGATATTTACTGTACCTTAAGCAAAAACAAATACACACAAGAATAAAAGGTCTTTAGCCCACTGCAGGCCCACCCGCTGGGACACCCCCAGTAAGCCCACCACCCCTCCCCTCCATAAGCTCAGCACCTTATACACGAACTCCTCCATCTTCTCCATGGCATGGTGTGCTTGCAGGGGGAGTGTCAGGACCCTCACCTCCTCCTCCTCCTCCTGGGGCGCTGGGCATGCTTGCTCTTCTTCAGCCTGGGAGAAAAAATGAACACAAACCCATCCTAGCAGTCACCTCATAAACCGTGCTACTGCAGGCCAGACAGCTCTGGGGAAACCCAAACTCAATGCCGTGTGCACAGGGCCTGTGGCCTCTTCTCTAAAAGCAGGACAGTCAGTAAGCTCACGACACTCTAGGTCAAGATCGACTGATACTGTGTAAACGCTGGCGTGAAAGCTGTTCACACAGGAGACGGGCTGAGGGGAACTGGCAACAGAGAGAGGGACGCAGGATGAGCACACGAGTCCCCACGTTCTCTAAGTCTGAAGGCCCCCCTCCCCCAATCTCTAGAACAGCGCTTCTCAAGTTCCCCCAATTTCCCAAATACTTCCATCTCCCAGACCACGAGATTCTCAAAGCAACGAGCAGGACTGAGTCTCAGATTCCCCGAGGACTGAGATCTGCTCACAGTTCCCTGTTTGCTGACTTTGGGGATGCCATGATGACAGAACTTTGTATCCTCAGGAGGACCAGGGCCCGGGACTGATTCCACAGACGAAGGCAGCACTGACACTGTGTGCACCCGGGGGGGGGGGGGGGGGGGGGCGCCCTCACGGAGACTGTCCCGAGTCTCCAAGCCACGGCGGAGCCTGGCACTCAGCTCCTTCCCCGACATCCTCTCTCTCCTGCTGATGGTCCCTGGTAAGCAGACGGCCCCTCTCGGGCTGTGACAGGTTCCAGCCTGCCTACCCAACAGCACACTCCCTCTTGTCCTCGTGACAGAGTCCAGTGTGCCAAGGCCTTGGTGTCGTTACAGTAATTTTACTCAGGCCCAATGAGAAGCTGTGTTGCCCAAGCTCCACTGCAGCTGAACATGACTCCACGACGACTTCCCACAGGTGGCGTCAAGGGCAGTGTCCGGAGACCCTTCTAGAAAGGGCGGGTCCTTCTCCCCTCCTCCTGGGTGGTGGCCAGTGCGGGCCTGGTGGGTGACCTCAAGAATGAAGGAGGCGGGTTTTCTTTGTGCTTAATCCCTTCACCTTTTCCACCCAGCCCCACAACCCCTCCCCTGACAGCTATCAGTCTGTTCTCTGTATCCATGAGTCATGGTGATTATCTGAGGGAAAGCAGCGGGGGAGGTCGGAGAGGGTAAAGGGGGGAATAAATGGTGATGGAAGGAGGACACGTGATACAATATACAGATGATGAATTATAGAATTGCACCCCTAGAACCTATATAATGTTATTAGCCAGTGTCACTCCAATAAATTAAAAATAATTTTTTTAAATGAAGGAGGAGCAAGACAGGTGCCTGGCAGTGGCGCAGCCTCCACACAGCCTTGGCCAGTTCCTTCTAGAACCCTTTACTGGACAGACTGCTGTCTTGCCAGAGCCACAGGGATGTCTGTTCGTTATATGAAGCCAAACCTCACCTAACTGACCCTTCGTTCGCTCAGCCATTTACTGATGACTTATGGGAGTGCAGGCCTTGTGCTAAGCACTGGGGTTATGAAGATGAGCGAACTTGTACAAGCGCACAGTGGGGAAAACAGACAAATAAAAAGATCCTTTGACCCAGCATGACGACGAGGTGAGACATTCCCAGGGTGCCCTGGTTCCCCTTCTGGGGAGGGAGTTGAGACGGCAGAGGCTCCAGGAGAAAGTCCGATGGAGGACATCACTCCAGGAAAGACAACTTACTTTGGCTGGGTCAGCGATCCCGCGTTTGCCCTTCTCTTCCAGCAGGGGTCCCAGTTCCGCCAGCTCCACCGTGTCAGTCTCCCTGTTACTGGCAGGAGCCCCATTGCCCTGTGCCACCACCGGTCCTTTGTGAGAAGACATCTAGCTGGTACCTCAGGAGCCTGCAGCTTCAGCTTGGGGACAGGCTGGGTGTCTCAGCCCCAGGGGCAGACACTAAAAGCAAACACAGACAAGAAGGGCACTGACAAATTGCTCCTCTTCTGGTTCCATTTCCACAAGTCGGCACTGAGTACGATGCTAGCTAATAAACTCATTCTGTCGCCAATTCTAAAGGCCACTTAGTGCTAAAATGAAATCTATTCCTTCTTCCTCTTTAATAGTAGCCTTTACTCAGAACCCCACTAATCTCACAGGTAAGGCTGAAAATAGAGCACTTGGTTGTTTGCCTTCAAAGCATCTGTGGTTTTTGTACCAAACTGTCACCACAGAAAAACAGTGTCTACCCTCAACTCCCCCACTTGTACGGACCCCATTCAGTGAGAAGAAATAGCCCATCAAGCCAAAGCTATTCGCCCAAGAAAGGTCTGGCTTCGAGACTGTGGAGCAAAAATATGAAGTCAACACCTGGCTGTAACTACAAGGCCTCCCAGGCTTAGAAAGGAATTAAGTGCCAGCTGGACTCAGCTGGGTTTTACCTACAAATGCTCGGATAATGCAAATACCCTGCATGCAGAGGGAGCTCCTGGGCTAGATGCCCAGCGGTTAATTTCTCTGTGAGGCCTCCTAATTCTATGATAGGATTAGAGCTTGGGTTCAACACTTAGATAACACACTTCACCACCATTTCCCTGTAAGGTAACCAATCACTTACCTGAAAGCAGGAAGCTGAGCACAAGGAGGCAGCCTTGCCCTTTGCCACACAAATCCCAAACAACCTGCTCAGCAAGAGCCTGGCCAGCCACCACAGGTCGTGAGCAAAGCCCCACTCAAACGAGCCTTTCAGAAACCAGACAGGCACAGATTCTTCAGGAAAACCAGGGAAACCTAGAACTCCGTTTTCTAGGAACTCTCCAAACCTTCAGGCCCTCCAGAGCTGGATTTCAGATAGCAGTCTTTAACCAGGCCTCAGGGTCATGAAAATAGTATTGAAAGGTGCCCAGAGAGTTCCACTATCCTGTAAATGACCAGGTTTTTCCCTCTCCCAGAAACAAGGAGCCTATGTCTCATAGATATAGTCGTAGCCATAATATTAGCATTTTCTTGCCCTGGCTACCTGTGTCCCCATAACTCCAGGGCAATGCAAAGAGGACAGGTAACACCTACTCATGGAATGAGTTGCTTTACAGGAGTGGAAACTTAAGCTCAGGGAACCACAGCTTGTGTGAGGGCAGCAAGTAAGCGTGACTCTGCTCCCAGCGGAGACTGTCTCTTTCTTGTACGAGTTCTTCTTTTATTTTTTATTTTTTTCGAGTTCTTCTTTTAAAATCCAAAAGTAATCACACTTTCTTCTCAGGGATTACAGTTGGTTTATGTAGGCAAGTGAGGGCAATCCTCAAGTTTCAAAAGTCATGCTGTGCTCAACTCACAAGCACAACGGAAAGCAACAAGCAAATTTAGTTTAAGAGACAAACAAAAATTCACTGTACAGAGGCCTTTCCACGGTGTCAACACAAAGAAAGTTCCTCTTTCTTCAAATGTGCAGACTGACAAGACAGAGGCCACTTAGGCAACAGCTGAGCCCACGGAGACCAGGAAACGGGAGGCCCCTGGACAGCTCAGGAGAGAGGCAACCCATGTGAGGAGCAACGTTGGGAAATCCTCTTCAGTAGGCTGACCACAAAACATGTTTCCTCACAGGGAAGCACTACCTTATCAACAGCTTTACTGAGAAGGGCTTTATATTGGGAAACATAAAAAAATAGCTTTGGGCATCTTGCAGAAGTAAGTCTCGAAAGGAGAATACACTTAGCTTAGTATACTGCTGGCAGTACTTCAGAGACGGCCCAAAAATTATTCTCAGGTTTAGGGATCCAGTACTACCTCGAGTGGATACAGATCCCTGATTCTGGTCAGAGCCCACAGTCCAAAAGGAATGAATGGATGATTGGGGCAGCTTTCCAGCCAGCAAGCATGTGACTCATGAACCTTTATCACTAGCTAAGGATTTATGCGCTTTCTGGTGCTGGTGGAGCTTTCTCCTTTCACTGAATATGTAACCAATGCATTTAGTGCTGCCCCCTCAGGCATTCTCAGCTACTGTGCAAAATACAAAGTGGAACACGTCAAGGAGCCTACAATCAGAGGGCACAAGGTAATTTGTGGCATCAGTAAAGCCAGGGATACAAGAACCCCTAAACTAGAACAGCCACACACAAAGTTCAGTTACTCTGAATGCTGGGAAACTATTTTAGGAGAAGCAATCAGAATAACATAGGCAAACGTTAAGTTGGGCAATCAGGGTCAAGAGATCAGATGCAGAACCCAGCTTGGTAGTCTTAAAATTTCCTCATTTGATCTGAAAAGTTCCTACGCCCTCAAGTCTAGGTTCTCCTAGGACAGTGATGGCGAACCTATGACCTCATTTTTTTGGTTGACTTTTTTTTGTTAAATGGCATTTAAATATATAAAATAAATATCAAAAATATAAATCTTTGTTTTACTATGGTTGCAAATATCAAAAAATTTCTATATGTGACACGGCACCAGAGTTAAGTTAGGGTTTTTCAAAATGCTGACACACCGAGCTCAAAAGGTTCGCCATCACTGTCCTAGGATAACCTCAGTTTTTGGCCCTCATCAAAGTCTTTCCCGTTTCTGTCCAAATCATCTGCTGCTAATTTTTCTGATTCCCTCCAACTCCTCTATTACTCGCTCCTACACTCCCCACCCCCCAGCAGTGTCTCCTAGATTCAGTCACTAAGCCTAACACCCCACTAACTCATCAACCCGCCATCCGCTACAAGATATGTCATCATGCAATGAAATACATACAGTGGAGGTCATCATAGTGAGCAAAAGTCCACTGTCCACTTTGGTCTTCTAAACTGTAGCAACACAGAGACAGGAGAGGGAGAGAGAGAGGGGTCGGAGGTCTGGCAAGAAAGAAGAGCAGGTAATACTAGGACCTGAAAATACAGTTTCTGACAGGGCAGCCCACTCATAAACAGCTGGGAGTTATTACAAATGTTTTAGTCTCTATGATATATAAAATCAGCATAAACCCTTAAGTTGTTAAGACTGATTCTGGGAGCACTAAGGACTTCAGCCAGCTACATCCTTATGTATTTTAGAAAATTCACCACACCCAATACAGCAAATTATAATTGGGCCAAATCCCACCGAATGCATTTTTGATGGGATTTCTTCAATTCCAGCTAATAAGTCTTTACCACTAAGCTTTCTATCTGGATAAACCAATATCAGAGAGTAGAATATGGAGGCAGGGAGGTGTTTGTGCTCCTATAAATAAGATAATCTTGTGCCAAACTTGAGAAAGGACTGATTCTCAATCACTCGCCAGCCAGCTGGAGACATTTTTTGACATTTATGCTGAGAACCAGTTCCCAATTTTCCAGGCTATTGTACACTCCTTCCCTGGAGTCAATGGGCACAAGCTCCTAGAGGTTTTATTCTGGGGTCCCTGCACCCCTACAGGTTCCATGGGTAGGCTCTGTGTATGCCTACCTGACCAGTCTAGCAGAAAAGACAAGAGAGCACACAGCTGTCTTCTCCTCTTGATACCCTCTGCTGGGAAAAGGCCGATGCTGAAAATTACCAACTGCAGTAACAGGGCCTCGGCTTTCCTACTTGATGCCAAGTCACTGGCTTAAGAGTCTGAAGCGGAAAATCACAAGCTTATGTCCTTTGTAGCTCTTCTCCAGCTAAAGCAGTCCCAGCAGGTCTTTTTTTTTTCCTTTCCCAAACAGACAGTAAGCTTTTCAAATGCCATGATAAAAATAAAAAAAGAAGAAGAAGAAAAAAGTGAATGGTACACAGGCACAGGCAGCAGTCCCTGTTTCAGTACCTGGCCATCAGTACGTTACAGACACACGGTGAGTAGTTACACACCGTAGTGGTCACGTGACACGGGGTGCCCCAGAATCCCCCATGGAACAAACGCAAGCCAAGTACACACTGAGAAGCCAATTACTGGGAACTGGTTTGTCTAGGGGGCACTTTCAAGGTCCTTTCAAACCAAGATAGCTACAAACTTTATAAATAATAACCACACCCCAACACTTCTGAGCAGAAAAAGAGAATCAACTCTGAGTGTAGTGAGAGGAACAAAGTCCAGTGAGAGGCATTAGGGACAAATGGACGTTAAGGAGAAAATGTAATGCTTTTAATGGGTACCAACACCAGAAAACCCCCAACATAATTCATAAAGCTTCCAATTTAAAGATGAATGTTTAGTTCGCCAGTGTGATCACAGGAGATGGAAAGGAATAATGTAATGTATCAGGAGTGTCAGTGTGGCTTTATGTTATAAGGAAGTAGAGACCTTCCAGGGAAATAGAGAACTGGCCTAGAAAGAAACACAAATTTTGTTTTTGTTCTTTCTTTTTCGTATTGTTTTCCTTTTTAAGCTCCCCCCGCCCCCAACTTTTCCATAAAGAATTCTTGGAAAGGTAAACTGAGGCCAGCCTGAAGAAAAGGAAGATGGCCTGACAGCCTACCAAGGCTGCTGCACTTGACCCATCAGCAGTGGGAGCCTCTGGATTAATGCTGCTTCCTGACACTTCCCTGAGAGTCTTTCCTACTTGCAGGTAAAGTGATTGATTTAATCCCTGGAGAATCACAGAAATGCTTGGCCACTGAGAACAGAAGGCGTTCAGATTCCGCTCTGCAAGCAGGTACAGGGGAGGTGCTCTAAGATGGGCCTCCGCAGGCCGGTAGGACTGACTCCCCGGGTGCCAACCAGGACAGGGGCAGCCGTTCCTCCCGGAATCGCTCTGTGGCTGTGAGCGGGGACTGCTGCCGGACACTGCGATCTGGTAAGCACCACCCAGCGAGCTCCTCCGACCGCAGATGCTGTGAAAACATCGAGCAGCTGCACCGGGACAGGTGCCCCGCGCCCTCCAAGAGGAAAGCAGTGAACAGACCCCCGCTTCCTTTCAGAAAAGAGCCACCACAGCGTTCAGCTATCTAAGTGGCCGCTTCCCCTGTCGCTGTCGGTCTAACTACCGAGCAAAGACTACTGGGCTCCTACGGCTCCTCCCACACGGATTCCGTGTCAACTGAAGTCCTCGTCAGGTTCCCACCGCCGAGGAAGCAGGAAAAGCTGAGGGGAAGCATCCATCTACTTGATTTTCTTAAAAATCAAAGGCGTGAAGGACAAATCTTAAGCATAAGATGGCAAACATCAATGCAGAATTTCTGAGGGAATGGAATTTCGTCTTCCCCCAAGTAGTTTAGCCTTTGCTCCAGGTCAGCGTTCAGGATTCCCGTAAACAAAGGTGAACTGTCCGCCAACCTCCCCTTTCCCAACCCCGAGGAGGGGGCAGCGTCGGTCTGATCTGACCAAGACCAGGTCGAGGATCCTGGGGCTCTCGGGCCGCGGTCCTGCGAGCCGGCGCCCACCCTCCCCCCGCTGCCCCCGCGCTCGCGCCGCGGCCGGGACCGGGACCGGGCTCCGTTCTGGGCCTGGCCCGCCCCCAGCCAGAGCCCGAATCCCGACATCTCCCCGGCGCGGCCGGGAGGACACCGCACTCACCAGCACGGCGGGCCGCTCGGAAGCCGGGGCCGCGGCCCACCCGCCCTTAAGAGGCTTTCGAGGTGGCCTCGGAGGCGGCGCGCGGCTGGGAGGGGCCGGAAATGTTTACAACACGGACCTCGGAGGAGCCGGAGGCGCGGCCGGCGTCGGGCGGGGGTCTCGGACCTCGGGGCGCCCCCGTCGCGAGCCGGGGCCTAGCGCCTCGCGGCCCCCCAACCCCCGTCCACTCGCTCGCCGCCGCCCCCGAAACTTACCGCCGGCGACGGGCTCAGCTGGGGCCGCGGAGCCCGCGCTACATCCCGCAGCGCCGCAGGCGGCCTGCAGCCCAGCGGCCCGATCTGGACGCTCCCCGCGCCGGAAGGGGGCCCAGCGCTGACGTCACCTCTGCGCCGCAGCTCCCGGCCCCTCCCCCGGGGGGTCTTCCTCCAGCAGGCCAATCACAGGCCCGCTCCCCTGGGCCACGCCCCCGCGCAGCTCCAACCCCGAGCCCCGCCTCCTTGGCTTCGTGTGGACCACACCCCCAGCTGCACGCGGGAGCGCCCGACCGAGGAATGTCGGGGAGTTGGGCTGCACCCCGCCCCGTTTCATCCCTGTGCCCGTCCTCTCCGCTGGCAAACCCCTGATCTCACCATGGCCGATGCCGGTTGTTTGCCCCTCTTCTTCAGCCTCTTGGTCCCGCCCACATTGATTGGCCGGCACCATCACGTGCGAAGTACTGGGCTCCGCTTCGGTTTGGCGCCTGTTATTTCTGGCATGAACAACGGCCTCCAGCCTTGCTCCAGAACTCACTGCCCAGTCTGTGCTCCCACGCTCCGGCGAGCGCAGGTCTGGGAGACCACAGGTGGTGCACCCCCCCCTCTAACCACAGAGAGTGATTTGAGGCAGTGATTTTCAACCGACGAGCTAGATCAGCAAAATTTATATTTTTTGGTGTGACAGAGAATTTTAAGTTAGTTTACATGGGCTATGAGATGAAAAAGGTTGAATATCACTGATCTGAGGGACCACTCTCTCAGTTCTCCGGAGGATGGGCATAACTAGTGCGATTTTAGATGGTAGTTGGTGACAGTCTATGGACCTGGGGGCAGTGAGATGCTCTTGGTGCTGGTTAAAAGCATGGGCTTGAGTAACCCAGACCCAGGTTTCCATTCCTGGCCAGCCGATCATCTTGAGCACCTTACTGAATGCCTCACCTGAAAAATGGGAAGAAAACCGTCTCCTTCACTGGGTCTTTGTCAGGATTGAGATGATTTATGCAGGCTCTTCTATGATGCCAGGCAAATGGCAATGCTTCATACATGCTGGCTGTTATGTGATGCCTGCTGTATAAAACCCTCAGAAACATTCACTGTCCACCGGACTGACTTTGATTTTCCTCAGCGAGACCTTTGCCAAATCCTTAATCCTAGACTCAGGATGATCATAAGGATTAAATTATGAATACTTGAGCAAGTGTCTGGTTTGTGGCTGTGAACTCAGCAACGTTTTTTCTTCTCTTCCTCCTCTTCTGAATCCTTCCCCCCATCCACATCTTGTATCTCTATTCTAGTATTAATCACTGTGTTGTAATTACTATTCACATGTCTATTTTACTTTGGACGAGGAGCTTTTGGGGGTCAGAGACCAGTCTTGTCACAGTGGTATCCTGCGCTGGGCACGGTGCTTGGCACATGGCAGGCTCTAAAGAAATGTTTGCCTACTGAATGGATGAGACAGAAACCCATGCAGAACAAGGAACGGTGAACTTGTGTGTGAAGAATTTTCTTTGCTGGGCTGCTTTATTATCTGAACCCAACAATCCTAAGCACGATTTTCCTTTCTGGAGATGAGGAAGCTAAGTGTCTCCCCCTGTATACACATCTAGTAGAACACACATACTAGCTGATCAAGAAATGTTTGATAGAATACCAATAACAGGATTTACTGATGATTCTGCTTTATGAAAGGGATGAATTCTCAGGATCCCATAACCCTTCTTTTAGGGGCCCCAAAGAAAGCAATACATGGTTCCATGCAGAAAAACAATGCTGACCTTTCCTCCTGAGACTGATGCATAGTTCTATCCCAATGGGACTAACAAAGATCTCAAAAAGCTGCCTGGTCCAACCCTGGGAGATGGGAGTGGATTGGGTCATGACGTCATAACAGAGGCGAGGGCAGACAAGACGGATGGGCCAGGGAGGCCAACTCTGTCCAGGCACCAATAAGTCTGGCTGGGCTGGTGATGTCAGGTTATTGTTTTTAAAAAATGTATTTTTATTGATTTTAGAAAGGAAGGGAGAGGGAGAAAGAAATAGAAACAATGACCAGAGAGAATCATTGATTGGCTGCCTCCTACAGGCTCCCTACTGGGGATTGATCCCCCAACCCGGGCATGTGCCCTGACTGGGAATCAAACTGTGACCTCCTGGTTCACAGGTGGACACTCAACCACTGAGAAACACTGGCTGGCCTTAGGTTACTTTTAAAGGAGAAGGCTTCTCTTCCAAACAGAAAGACAATACAGTACTTTCATTTTTTTGCCAGGTACCCTGAAGGATGAATATGGTGAAGGAAGGGTCAAGAGAAGGGAGAAGGAAGAGTGGCCAACGAAAGGACCACTGGACCTGGGCTCAAAACGCATCCCCTCTAAGCTGTACTCTGTCCGCGACCTGAAAAGCCTCCAGGGAGAAGCTAAGCTTCTGCTTCTGCTGAGACAGCTGCAAAGATGATCACGGTTTGGGGACAGCTTACGTTTTAGCACACAGGACAACTGCTCAAGGGTTCTTGGGAAGACCTGGAAGAATTCTGTGCTGGGAAGCCCTTCCTCCGCAAACTCTCAGGTGTGAAAAGCCTTGGCAAGACCATCAGACACAACAGCCCTATAGGTATAACACTGGGGCCTTAGCCCATTTATTTGCATAGCCAGAGGTTCCTGCCACAAGCAGCAGTCTCAGACTGTGGATAGCCACTTCCCTCTAGCCTGGGCTGGGCAGAAAGAGACAGACATGCAAATACATATTTGAGATTCTTCTCTCTGAGGCCTGCAGGTCTGAAGAAACCACCTGCTCCTTTCCTGCAACCTCTGTAAGACTAGCTTTAGAAGTCTGCTCAACTTGCACTCACAGAATCTGCTACGAGTTAAGCACTGAGTAGTAAGTAAAACCCATTACATAGGTTGTTCCTTTCCACACAAAGAAGAGTGTGATGCTACCAAGGAAATAGGCAGGCTTGGGACGAAGGTACGTGCTTCCTTCTTCCTGACCCATGGAAGAGACTGCTCCATGGCCTGACCTGGACCTTTTGTCACAGGGAGATTTGGGGGGCCTTCCAGAGAACGCCTCGGCCTTAGCTCTCTCCAGGGCTACAAGGATGCTGTTCCTGTAGGTACCATCAGATTTCAGCTTCAGAAAAGGACAAAAGGCTTACCCTTCCAGGAAAGAGAGCTAGGACTTACAGCATGCGAGCTCTGACCAGGAACATTGCCCGGAATGGACCAGGGAAGCCAGGGGACGATCAGTAGGTGAAGCGCATCTTTTGAGAGTAGCCCAGTTTGTCCAGGTTGGGGTGGCAGGCCAGCTGCACCATTGGGGGAGGCCCACAGAGAAGCAGCAGCACGTCGTCCCCCGGGGAAGGCAGGTGCTCCTGGATCATGTCCGCAGTCACAAAGCCCTGGCTATAGGCCCAATCTGCAGTGGAGAGGAGAGAACAGTCACTCCAGACCCATGCTGGCAAGGGGTGTAGAGCCTGAGGTGGGGAGGCCCAGAAAGGCTCTGGAGAAGGTGTCAAGTGAAACACAGCCTGCCTCAGCCTGCCTCAGCAGCACAGCTGTTCCTGCCGCCCGCCCGCCCGCCCGGTGAGCAGGGACCTGAGGGAAAGGGCCGGGAGACCCCTGCGTCCCTGCACACAGACGGGGGGAGCTCAGCCGTGTCAGGGAGGCTGGTTCCACCGAAACCAGAACCCAGTAGGGGCAAGGCCCTGGTTCTGGGATATCCAGAATGGGGCGGGTACCTGCTGGGGGATGATCCAGGGTGAACCAGAGTTGAAAGCGACTGGGGTGTTGGGCCTGCAGCTCCTCCAAGTCCTCCCGTAAGATTATGTCCTTTTCAGTCTGAAATGAAAAGGAGAAACAAAGCCTTTAAGGAATCTTCTCAGGCCCACATAACATTTTGTAACCAGGAGAGAAAAAGAAAGCATGACTTTTAGGTTGGTTAGGATGAGGGGGAAGGAGAGGGGAACAGGCTTTATTTACACAGCATGAAGAAATAAAGATGGCATATCTAACCAAGGTAACCCAAAGAGCAAGTTTTTATGCTCAGGACGATATTCCCAAAATGTTTTTTCTTCTTTCCTTGGGCCCAGGGAAGGAATTGGCTCAGGGCTTTGTCCTCTTATGGTAGCAGGGCGTCCTCTAGCTACAGGGGGATCTTGGGCACTGGCCTGTTTCTGCCCATGGGTGCCACATCTCTGAGCTGACCCACACAACTGAAAAGTCCCAGGACCGAGAAAAGCAAACCAACCTGGTTGGCAAAAAGCAAAGAGCACTGGGTTGGATCTGTGGGGTCTTTCAGGATGGCCCGGATCAGCTGAAGCATCGGGGTGATTCCTGCATAGACAGCCACAGGGAGACATGGTAGTCACAGCCTACCTGTTCCAGTTCCTTAGCCAACCAACGCTTTCATCTGAATGCTTCCCATTCACCATGCACCACCTTCACTCAGTGTCCAAGTCCTCTAACCTCCTGTGTATTCTCCAGCACCCACAGTTCTGGATAGACATGCCTCTTACCATAAACTCACAAAAACTGGTATGTGGTAGGTGAACTGTCGTCATGCTCAGTTCAAGCCACCCTCATGTCGCTGTGGGCTCATATTGTTTAAGTCCTTCTAAGACTTCCTCCAAACGTCCCCTGTTGGCTAGGACTCAGATGTCACAGGTGCTGACTCAGTGGGACAGCCCTGAACTGGGCTTGCAGGTTCAGGGCAAGTGCTCTGGAACCAGGCAGAGCTGGATACTAATCCTTTACCTCTTAAACTCTCTGCAGCTGCCTTTTCTCATAGATACAGACGTAAAGAGCCTACCATAGTGTCTACTATGTGGAAATGTCCAGTGCTAACTTTCTTCTTGACTGGCCTGTTTCTAGCGGTGTCCCTGTTCTCACCGAAAGGAGATCCATTCAGTGGGAGGTCTTAGGAGAGCACACATGAGTTATCTCTTATTCTATCGGTTAAAAAATTGCTATTGGTTTCCACCTGATCATGATTTTTTTTTTTTCAGGTACTGGGGAGCCCTGGGCATTGCTGCGAGTCCCAATTACCAGCTTGATCATGATTCCAAAACCTTCCGAGGGTCCCCGGGAAGTTTTCATGGCAACAACAACAATGGTGGGAGAGAAGGGCCCCCAAGCAACACACACCTGTCCCGCCGGCGATCATGCCCAGTCTCTTCGCCACTCGGGGCTCTGGTGGAGACTTTTGGTTGGGCTGAATGCTAAAATTCCCTGAGAAGTCAAGAGAAGAAGGGATGGAAGAGTGAAGTCAATACAGGAAATGAAGAAAACAAATGCAGAACTAAAAACATCCCAAGTTAGCAGCTGCAATGAAATCTGACCCTGGAGCTGGGCGGACATCTGAGTTAGGCCAGCCCTGATAATACACAGGAGGGTCAATGGGGCCAGGATCACATGGCCTGTATTATTAACCACCAGTTTAGGCCACACAGTGAGTCAGCAGCTGCTTCGAGCAGAGGGTCACCCCTAGTGAGGGCAACTGTCCTGGGGACAGGTGTGAATCTACTTTTCCAAGTGCACAGAGCAGCCCCAAGGACTTGCTAATGCTGTTCCCCTGGGAAGGGCTAAAAGCTCTCTCTGGCTCCCTAAACAGCTCAGCCTGAGGGGCGAATCTGTGAGGCAGGGCTGCTTTACTTATCTCCACAGCTGTCGTGGTTGGCGAATTCAAGTGGACAGGGAACTGATCCTGATCCCGGTGACAAGTGGGCTGAGCCCTCTGCCTCTCGATACTGTCAGAGCTATGTGTACAGGAAGGCAGCCCTGGCCCCTCTGCACGGCACGTGTGCCCAGAGGACTGGAGAGCTGGGAGAGGCTCGAGGAGCAGAGGGGCCCTTACCTTTCCCCATGTAAGTGAGCAACCCACTCGGCCCTCGAAATTCCACCACATCCCCAATCTCCAGGCTGTCCAGGTACTGAGACATCTTCCCTCCCTCAGGAAACTTGGGGTGCACACCTTTCAGGTAGACCTGATAAGACATAATGGAAAAGACTTTATTTGGGAGGACATAAGGAAGGCCAAGAGACATATGAAAACATGCTCAAAGTCACTAATCCGAGAGATGCAAATCAAAACGACAATGTGGTACCATCTCACACCTGTCAGAATGGCTATCACCAACAAATCAACAAATGACAAGTGCTGGCGAGGATGCAGAGAAAAAGGAACCCTCCTTCACGGCTGGTGGGAATGCAGACTGGTGCAGCCACTATGGAAAACAGTATGGAGTTTCCTCAAAAAACTAAAAATGGAACTCCCATTTGACCCAGTGATCCCACTTCTGGGAATATATCCCAAAAAACAGAAACACCAATCAGAAAGGATATATGCACCGCTATGTTCACAGAAGCACAATTTATAATAGCTAAGATTTGGAAACAGCCTAAGTGCCCATCAGCAGATGAGTGGATTAAAAAATGGTGGTACACCTACACGATGGAATACTACACTGTGGTAAAAAAAGAAGAATTCTTACCATTTGCAACAGCATGGATGGAACTAGAGAGCATTATGCTAAGTGAAATAAGCCAGTCAGAGAAAGATAAGTATCACATGATCTCGCTTATTTGTGGAATATAATGACCAACATAAACTGATGAACAAAAACAGACCCAGAGACAGAAAAGCATCGATCAGACTGTCAAACCTCAGAGGGAAGGTAGGGGAGGGTGGGGGTAAGGGGGAGAGATCAACCAGCAGTCTTGTATACATGCATATAAGCCTAACCAATGGACACAGACACCAGGGGGATGAGGGCATGAGTGGGGGAGGGGGCAATGGGGGGATAAGGACACATATGTAATGCCTTAATCAATAAAGAAAAAAAAGATTTTATTTGGACTCTCACTGATTTCTGAGGCCCCGTTGACTGAGCCTCCCTAGGCTGGGACCATATACGCACGTGCTTTCTTTTCCCCAGTCTACGTACTCTTCATATCTACAAAGGACACACGCCTCCTGCTATCTAACAAACTCAGAAGTTTCCCCAAATCCCAGAAAAAGTAGGGTGGAGAGCTCCTGGGGTTCCTTCCTACCCCCTTACCTTGATGACAAGATCCACATAGCCTTGGTCTTCATCACTGGTGACAGGAGTGTATGGCCTGATGACCAGGCTGCCATCGATTCGGGCTGAGAGGTAGACATGTTTGCCTGGGGACCATGCAGAGAATGACATGAGGGTGGCTTGTGGATGTGCTGTGTTCCAGTTACCTTTCAAAATACCCAGGGAGGTTTGAGAGAACAAGGACGTCTTGCCCCAATCAGCTATCAGGCAGGGAGGATCCACCCCATTTGAGCCCCCAGTTGGATCCCTCTTCAATCCTCCAGTGGACAAACTCTTCTCTGTTACTACCAGGACCTTAGCAGCAGCAGCAGAGATGGGTATGAAATTAGTGGCTGCTCAGGGGGAGGTAGAGCAAATCCTGCGGGAAGGAGGGGGACTGTTGAGTGTTAAAGATGTCTGGGGCACAGAAGCTCACCCTAGAATGACCCACTGACAACCTGGAGGATCCAGCCAGGCGAGGAAGGGGAGCGTGCGGAGGGAGGGACTAGACGAAAGCTGCGTGTTTTGGGAGACTCGGGAAGGAGAATCGCGCTCTTAGGATGCTGGGAAAAGGAGCCCACACGTTCCTTACCCACAGGCAGCCCCAGAGTGTGCTGGGCGGTGGGCAGGGCAAATCGGAACCTCTTGGTGTTGTGGCTCACAGTCTGGAGGACGGATGACAGTGTCACCAGGACATCCCGACCACAGTGGATGCGGTGGCTTCACACAAGAGGGGAGCTCTGGTCCCGCCTCTACCCCACCCCTTCCTCCGCGGCTCACCGTCTTATCCAGCAGCCGCAGCAGGTACTTCTCATTGGGGTCCAGGAGAGTGACCCGTGGGCGGCGGGACCTCCGCACCAAGTAGGAGCCCAGAGCCAGGCCGAGCAGAGTCAGCAGCCCCGCCCCGAGGGAGGCCAGCAGCGCTGGGCTCTGTGGGGAGAGGAGGCACTGTGACCGCCCCGCGAGAGGAGAGCCCGCGGCACAGGACGGACCGTCCCGCACGACCAGCGGCCCGAGCCCCAGCGCGGGAGCAGGCGCCGGCCGGAGGGGTCCCTGGGGCAGGGTCCTGGGACCCGACATCAGGGCGAGGGCGGCGGGGAGACCCCAGGCCCATAGCTGAGGGGCCAGAACCAGATGGAGTGGAGCAGGGCCTGCAGGTCGGTCTCACCGGCTGGAACCCCATGACCGAGCACCGCGTCCTCCACCGCTGCGCCCGGGGGGCGTTCCCACGAGTCGCCGCGCGTGGGCCAGAGGCGGGGCCTGGAGGGAGCTGGGCTGGAAGGAGCGGTGGGGGGCCTGGCACCGGGGAGGCGGAAAGGCGTGGGTCCAAAAAGGCGGGGCCTGGCAAAGAGGGGCAGGCCCGCGGAGAGGGAGGCGGAAGGGGCGGGACAGGAAGAGGTGAGGCCTCACTGGGAGCGGGCCGGAAGGAGGGCCCGGAAGGGGCGGAGCTGACACAGTAAGGGGCCGGAAGCCGGAAGCCGGAAGAGCGGGGTCTGGCGACAGAGGACCAGAAGGGACGGAGGGGTGGGGGTTGAGGCTGCAAAGAGCGGGGCCTGACAAAGCGCGAGGTAGTGTCGGAAAGGGCCGGTCTGAAGGTGCGTGGCCTGGCAAGAGGGGGGATGGAAGCTGCGGTGTCGGGAGGGGCGGGGGGCGGGCCTGACCACAGTCTCGGCCCGGAAAGGGCGGGGCCTGTGAAAGGCGCCGGGGACGAAGGGATTGGCGTGAAAGGGGCGGGGCTGTACGGCAGTGGCGGAGGCGGAAGGGGCGGGACCTGACCCAGGGCGTGGGGACCGGAAAGGGCGGTGCGGAAAGGAGCGCGATACTCCCAGGACTCGCGGCCCCCGGCAGGGCAGGGGCTCCTTGATGGAAAGAAGCGAGAGTGTAGTGCTTGTGTGCAGATGAGAAGGAGGGCCGGTCACGGTGCCTCCTTCCCTCTCTCTGGCCCTTGGAAGCCGAAAGGAGATTGTCTTCTCTCTCCCCCTCGGACCGTGTCGTCCGACGGGGCCCACACAACTGGATGAGGTTGAGCACACACCTCTGCTCGCCGGGGGCAGGCTGGCTCACCCCTGCGGTTGGAGTGCGATTTTCAGTGGCGCTTCCTTTCCTTCTCACACGCACCCCAGTTTGGACAGTAACTTACACGGTCACTCCGCTCCGAGTGCACAGGCCTGGACTCGTAGTACAGTGCCCATCTTTATTTCCTGCCGGCCATGTAGGCTGCATTCCCCAGGCCCATCCCTGCAGAATCCCCAGCGTGCCTCCAGCGCTCCTCTTCCTCGGGCTGAGTCCAGACCCTGATCTGTCTGATGACGAGCCAGGAGCCCTGAGAGGCCAGCACCAGCAGTCGTATGCAGCTCAGCTGCTCTACGCTGCCCTCTTCGTAAAACACCCTCTGGTCCAAGTTCCCCTGCACCAGCGGGCCCAGCACGGTGTAGCGCGCACAGCTTTCGGGGTGCGCCAGCGGGTCGTAGCCCAGTTCTACTTGGCCTTGCTGCAGCCGGTACTGCCCTTGCTTGTCAGCGCCTGTCAGCACCTCTATGCGGACGACTTTCTGTGGCCTTTCCAAAACCACCACCAGGTAGTTGCCCCTTAAGGCATCAAGGGTGATGTAGCTCTCCGTGTTCAGAAAGTAGGCGTACTGGGGAATCACATTCGGTATCGGCCTCATGTCAGTGAGGACATTGGCTACCGGGTTGTCGGGATCACCAAAGACCACTTCCTTCTCCACAGGAAAGCAGGTGTTCTCAGACGCAGAATAATTGCCCGTTGGATAGAAGACGGAGGGACTGAAACGAATAGGAACATGTTGGGCCAAGAGAAGGCGGAATTCAGAGAGAAGCAAGTGAGTAGGCGTGCCCTTAGGGAAGAGGAGGAGGGAGGTGGTCAGGCGGGAGAGGTCGCTGCTGTGGAAGACTTTCCCGGAGAAGCTCAGGCTGGAGAACTCCAGGGTCACCCAGGGTCGTTCTTTCCAGGCTGCCAGTGCCCGATAGATGGTAGAAACAAATTTGGGGGTGCAGTCAACGTGATCTTCTACCATCAGAAAGTATTCAGAGAGGCTGGCAGCGAAGTTCATAAGGAGGGCATAGTCGACTTTCTGCCTGGAATAAACAGCTTCACAGGGTGAGGAGTCATTAATGTTGCCCAGATCTCCTGGGACAAGAGAGCCACTGAGATGACCGTGGATCACAAGCAGCTTCTGGGCCTCAAGATGAGGTTGGAAGAGGCCTGATAGGCTGGCGACCATTTGGCTGAGCCATGCAGGCTCAGGATCTGACAGGTGGACCAGCACCACGATACAGTCCAGCTCAGACTCTGAGGAGGCTTGGAACAGAGACTGCAGGGTGTGCAAGAGGGTGCTCCCATGAGGACGCTGCACTGAGGAGATCCCCACCGTCAGTAGTTCTGGGGGTAGGAGGCATAGGGCACCATTAGCACTTGAGGTGGTGACAAGACCCTCCGCCCCTCTCTCCTTAATGCCAACCCCTGGGGACAAAGTCACGTTTCCTTTCCCTTGGAGAGTGTGGTTACATAAGAGATAAATCTTTGGTCAGATTGTGAAGTGGTTTTATTTGATCACTACTTTGCAAGGTCGTTGGAGGACTAGGCTCTCTGATGGGGAGGCTGCCCTGTACCAACGGGAAATCTGCTGGCATGGCATATGAGCCGGGACCTCAGACCTGGAAGGCAGGGTTGGCAGGGACAGAGGAACCGGAGGGCTCTCGTAGTACAGTGCCCAGTGAGCTGGCACCCATCACAATCATCTCCCTCTGGGTCCTCCCCTCCCTCTCCCCTCAGTCTGACCTCTCTCCCACGTACTCACTCTTCTCCTGGGGAAGGGCTCCAGCCAGGACTTTGTAGCTGGTGAGCTGGAGCACAGGGGAGCGTCTCTGCATCTCCTTGAAGGTCTCCAAGTGGTTCTTGCTTTCAGAGCTGATTTGCTCCTGGTCCAGCTGCTGCAGTATTTTCTTCTTTTCCTCCTGCTAAGGATGGATACGCGTCAGCCCTGAGCTTCACCCCAGCTCCTCTGGAGACAAATGAGGGCAAATCTCCCTCCTAGGACTGACCAAGTAAGCCCCAGGATCCAGTCACCAGGGAGCTCGAGGATCGGGGCTCAGTGAAGCACTGTCCCCACCTCATCATGGGAACACCCGTGGTGCTGGAAGGGGTGGTGGGCCTTGGAGTGGGGGAAGTGGGGCTCTCCAGTTCTGTGTGGAATGCCTGTGGGAAGGCCCCAGGCTTCTGCAGAGGAAGAACCTGCCTGCCCCACCTTACCCAGGTCTAATTTCTCCACCATTACCGGCTGGCAGAGCCCCTGGCTCTGCTTGGACTGTGCTGGGTGTGGGACAGCTGCTGAAGAACGAGCTGTCTTGTCCTGAAGGAATGACACCTGGTGCCTCAGTTCTAAAGGCCTTTCTTTGCTCGGTTCTGGCTGCACACTGCCCCACAGCCACCTCCCCCTCTGCTCTAGCCGGTCTGAAGCACGTAGGGAGAAGGTGGACCCCAGAACCTGAGCATGAACTTCTCCACTGCAGACGCTGTGCATGTGGGAGGAGTCATCTTAGGGCTGGAGTCTGTCCCTGAAGGGAGGATGGGAGGAGAGTGGCAGCAGGGCCACCTAGAAGGTCTGGGCAAGGCTCTCTCCACGCGTAGAATGCCCTCTTCCTCCCTCACCCTATGCAAATCCTGGCCATATTCAAGGCTGGGTTAATAACTTTTTTTGACACGTTCCTGAATCTTCAAGTGCCCTCTTCTTAGAACTTCTATGGTGATACTTGCATGCTTACATAACGACATATTTCCTCCCTGCCGAAGTGTTGGCAAGTAATCCCTCTCAATTTCTGGAACTTACCAAAGACACGCTGTACTCAAGGCGCTTGTTCCTCTTGTCCTGGAGGAAGAAGCTCAGGGAGATGAGGGACACAGCCAGGAGGGAGTATTTCCACAGCGTCATGGTGCTGGGCCTGGCCCTTGACAGGAAGTGAGCAGGAGTTGGATCCTGAGTGAGAAGCCAGGCATGTCCTCCTGTTGCCTGCAGCCTCCCCTCCCTCCCCCCACCCTTCCTCCTGGACATCTCTGCCAATTTACTTCCTAAATCTTTTCCACCCACTTCGCCCCCTCCTCTCCCCCCAATGTAGCCATCTGAGGAGAGACAAACGTCATGGAGTTTGGTTCTATTCAGCTGCTGCCTTCTTCAGCTCGTCTGGTTTCCAGGTAGAACTGGAGCACATTGGTTTAGCCACTTGGAGTAGAGGCCCCACCAGAGGGGATGTGTTGCCAGAAATCAAGGGGTAGGTGTTAGCTCCCTAAACTCAAACTTGAGTTAAAGTCTCCACTGGGGGTTATTTCAGACAGATTACGAGGTTTTGAATCAAGTCAGAGGGATCAAAGGAAACTCTTGCGTGTCTCCCCACCCTGGACCGGTAGGAAGGATGGAAACCTAGAAGTGGCTGGAAATTTCTAATCCTGTGGAAGTCTTGACCAGGTTTGCAGAGCCACAGCGATGGGAGGCTTTGTGTCTAACAGAAAATGTGGCTTGATCAACCAGCAGAGAGCAGGGATTTCTCTGAAATCACAGAGAAAAAAACTTCACCAATGCAGTCTTCTGCAGTCTTCACCTTCAATGCTGCAGGGTAGGAGCCCAGAGTGGCTCCTCTGAGGCAGCAGAAACTAGTCACCATCCCAGGAGACCCTCCCTGACAACCATTGTTCACCCTGAATGGGGACTGCTCACATCAAGCACCTGTTTCTGGATATGGTGGGAATAAGGGTTTAAAGCCAGCTTTCCAGTCTTATCTCAACCCAGAAGCTGAAAATTAACTGTCAGCTTGAATCAAATCGACAAGGGAGGATATTGAGTGATCGCTTCCCGACTAGAGGGCCCCATATGGCTCCTGGAGGAACCATCCATGTTACAGGATATCCAGTTATAGGGCATGTGCCCTGACTGGGAATCGAACTGGTGACCTCCTTAAATGTCTGGGTGTTTCCCTCTCCCCAGCTTACAGTTACCCAAGTACATATCTGTAAGGCGCTGTGGTGGTGGTGGTAGGGTGTCTGGGGAATCTTACAGGATTTGTGTCTCAGGGACCTTCCTTCTAGGGACCTGCCCACCTCTTCCATCAGTGCACATGGACCTGAAAAGTGGCTGAGATCCAGAACCAGGCAAGGGATTGACTTATTGGGGTGACTGTCCTCAACCTCCTGCCCCTCCATTTTTGCCTTTTGTGGTTGTCGTCTCCCTACCTACTTTACCCACAGTGATGATGCTCTGTTATCCTGTTTTAGCCTCTATTTCCACAGCTACCTGAGTATCATGAGGAAGCCAGTCCCAAATCCCCACCTTGCTGTCCATTTCCCCAGGATACTCTCAGCACGCCTGTGTCAGTTCACACCTGCCAAACTGCTGACAGGAACATGGGATTATACATCCCAGAGCTTCATTAGTGGAGGGGAGGAGGCAGGAGAGGCTTCAGATTGTCGTCAAGGTCTGACAAGGGTGGGAGGTGACGAAGGAAGTCTTGGCCAGGAAGCCCCGGACTGCAGTGTGGTTCTGGGAGTTCCAACAGGCTGAGGTCACCTGTCAGAGGCACCCTCCATCTTGCCAGAATGGGCTCTCCACCAGGGGGACCATTCTGTGGAGAGCGTGGCCTTGCCACCAACACTGCGGTGGATCCTGTGGCTGCCTGATGCTCAGAGCTGCTCCCTCCTGCCCTTATTTGTCCCCCATCCTCTCCTTGTTTCTGTCCCACATCCTGTTTCCAGGCTCTCTGGCTCCTGCATCTACTTGGGTTACAGCTCATTGGGATACACTGGCTGGCTTTTGATTTGGGTTTTTCCCAAATATCCCTCTTAGAGTTCTCCTTTTCTCCTCTCCCTGCTTTCATGGATTATAGTCAAGCTAGTGGAAACCAGACACTGCACATTAGCTGAGCTCAGGGCTCAGATTTTTCTGGAAATAAAGATCTCATAGCCAAACTGAACTAAAAAAAGTTAGTAACAGATCCAAAGGTTTTCCTATCAGAAACCTATGTCACCTTATGGTCCCAGAGATAAGACTGCTGGACAGGAGCTATCACAGATCAGAACAAGTGATTTTCAGTCATTTGGAGGCTATTTGAAAAGGAATACCGGACATGCTGGGTGACCATGGAGAAGAGGACTCTGCCTGACCATAAGGGGTCAGTAGTGTGCATCGAATGACCACCTTTAATGGGAAATGAGACCACCGAGCACACAGCCGTGTTTCTTTCCTGCCACCCAGGAAGTTCCGCCTTTAATGAGTCCATTTCTGCTGGTGAAGAGACCCCGTCCCGTCGTGCGATATGAGCATCACTCAGTCCTACCCACGCGCTCCTCCTGTTCCTGCGAGTCTGGTGTTCCTGCTCCAAGGGAAGAATTCCGAATGGGAGACCTTCTGGTGAGTAAACCAGGAAGCCATTCAACAAGCCCACCTCGTCCACCAGTGGTTCTGGGACCAAGAGCACGTGACCTTCACTCTGCCTTTCAACACGCATCTCTTCTGAACGAACAATCCTGAAGGACCCAAGTGCAACATTTTAATCTTTTGTTTGTTTAACCTCTGTAGACTCTAACCTCCAATCTGACCACTCCCACAACTCCTGGTGGCTTCTCCATTTATCACTTAAACCTCAGTTGGTCCAGAGGTGGATGTGCCTGACCACTATTCCAGAAGGAGCAGCGGCTGTCACAAGCAGCCTCACACATTTCACCTTCTTCCCAGACGTGGGAGACAACACCTGCTTGTTCAGGACGCCATTTACCAGCAGCCCCAGCAGAGTGTAGTCGTCACAGTCACTGACCCTGTTTGTAGAGTCACAGCCCAGCTCTACTTGTCCCTCTTCCAGCTGATTCCAACCTCTCGGGTCAGAGCCCGTCAGCACCTGAACTCGGGACACGTGGGCAGGTACATCCAAAACCACAGTCAGATGGCTGCCAGGCTCAGCCGACTTGGTGTAAAAGAAATTCTCATCCAGGCTGTAGGCGTGTGAGGGAGCAGAGTCATTGGCAACCTTCAGGCTGGTGTGGATGGAGGCAGCAGGATTGCTGGGAGAGCCAGTGTCCTCTTCCTCAAAGGAGGAGGAGTTGCCTACTTGCTGGAAGAGGGAGGGCAGGAACTTGATTGGTGTGTGCTGCAGCAGGTTCTGAAAATGGGAGAGGAGGCAGTCCCAGGGCATTTCTCGGTAGAAGAGGAGAAGGAAGTGAACGAAGCGGGGCAAGTCTCCAGTATGGAAGAGTTTCCCGGTGAGGCCCAGCGGGGAGAACTCCAGGGTCACCCAGGGTCTGTTTGCCCAGGCTGACACTGCAGTAGCTATCTGGGTGACAAATCCGGGGGCACATTTCACATCATCTTCGACCACCAGGAAATAGTCAGAGTGCTGGGTGGCAAAGTTCATGAGGAAGGCATAGTCCATGTTTTGCCTGGAGTGGAAGGCTGAGTGGACAGGAGGGTCATTAAAGGTCACTTTAAGATCCTTCAAAGGAAGATAGCTTGTGAGAGGAGTAGTGATCACCACCAGCTCTCTGGCCTGTATGTGTGGTTTAAACATGGCTGAGAGGTTGTAGATCATCTGAACAAGCCATTTGGGGTCAGGACCTGCTAGGTGTACCAGAACGGTGAAGTGTTTCCGCTCGGATGAGGAGGAAGCAAAGAAGAGAGACTGCAGGGTGTCCACGAGGTGGCTCCCTTCAGGACGCTGCCCGGAGGAAATCCCTATGGTCAGCAGTTCTAGGGTTGGGGAGAAGAGAGGACCTTTGTCAACTTACAGAAGTGAGAAACATAGTTGCTATGGGTGAGGTTATAATACTCGCAGGTCTTTCCATACACCAACTTAATGTCTTTCTGTGGTTATTGTACATTTTCTCCCCCAAGCCTAAGCTTGGACGATGTCAGGAGTTAATAATCTGGTCACAAGTTGTGAGTTAAAAAAAAAAATCATTACCTTTGAGAAACTATTATTGGAGAAATAAAATATGATAAACTAAAGACATTTGCATTTATGTCTCCTCAACCAGAGTCCCACTGAAAAACCAGAAAGCTTGCCATTAGAGAACCGTAATATTTGCAGAATTCTTAGAAGACAGAGAATATGGAACGGGGGTGGTGAAAAAGTCTAAGTAGAAGAATTCATAGTTCAGAAGACACACAGAGAAAACAAGTGCAGAGATTTAGTTTCATACTGAAAGCCTCAGAGGAATTCTAAGTTCGAGCCACCAAACGACAGGTATGAGCCCTGGGATGGTCACCTGGATTATCAGTCACAGGACTGTTTCCAGAACCACTGGACCACTGACCACTAAGGGGCTGGCTGTGGCCACATCCATCGCAGGCGAAAGTGCTATGATTTTCTAAGTAAAGTGGAAGGTCTGCCCGGGGAGAGCCTATGGGTGAGTCCTGGGCTGGCGGGAACCCCGGGACTGGAGCAGGAACTCCAGGCAGCAGCAGCAGGAGAGGGCAGAGCTGATGTGGCTTTTACCTCTAGGATAAAGCCCTGGGTGTGGCTCCCTGAAGGTGACATTGAGACGTAGAGAGGCATCTGTATAAACTCATGAATTTCATGTTTCAAACCATGGAAATTTGATCCTATTGAGGCTCAAATTGTCCTATCTTTGGCAAACAGCCTTTTGAAGTTGGATCCTGAGTCTTTTTGATACAACTTTAGTCATTTTTTAAGGCTTCCTTGCTATCTGAGAGGACATTTCCTGCCTTGGACCTGGAATCAGCCTGGTTATTTTTAGTGGAAAACAGTATTTATGTAACAAACACTCATTTATAGGCCACTGGATAGAGCCAAAATATATATTTCTAAAAAGATAAAATACCATCATGCATTCATACTACTTCATAGTGCATTTAATTAAAAAAGTACAGCATCATAGCCAGTGAGGTTTATAAAAAGTGGGATTATTGCTAACTGAATAATAAAAAGCATTACTTTTAAAGAATAAAGTTTTTCTTTACTCAGCATTCTTGTGTTATTGTTTTTTTTTAATTTATTGATTTGAGAGGGAGGGAGGGAGAGAGAGAAGCACTGATTTGTTGTTCCACTCATCCATGCATTCATTGGTTTTTTCTTGTATGTGCTCTGACCGGGGATCGAACCTTTAACCTTTGAATATTGGGATGACACTCTCATGGGCCTGGGATACCCAGCCAGGGCAGAGTTCTTGTATAATTAAGGCCAACACTCTTCAGCCCCCTTGAACGTAACTGTATTTTATTAACATAATAGCTTAGTCTTGCCCTTTGAATTCTTAAACTGTTTGAGTCAGAAAAAGCTTATTCTGTGTTAAGGTTTATTTTTTCTCATCAATGTAACTTATGAGGATCCAATGAGTGTCATAGTTGGACCTCAGGAGGGTGCAGTCCCAAAGGGAAGCTTGCCGAGCAGGGGGAATGACAAAGTCCAACTGAGCTGACAGATTAGAGGCCACATATTGTCTAGACACAGATCTTGGCAACAGCTGCCAGCATGGTTACCGGGGGGGGGGGGGGGGGGGGGGGAGGACACTGCAGGGGTCAGTGGGGATCACAGACAGACCTAGCCGGAGCTGTATTTTTAGAGTAATCGGCCTATAGATGGCACTTAAAGCTGTGAGACTGGGCGAGGTCACCAAGGCAGTCCAGACAAGGACTGAGCTCTGGGCACATCAACATTTAGATGCTGGAGAGAAGATAAACCAGCAGAAGACACTGAGGATCTATGAGTGAGGCTGGAGGGAAACCAGAGCTTGGGGTCCTGGAAGCAACTGGAGAGAGTGTTGACAGGAGAGTGGTCTGTTGTGTCAGATGTTCTAGGTCCCTGCTGTCCACCTGCCTGTCCTGCCCCTTCACGGTCTGGACCCCTTGTGCACACTCACTTTTTTTCCTAGGAGGGGCTCCAATCAAGATATAGGAATTCACGTTTTTGAATGGTTCTGAGTTTTTCTGCATATCTTTGAAGGTTTGCAGGTGGCGTGTTCTACCAGGGTTAAGCTGCATCCGGGTTCTCTGCCAAGCCACCAGCTCCTTTTCCTCCTGAGAAGAGAGTAAGTCGCATCTCTGAGCCCTCCCTTTGAGAATAATGGCTGGGTGGGTTCCGCTTTGCATCACATAATAAAACATCTCCAGGACACAGGGCAGGTTGCTCAGGGCTCAGTCAGTTTCGTCCTTATCTTCTGAAAAAGTTCTACCCGGGGATTCTTGTACAGGTTATGGGTCCTGGGGTGAAGGGAGTGCGGGGTTTCATGTAGGGAATGAGATGGTATCAGTCCATGCCATTCTTCCCCCACAGTCATCTCTCTGACTAGTCTGATGTGGGTCACTTAATCCCATGAAGGGCGAAGCATGTGCTAGGCATGAGAGGAGACACAGTGATGCCGCTGCAATGCCCCAGTCTAAACTCTTCACCCTCCAAGTTCATTCTCCCCTCCTTTCTTTTCTTTTTTGCCTTTTCTGGGTTCTGGTGAAATTTCTCATCCCCTTACAGTTTTTCTTGGCTTAGAAAAATGACAACTTCTCTGAGGTTCAGGATCTTATGGAATAAAATGGGGATAAAATGTGTAACTTTGAAACCATAGGAAAGAAGTGTGCTTTCTTCCCAACCCTGAATTCTTTCTTCCAGGGTGCCACCTCCTTTATTGCCCCATCAAAGAAAAATATGTTGAGTCCTAGGCTTTATTCTCTTTCTTCTCGGAGTGTCTATAATGTTAGTGACAGTCGCACACAAATGGACACTTAGTGTCTCCTTTTTCTCAGTCCAGGGACTTCACCTGTGCCCGACCCACAGCTTCTGGTACTCACCAAGGACAGGAAACTTGTGGTGTCCAAAGGGTTTTCGTTAATGAAGAAGAAGACGGAGAGCAGCGCTGCTGCAGCAGAGACGAGCAGGCACAGGGCATCTCTCATGGTGCCGGGTGGGGAGGACCTACAGCAGCTTCCTCATCTGTGACCAGGGGTTATATTCAGATGTCTGCCTTTACACTGTCGAGAAAAGTTACCATTTGACAGTAATGCGTTTTTATTTTTATTGATTTCAGAGAGGAAGAGAGAAGGAGAGGGAGATAGAAACATCAATGATAAGAATCATTGATTGGCTGCCTCCTGCATGCCTCCCACTGGGGACTGAGCCAGCAACCCTGGCAGGTGCCCTTGAGTGGGATTGAACCAGGACCCTTCAGTCCGCAGGCTGATGCTCTAGCCACTGAGCCAAACCGGCTATGGCTGACAGTAATGTGTTTTGTGAATCAGGAAATGATTGTATAAATAATATATAAATAATATATAAATAATATATAAATTTTTTAAAAGACTATTTTTTTAGAGAAATTTTAGGTTCACAGCAAAATTGAAGGAAGGTATAGAGATTTCCCAAATACCCCCTACCCCCACATGCACAGCCTCTGTCATTATCAACACCACTCACCAAACTAGTGGGTTTGTTATAACTGATGAACCTACGTCCACACGTCACCATCATCCAAAGCTCATTGTTTACATTAGGGCTCACTCTCGGTGTGGTACATGCTAAGGGTTTGGACATGACATGTATCCATCATTATAATACATATATTTTCACTGCTCTAAATATCCTCTGAGCTCTGCCTATTCATTCCCCCCACCCCAACCCCATGGAAACCACTCATCTTTTTTTTACTGTCTCCATAGTTTTGCCTTTTCCAGAATGGCATATAGTTGGAATCATACACTATGTAGCTATTTCATACTGGTTTCGTTCACTTAGTCATATACATT
This sequence comes from Myotis yumanensis, assembly GCF_028538775.1. Classification (NCBI taxonomy): domain Eukaryota; kingdom Metazoa; phylum Chordata; class Mammalia; order Chiroptera; family Vespertilionidae; genus Myotis; species Myotis yumanensis. The sequence continues at coordinate 159,152 of NW_027223773.1, read as the reverse complement.
CAAGGTACCACCATGTCTTTTCAAGGCTTGATAGCGTATTTCTTTTTAGCACCGAGTAATATTCCATTATGTGGATGCACCACAGTTTCATTTACCCATTCTGCTGACAGATATCCTGGTTTCCTTCAAGTTTGGGCAATTATGAACAAAACTGCTATAAATATTTATGGACAGTTCTTGAATGGTCATGTTTTCAACTTCTTAAAAAATATAGAAATAACTCTTTTAAAAAATGATTTTAGAGAGGGAGATAAAAACATTGATTTGTTCCACTTATTTATGCATTCTTTGGTTGATTCTTTATGTGCCCAGATGGAGAGGGAGAAATCGAGCCACAACCTTGGCGTATCGGGAGGACACTAACCAACTGAGCTCCCCAGCCAGTTTTCAACTTCTTTTCTGTTGATGATTTTACTAAGGACCCTTGTATGTGATGATTCCTCTCTCACTGCTTTTTAGATTCTCTCTTTGTTTTGAAAGTTTGATTATGTGGCCTGGTGTGGGTCTTTTAAGTTCATTTTACTTGGAGTTTGTTGAAGTTCTTGGAAATTTATATTCGTCAAATTCAGGAAGATTTCAGCCATTATTTCTTCAAATGTTCTCTCTGCCTCTTTCTCTCTTTTCTTCTGGGATTCCCATGATGCATGTGCTGGTCTCTCTCTGCTTGAGTTGGGGCATCCATTTTCTTCTGCGCTCAGACATCAGGTCCCCTGGTTCTCAGGCCTTCAGATTTGGACTGGAAACCACACCAGCAGCTTTCCTGGGCCTCCAACAAACCGTGGGACTGGAGACTTGGTTTGCTCATCCTCATAATAAATCTCTCTTGCCTATAGATCCTATTGGTTTCCTCTGGAGAACCTAACAGGCACGTATTAAGGATCTATGATTGGGACCGAGTCAGAGATCCAGGAGACCATCTCCCTTTCTGAGGCACCTTCGTTCCCCAGGGTATCACCTCGACTGGAGCTGGCGTTCCATCTCAGATTTCCTCTTTCTGGCACACAGGAACTCAACTCCACACTCCTGAGTGTTCAGGACTCCCCCAAAGTTAAGAAGAAGAGAAAGTAATGTCTGGGGAGTCGTGGAGAGGCAGGGATCGGGCCAGAATATGCATCCTCTGAGGCAAGACAAACTTGGTCACTGCTCTCCCATGACACCCTCCCTGACAACCATTGTGTCCCGCCCACCCACCTCACCCAGCACCGGTCCCCAGGAGGTGCCAGGGAGGGGTGAGGACGTCCTGGGTCAGCTCCCTGCTCCCCGGGTTCTGGCCGAGATCCAAGGCTCTGGGCTGGAACGGCGCCACATTTCTCTCCCAATAAAAGTAGTTGTACTGCTATTTCCCCAAGTATAAATACGACACATGTTCCATGTCAAACACCGAGTCAATTACAAAGTGAAAAGATAAAAACCAAGATCCCGACGGTCAGAAAGACTCTTTGGTTAACATCTGGAGAGGCCACAGCACTGACCGCTGGCGGCAATCTCCCTGCAAAGGGTGCAAACCGCGGAGACCCACAGGGCCCCCACGGCGCCACCGCGGCGCAGGCCCAGCCCTCGGCGCTGGAGGATGACGTCACCACGACGGGCGCTGATTGGCGTCCAAGGAGGACGTAGCGCCGCTGCGACGCAGAGCCCGGACTGCGTCCTCGCGAGAGCGGTCCTGCGGCGCGGGATGGCCACGGAGCCGGGCGGCGCTGTCCGGCGGCTCCCGGAGCCAGCTCTGGGGCCCAGGACATGGCCCGGGGTCCCGGCCCGCTAGGGCGGCCTCGCCCCGACCCGGCCGCCATGCCCAAGCGAGGGAAGCGGCTCAAGTTCCGGGCCCACGACGCCTGCTCGGGTCGAGGTGAGCGCGGGGCCGGGCGGGGAAAGGCCGGGCTGGGGGCGGGGGAGGCGGCCGGGCCGGCGGGGGGGACGCGGAGGGGAGCGGGCCGCCCCCGCTGAGGGTCCCGCTTGTTGCAGTGACCGTGGCGGATTATGCCAACTCGGACCCGGCCGTCGTGAGGTCCGGACGAGTCAAGAAAGCCGTGGCCAATGCTGTTCAGCAGGAAGGTAGGTGCCGGCGGGCGTCTGTTCGGGGGCTCCGTCCGTGTTTCCCTTGCAGCCCTCGGGCATCTTCGTGAGCGGTGGGCTCTCCGCGGGGCGGCTCCATGGACTCCGGGAGGGCGCGGGAGCCGGAGCCTCCGCTGGCGGTTTCCGTACGGAAATGCCCGTGTCCGCCCGCATTACGGACGCCTCTGTGTGCGCCTCCTTGCTCAGCCCTTGCCCTGCAGTTCCCCGGTGCCCGCGTGCTCTGCAGGTGCTTCTAGTGCAAGAACCTTGCAGTATATTCGTTTCCTTCTCCCATGTTCCTCGTACTTTCAAGCGTTGTACTTGCATATCCTTGAGACTTGTGTTTTTAAAAATATATATTTTTATTGATTTCAGAGAGGAAAGGAGAGGGGGAGACAGAGAAACATCAATGATGAGAGAGAATCATGGACCGGCTGCCTCCTGCACGCCCCGCAGCGGAGATGGAGCCGAAACCCGGGTGTGTGCCCTGAGCGGGAACCATGACCTCCTGGTTCGTAGGTCCAGGCTCCACCACTGAGCCACGTGGGCCTGGTGAGACGTGTGTTTTTATGACACCCACAGCCTCCAACCCAAGAACATGATTAAATTGGACTTAGTGCCGCTCAAAACGCTGGTCTCAGAATGTGTGCACATGAGAACAGCATTCGCCTTTAGCTTTGGCCCCTGGCCTTATAGCGGGAGAATAGTGCGTCCCTCTGTCTTCACCTCTGAGGTCGGCACTCTTCGGGAGGCAGTTTGCCCATTGCTTTCCATTTTTTTAAAACATTTAACACTACGGTGTCGGGTGAATTTCCCGCCAAAATATAAGATGGCGCGGGCAATTATTTAGGTTTCCCGCGCAAAATCAGTTAGTTTAAACACGTAATAATATTCACAAAACTCAAAACTAAAGACGTCCGGACACAAGAAGTATTTCTCAATAACTATTCTCTTTGCATGGTGAGATAACCAGGGATATCGGTTATAAAATGAGAAAACAATACATTGGTACCCTAACGGTATTGTACTCGACCAGCGCCATAAAGTGTTCTCTACTTACAAGGGATTTTTATGATACCTATTACCCCAATGGGTATGAAACGGTTCGCATACGCAGGTAGGTATCTTTGTGAATGGCAAACAAACAAATATTTGGTAATACGCAGTTACAATCGGCCCGAGTTTACACGTTTCCTGCACTCCACCGCAAATCTATATGAACCGAGTTAAGACGGCTCCCGCGGAGTACACGCAATTCACGCGAGCCGACTTAACTCGTTTCCCGCACTCCAAGTGTTAAAATGCTTAATTTTCTTTCTTTTTAGAGTCTCAGCTTTTTCAGCAGACTCTCATGCTGGTTTTTCCTTTTGTCTTCCCCCCTCGTGAATGCCGATCTCCTGCCTCAGCCGTCTGTATTTCTGGATGGGACTCTGCCTTCTCACTCTTTCCTTCTTTCCTTCTAGTAAAATCTCTCTGCGGCTTGGAAGCCTCTCAGGTTCCCGCGGTGGAAGCCCTCTCCGGGGCTGGGGAGCCCTGCGATGTCCCTGACAGCAGTGACGAGATGGATGCGCAGGAGGAGAGCATCCATGAGAGACCCGTCTCCAGGAAAAAGAAAAGCAGGAGGCACAGAGGTACAGGGCTTGCTCTCTCTTGGTTCGTGCGTCCTGTGTGTGGTGACAGCAAGTAGAGAATCCGAGTGTGGATCTCAGGAGTGGGACAGGGTTCAACATGCCATGAAGCTTCTCTTTGCTGATTCCATTCTGACATTTTGAAATTTCTTAATAATTATGTTTAAAATACAGTTCTTTAATCATTATTGAATTTTGACCCTAAAGACAAATTTTTAATAGCACTGTGCTTCATAAATGTTCTGATGGGTCTCAGTGGGGGAAATGCTGGTGCCCTCTCTTTCAGAGAGCGATGTAATGTGATGTAAGGTGGGGCCCAAACACGATAGACCAAGCTTTAAGTGATTTCAAGAAAGGATAGGAACCAAAAAAGAGGATGTGGCTTTAGAGGCCTTGGTCTCTGATATGAGGAACTCAACGCAAGAACCTGATTAAGTCAACGAACTGCTGGGAGCAATTACCTAGAAAAGCAGAGGCAGCAGTGGGGAGGTGGTGTAGAGGCGTTTTGCTCCGGAAAGAGGAGGAAGAAATCTGGTTTTTGGATAGTTCTATGATAGGTCTGAGCTAAAGGTTAAAGGTTAGCTTTAGGATTAGCCCAGAATTGAATGATTTAATGTATGCAACATTACTTTGAAAACTTCAAAATAGCATATAAATAATTATTAAATAAAAGCCTTAAAAACAAGACCTATTCACTGGGGCAACAGGAAGCAAAAGTTTCCAGCAGCTGGAATAAGCAGGAAATGATGAGTTTGAGAGGCTTCTTGGACCTTTTAAACCTTTTTCTTAGCTGTGCAAGACCTGGGAGAATCTAAGTGATTGGGGATTTTTAGATATGTGTGTAATAGAAGTTCAGAGTTTATGGAAGATGATTTAACTATGGGTGGTGGGCACACAGTGTAATATACATGTCATGTATCCTAGAAACGTACCCTTAAAACCTAGAAGACCCCATGTTTTTTGTAAAAAGGAAAGGTCAGAGATGATAGTTCTTTTCTTCTGTTTCAGAAGACCTGGATGGGGCTGGAGGTGAAGAGTACCCCATGGATATTTGGCTGTTGCTGGCCTCCTACATTCGTCCTGAGGACATTGTGAATTTTTCCCTGATTTGTAAGAATGCCTGGACTGTCACTTGCACTGCCGCCTTTTGGACCAGGTTGTACCGAAGGTGCGGCCACAGGGAGCTCACTGCTGTCTGTGTAGCTGATTTCATGCTGTTTGTGATGTGAAACTGCTCCTGGGATGGTGGCCTTTGCACTTTCTCTACTCCAGGCCTGGTGTGAGCCTGGCTTTGGGTTCCTTGAGATCCTCATTTAAAATTTATATTATTAATTCATCAAGGCAGCTGTCTTCCCTGTGGTTGTCCCCTCCCCTGATCCCATATCCGTTTGCAAACTGTTGCTTCACGTTTCAGAAGAATTGTCTTTGATTTTTCCTCAGGGGGTTGCCTTAGCTGGAAATTTCAAAAGCTTCAGATGCCCACCTGTTTGTCTTTCTAACTAGATTAGTTTCTTATATTTGTTGGTCGTCTTGAAGTACCATATAGTTTTGTTCTTATGCTGCCCTACATACACTTGTACGGGTGAGGAGAGGGTGAACAGTGTGGCTAGTGAAAGGGTAGTTCTTGATACTGGGTGCAGAAGCGTAGTGAGGCTAGGAACTGTCAGTGAGAATGTAGTGGGAAGCAAGTAGAGAACTTGGTGTCCCTTCTGGACAGGGTCTGAAGTATCTGGTACTCCTAGCAAAGCGAAGACTTTCCCTTTCTTAGGGTGAAATAAGGATAATTAGAAATTTTAAAAAGGATGGAGAAGTGTAAGATTATAAGGTATGTGTAAATTGACTTTCACATAGCAAAGAAGCAAGAGTAGCTGAGAAGTGAAGAGATGGTGATGTGTGTGTGTATGAGAGCGAAGTCAGACTGAGACCAGGAGTCATAGGAGGCTGACCTGGAGCAGGAGAGACAGGCCACACGTTGGTAGGAGTCATGTGTCGTGTTTCAGGCACTACACGCTGGATGCCTCTCTGCCTTTGCGCCTGCGCCCAGAGTCCATGGAGAAGCTGCGCTGCCTCCGGGCGTGTGTGATCCGATCTCTGTACCATATGTATGAGCCCTTCGCTGCTCGAATCTCCAAAAATCCAGCCATTCCAGAAAGCACGCCCAGCACATTAAAGAATTCCAAAGTAAGTGAGAATCAGCGTGGGGTTCTTGTGTGGTAGGCCTGTTCGCGTGGCTTGTCTCCAGCTTCCTTGGTGGGGAGGCTAGGCCTCCGGGTCCCAGGCTGCTAGGGGACGAACGTAAACTTCCAGGGCTCAGGGTCTTCACGTCTCCAAGACGTCCCTGCTCTGCCGGCCTGGCTTCCTGAGCTTTTGTCTTATTTTCATGCATTATTTTCACGCTAGATGGTTTTGATGGTTTGGGTTAGGAAGACACAACTCACATGGTAGGTCTCAACTGTAATTCTTAAGTGTTTTAAATCATGATGCAGAGGTAGAACACGAAGGGCTTACTAGTTTTCTCTTTCTGTTGGGACATTGACATCTGGATTTCCCTTCTTGTTGACCTCCTTTAGGGTCCTGGTGTGGGCCTTGCTCCCTTAGCGTTTGCTGGCATTCTGATTTGTACGTAGGTGTGTTAGCTTGGTCCGTTCTCTTCCTTTTCTCCTTCATAATGAAATACCTAGTGAACACACCTTTGTCCGGCAGAGCTTGTATGGCAGATATTATGATTCAGGCCAGTTGATGGTCTCCACGCCCACCCCCCAAACTAATATTGTTTAAGTTTTGTATCTTTTGATCCTGTAGGTAATTTTTATTCTCAGCCTACACAAAATCTGGTGTTCTATAGCACTTCCTACTCTTTTGTATCTTGTTTTTATGCTTTGGATGGTACAATGATTTTTCTCCCCTAATGTAGCCCCAGTGTGATCATATTCTACCTTATACATATTGATTAAAAGGTGCTGCTGATTTCAAGGTGATTTATCAAGGTTGCTCCCAGGGTTGCAGATGGAGGTGGTCAGGCCATGAGCTGAGCTCAGTTTAATAACACGCCAGCTGATGGATACAGGGCTGGGGTAGAATTGCACCCAGCAGCTGTTTCTGCTTGTAATGTGAGTGGACAGTGTATGTGTTGCGTTTACAGTCCCCCACACCCTTCCGAATAGTGATTGTGTCAGACCTACTGTGATGAGGAGGGCATCGCCCCAGAGCTGACCAGGCAGGTGTAGGTCGGTTGCTGGAAGCAGAGCAGCGTCGGGCAAACTCGTGCTGACACATCGTAGCGGCTCCAGTGCCCAGTCCTAAAGGACCTGTGTCTTCACACTCTTGTCACCGCGTAGTAACTCTTAAAAGTGGACTCTTAAAGGCAAAGTGGAATGATAGCTGATGTTTCATCCAGATAATAAGCCCAGGCTACCTGGCTGCTGCTTCTGTGCCTTGTTAGAGATCTGAAGAGGACGTGGACCTGCAGTGGCAGCTGTCCCACGCATGGCCTTGCCACTTGTGCAGCCACAGTCACATGGCATTCAGGGAGTTGCCAGCACGCCCGAAGGAGCAGTCCCATGTTCCCGGACTCCAGCTTTTCGTATTTGATTCTCCCTCTCTCTCTTTTCAGTAGCATAGCTTGTGTGGGACACTGGAGCCGTTGTGATGGCAGCAGAAGTGTTTGCCCCTTAAAGCCAAGCCCATTATTTTTGATGGAACATCAGGACGTACAGGGCATGTCTGAAGGGCAGGACAGCTGGCACGGCGGACGACCCACCCCTTGTCCCCTGGGAGGTACTTGACTTCTTGTGCTTAAACTTAGCTGTAGCCTGCTTCACCGAGGGGCGTACTGAGTTCAGCCCTGGCTGTCGGCTCCCAGAGGGTCCTGAGTGGCTGGCTCCTGTTGATTACAGGGCTGGCCTTCTCTGCCTGCCTTTGATACCATCTTGCCTGGTGGCTACCTATGTTTTAATATAGTGGAGTGGCCTGCTGAATCAGAGAACGCCCCAGTCCCTAGAGACCATGTTTCTGTCCTTAGAGATGAGGGTTGACCTCACAGCCTCTGAGGTTGACTTACATTGGTCCCTCTTCTCTGTGCTGAGTAGCCTGGGACTGTCTCTGCACGTGGCACAGTGTCAGATTGGGGGGCGGGTCTCTATCTGTGCCAGAGTGAAACCACACATTTAGAAAGGTTTCTGCTGATTATTTTTTTGTTGCCTTATTTTGATTTTTTTTTTTCTGTCTTTTATTTATTTTTGGTTTATTTTATTTTCTTATAGTGCTTACTTTTCTGGTACCGAAAGATTGTTGGGAACAGACAGGAACCAATGTGGGAATTCAACTTCAAGTTTAAAAAACAGGTATGTAATTGTATCTCCTTTTTGTTTTTCAGATATCTTGTTCTAGTAAATTTAACTAGGCATAAAGTTGACTTATTAAAATAAAATACACATCAAAACCTGTAAAATGCCATGAAGAGAAAATGAAGAGGGAACTCCTGTGTGAAAGACACACAGGGAGCCCAAACCGGTTTGGCTCAGTGGATAGAGCGTCGGCCTGCAGACTCAAGGGTCCCAGGTTCGATTCCGGTCAAGGGCATGTGCCTTGGTTGCGGGCACATCCCCAGTGGGGGGTGTGCAGGAGGCAGCTGATCGATGTTTCTCTCTCATTAATGTTTCTAGCTCTCTATCCCTCTCCCTTCCTATCTGTAAAATATCAATAAAATATATTTAAAAAAAAAAAAAAAAAGAAAGACACACAGGGTGTAACAGCTTAATGCAGAGAGTGGGTCCTGGGCCTGGGAACACAGCGTGCAGGATGCCTGGGAGTGGGGGCCGGTGTCCCCCTTTGTGCAGCATGTGTTGTCTGCAGTTGACAGGTCACAGGGAATCTGCGGTCTTCCAGACATTGGAGGGCTTCTGACAGCTGTTCGTTTCCATTTCTTGCCGAGTGGCAGGAAACACCATCTAAACGCAGCATTGCACCCACTCCACATTGCCCATCCATAGGTGCGCCCCTTTCAAACGGGAGGTTTTCTTGATCTTTATGGAAACCAATATGTACATAAAAAAAAGAGGAGAAAACAGAAACATAGGTCTCACAGCATCAGTTGAGCCATAAAATTGTCATTGGTGGAGTCTGGTCCATAAACATGTCCTCTCAGCCATGAGATTAATTTTCCGTTCTCCTCAGTCCCCCAGATTAAAGAGCAAGTGCGTGGGAGGGTTGCAGCCTCCTGTTCAGTACCAAGATGTTCATACCAACCCCGACCATGACTGCTGCCTCCTGCAGGTCACCACCCTCAATTTCATCTTTATTCCAATTGTTATGGGGATGATATTCACCCTGGTAAGTGGAGACAGGATGTCGCCTCCGCTCTTTCACAGACTCTGACTACCTAGGTTTTAAAAGAAATTTGTAAATTTAACCATTGAAGAAGAAATCTTTAATGAAGATTTAAAAGAGTCTGAAAGCAGAGTTGTATATTAGGAACAAATTTATGTAGCAGTTATTCATGTTTGAGAGTATTTTATCTCTTCTCTGAAGTAAAGGGAATGTTTCTGCATCTCCTTTGTAGTGATCATTAATGTGAGAAACATATCCTATTAGGGCAGTGGTTCTCAACCTTCCTAATGCCGCGGCCCTTTAATACAGTTCCTCATGTTGTGGTGACCCCCAATTTCATTGTTACAAATTGAACATAATAAAAGCATAGTGATTAATCACAAAAATAATATGTAATTATATATGTGTTTTCCGATGGTCTTAGGCGACCCCTGTGAAAGGGTCGTTCGACCCCCAAAGGGGTCACAACCCACAGGTTGAGAACCGCTGTACTAGGGACAAGGATGAGGCCGTACGTGAGCCCTAGATAGCTTTTTTTTTAAATGGTAAAATAAATAATACCTACTTCATTTAAAGAATTTAAATAATGCATATATACATTGACGGACTTCTAATAACCTACAACTGCAATGTACCTTTTAGGGATTGTTCTTTAATGTGTCTGTCAGTATGTGCATGGATACCCGGCCCCTCTTAAGTAATTTTGTGTAATGTCACACACGCTGCTCTTATTGTAGGCACCTCTCCCCTTCCTCTAGGTTAGGCCACGTTAATGACCTCGCTGTGTATCACTCCTACGTTAGGTACTTGATACCCATGTTGTTTTATGTGGACCTACACATGCATAAACATATTTAGAGATTTTGTGGTGTATTTTACCAAGAAAACAAAAAATGGGATCTGGGTGCGTTTTATGAATCTTGATTTCACTTGCTCAACAATATCTGTTCAAAATTCCTTCAAGTCATCCAGCTCTAACCCAGTATTTAAAAGTTGGCTTTGGTGGTAGTCTTTGTGCATATATCCTGATTTATTCAGCCATTTCTTAGTCTACTTTAAATATATCAAGCTAAGAAGAACTTATAAAATCACTCTTAATTTTTTTATATCTTTGCAGAGATTATCTTGTGGCCTTGCCAATGTAAATTTTGTCTAGACTCTCATTTCAGAGGGACTGTAGGAGAACAAGGCTGTTCAATTTGGGTATGGGATGTAATGTCATTTGCTTTCCCCTCCCAGTTTACGATCAATGTGAGCGCGGACATGCGGCATCATCGAGTGAGACTGGTGTTCCAAGATACTCCTGTGCACGGTGGTCGGAAACTGCGCAGTGAGCAGGGTGTGCAAGTCATCCTGGACCCAGTGCACAGCGTTCGCCTCTTTGACTGGTGGCACCCCCAGTACCCGTTCTCCCTGAGAGCATAGTCCCTGTGTCCTGTCCCGTGGGAGGGGTGGCTGGATTGTTTCTCTGGTTAGTGAGGCACATGCTCTGCAGGTTCCTGGGGCTCCTGCTGGGGGAGGGAGAAGGGTTGAATCAAGAGGAAAAACAGCCGCGACTTCTAAACATATTTTAATGTAAGAGTTTCATCTGAAAGGAGAAACTGGGCCCTATTTTCTGTGTTAAACCTCACTTGGTGCTATTGAGTTTGTTTTTATTCTTTTATCCCAATGAAAATGGATGATCTTGCTCTAGGAAAAAATTAGACTCTTGAATCAAACAAGGAAGTTTAAGCATTCCCTATGGATCAGAGGAACCTTAGAGGCATAGAATTGCTGCTGCTGTTGCTTCCAATTTAGCTGCCCCTCAAATTCAAGTGACTATTCTCCCTTTACCCTTCTCCAGAAATAAACCAGGTGACAGGGTTTTCAGAATCTAAGATTGGCTTGTGTATCTTTCTTTAAAAATAATTTTTGGATATTTATCACATAAATATTCTTTTGCCACTTTGGGATTTTAGGTATTTTTTTGCATGAGGCTGAGAATAGTAATAGTAATGACTGTGTCCCTAGGTCCTGTACTAGGAACTTTATATAATATCTCTAATTTCCACAGTCCTGCAAGGTAGGTACTGCTCTCATCCTGTGGTTGAGGAAACGGAATCAGTGACAGGCAGGACTCCCAGCTCTCCCACAGTTAGAAGGTTATTCTTGGTTTTCTTGTGGTAGATGGTGGCAGAGGGAAGTAGGCAGAGTGCACATAGAAAAAGTCAAAGGTGAGTAAAAGTTTGTAGTGTGCCTTATCCCTAATCAACCTGAAGGTGTATAAAATTGATGAAAGAATCTGTTAAATACGTGTTTCTAAGTAAAATGTAAAACAAACCAGGAAATTTATTATAGGAAAGATGGTGGTATTTTCATTGAATTGTTAGGCATTTATTATACTGAAGGTCATTAAAAATACATCCCCTGTCGAAACTGGGGTCCTGAATTACAAGCACTGACTCTCCTGCTCCGCCCTGGGCGGCCGGGCATCCTGTGTTGTTCCTGCAGAAGCACAGTTGCCAGAGGCCGTGCTGTAGCTGGTGTGCTCTGAGAAGGGCATCCTGGCTGGGATGGTTTTTTTTGGTTTTGTTTTGTTTTTGCTAACAAGATCATCTTGCTGCTTTCTGCCGCCTGATCCCCCGCCACATGAGCTGGAGATTGCCATGAGGTGGGTGTTAAGATGATACTCTTTAGACGGGAAAATGTTGTCACCATACTGCTAAATTAGCGTGTTGTTTTCCTTACCATCCTCCCTGCCCCCTGCTATTTAAGGAGCATCGGCTGACAGCTAACCTTAGCCCACACCGAGGGTGGAATTAAAGCTGTGCATACAAAAAGTGAGCTTGGGTCCACAAAAAACAGAATTGGGGCATTTAAGTGATAAAAACAAACAAAACCCAAGGACAGTAAGCGCCTTGCCCATCTCTACAGTCAGACATTGCCCCAGAGGCAGGAGAAGAGAAGCACAGATCCCTAGTCCCGGAACTCGAGATTCTGTGGAGCACAAGGGGGCTCTCCTGGTGGATTTCTGTCCCCCATTTAGGAGTTCCCTTTAAAAAGGGGAGTGAAATGCATTTAGCTGGCTGACCTGACAGCTTCTGAGGTTCTGTATCAAACTGTGGTATGATGATTGACAAACTAGATGTTGCTTCAGCATAGCGTTGACAAACACTTGATTAACATGGCTTTAGCGTTCCCTCTTCACTGGCTGAGTTGCCTTTTCTAGGGTGATTTGTGTTTATTAGTGAAAGGATGTGAAGTGTCTCAGGGATTTCTCTTTGATGAGACCCCCTAAACCACCTGGGGAAGGTTTGGAACTTTTTGGACTACTTGTGTAAAACCTGTTTTGTAATTTTCACTTCCTTAAATAGATACCTTGATTTTGCTCTGACGGTCAGACAAACTGTACATTTAGCTTCATTTCTCACCCCCCAAATACATCACAATTACTCAGATTTTCCTACATTCTACAAAAGATACCTGGAAACTAAGCCAAATGGTGACTTTATTGGAGGAAAGAAAAAAAAGGTTATATATGCAACTGACCTCAACTACAGCTTTATTGAACATGTGCACATCTGTAAATACGTACACAGTGCAAGCACATAAAAATTCTTACTCTTCTGCAGTGCACATGGCCTTGTGCAGGACTGAGCAGGCTCAGGGATAAACACAAACCAGATTGGAATGATGCATCAATAGCCACACTGGATGGGGGAAGGAGCAGTTCAGGAAAATGGAGAGAATACTATCATTTGTCAATCAGGAATGTTGGCGTTGAGACTGTCTTCATAATGTTAACAATCACCAAGTGCCTGAATTGGTAAAAGTGAGACAGTTCTCTTGAGTGCACATTGCGGACATGTATCTGACTTCAAGTCTCTCCACTAAAAAGTGGGTGTGACCAAAGGAAAAATAAAGGCACGAGCGAGCAGGTGTGAAAGGTGACAGACCAGACAACAAGGCCAGGACCCGGCCCAGCCGGGGAGCCGGTGGCCAGAGTAGGGACTGGGCGGTTCAAAGGGAGGCGGCTTAGCCGAGACCCGTAGCCTCCCAGCTGCTCAGGTCACGTGCCGGGGCGGGCTTGAGGGAGCCGCAGGCCCCGCCCCTAGGGTGGGGCTCCGCAGGGAGGCTGCAGTGGCCTCTGGTCACGTGGGGGGCGGGACGTGTCTCGGCGGGGGCGTGGTCCTGTCGGGGGCGGGGCTTGTGTCTGGGAGGCTGCAGCTGCTCCGATCAGCCAGGGGCCTCGCGATCCGGGGGCTCCTTGCCCAGCTGAGCTGCCCGGCCTTCGAGGACTGCAGGCAGGTGAGCGTCCAGAGCCCGGATCGGGGGTAGATGTCTCCACCTTCAGCTTCCGCACAGTTTGGGGAGGGGTCTCCTGCGCCTTCAGCATCAGCCCGTTTTCCGGAGTCCCTCTGTCCCTCTGCCGCCACCCCTCACCGGCCTGTTCAGTGCTGTGCCCTTGGGGTGAGCATGGGGCGATGCCCAATTTGTCGGGTGGTGGAGTTCGTGCTCATCCGTCGGCCTCGGAGGAGGGGGCTAAGTGGCAGGTCTGGAGAAAACGGGAGGGGCTGCACCCCCATTCCTCCTCCCCTACCCCCACCCCAGGAGAGTCGGAGAAGCGCCTCAACTCCTGGGCCAGCTCTGCTCCACAGATACCAGGGTGCACCAGCGGCGCTGAGGACGGGGGTCCTCAACCTTCCTGGCCTCTCACAGCGCCCTTCTCAATGTCGCCAGCTCTTCACCCTCCAACTGTCAGGTGCAAACTGAGCCTGAGATGCCCGTCTGCGCAGTGCCAGCCCGAGTCCCACTGAGGTGGGGGCGAGGGTGCGGAGCTGACCACCACGCAGTCTGTTTTCCAGGGCCGATCCTGCAGCTTCTGGTGGTGGGAACAGAGCTGTCCAGTCCGGTTGGAGGGCTTGGAAACCCGTGTGGGTGCTTTGAGCAGGATGGGGGTGGAGGACAAGGTGCCACTAGGTGCTGATGTCACCTTTGAGGAGAGGCACCAGGCGGTGTCCATTAGGGGCAGGGGGTTGGGGTTGCTGCTCTGCTGCTGTAAGTGAGCAAGTGGTTACAGAGGAGGCTCCCCGTGCGGCCCCTCCAATAGCCAGGCTTCTCCAGAGATGTTGGAACTGGCACTTAGTACTCTGTTCAGCAAACATTTATTGGACACCTACTGTATGCCAGATAGTGCTAGGGGCTAGGTCTTTTCAAGGCAATTTAGGGCCATGGGGCAGTTGAAAGGTACGCATAGTTACCCTCTAGGCACGTGTAGCAGCCCCTCCCCATTTCGTTATATGGCTATTGGATTAGAAAAGGGCAGAGCCCGCAGGGGGATTCCAGCCCATCCACCCCTCCCATCAGCAGCCGGGCACTCCCAGGGGAGCTGCCTGGGCAGGAGGAGCTGTTTGAATGATTTCCCTTGGCTGTTTTCTAGGACTTTGTCCTGAGGTCTGCGGAGGCGGCCTGGGGTGAATGGTATCTCAGAATAAGGAGATGATGAACATCCAGTAGTTATTGCCCCCTCCCCCAGACTGCTCTAGACACCTGGCCTAGCGGGGGCTCCAGCTCTGGAAGACAGCAGAGTGTGGGGGCAGGGGGTGTGGAAGGGAAGCTCCTCCAGCCAGTGCTGTCTGGGCATGTGCTGCTGAGCACATCATGTTGTCAGACCCAGGTGTGTGACCTGGCAGCTGGGTGTTAAGGAGCCATTGGAGGGGCAGGGCAGGGAGCCAGGCTCCTGGGTCTCTCGATTGCTAAACTCTTAGGGTTGGAAAGAGTTGTCAGGGGTTTCTGGTCTTTTCAGAGCCTCTGAGGATCATGGTGAGAGTTGGGGAGAGGACGGGCAGTCAGGCTGTGGTTGCAGTGAGGCAGGGTGAAGGCTCAGCAGGGCCAGGGAGCTGGGGGCGAGAGGGCTTTAGGATGTGAGGGAGCTAGCTGTGGTCACTCTGTGCCAGGGATACTCTCCCCTAGGGCTTAGGCCCTTGGATGGGTTGCTATGGGAACATGGGGTGGTATGGAGCTGTGTGGAGTATGTGCGCTGGAGAGGAGGGGTTGGTACGGAGTAGGGATGACTGAAGGATGGAAAGCTGCCCCAGGTCCCAGGTAGAGAATTGGGAGAAATGGAGGGGAGGGAGTGGGCATTGCAGCCACAGGAAGTCACCATCTGTCCCCCCTTCGGCCTGCTGGCTCACTGACCTATAATTAGCTCTGGAAGGCATACGGTACTGGCTCATAGGAGCAAATGTGGCCCTCTGGATGGTCATCAGAGCAAAAAGTACGTGGAGGCCAGCTCTGTAGGGGCTGCTCTTAGGCCCTTTGATGCACTGAGGGGTCTCGGAACTGAGAATGCTGTGGGGGCAGGGCTGTGGGGCAGGGGCTCTGGGCTGGGGAGGGGTCGCTCCAAAGCCAGCAGAGCCTGAGGACTCACCCAGCTACTGGCTCACCAGTGGCACAGTGGGCGCAGGCTGTAGGCTTGTGGGGAGGTGGGCATGCAGGACCTCAGAGAGCCCTTCCAAGCAGGAACCCGGAGTTCTAGGTAAGGGAGTTGGGGTCGGGTGAGTGCTGGAGGGTGGAGGCCCAGCAACTACTACGGAGCAGGACTCTGCTTAAAGGAGAGATGCTGGGATGGCGAGCCTGGCTGGTCCATGAGTAGTGGACATTCGGGGAGGGGGCGGTTCATGGGGTGATCACCACCATTGCTAATGCATGTGGAGTCCTGGGCTTGGGGGACCCTGCAGTGAGGCTCTGATGGGTGCAGTAAGTAGCAGGGGAGATGGGCCCAGTTACTAGAACTCAGCTTACACTAGGCCAGTCGTGGAACAACAATATTTGGCCCTTGTTTGGGTCAGAATATGTGCAACAGATGGAATTTTCACTCCTTTATTCTCATCCACGTCCTAACCCCCTCTCCCTCTCATAGTCACACGGATTCAAGGACTACACCTGGGAGCAGCTAGAGAGATGGGCTTCACAGATAGAGGTCCAGTGGCCTTGTCAGTGACCAGGGTGGCTGCTGCTCAGAGACCTGCCCCCAGAGGGGAGGGGGGGCTGTCCCTAGGCTGCAGCACCCTGGCACCCTGGATGAGGGTCGGAAAGGCCTGAGAAAGGTCATGGGGTGAAGGAGTAAGGCCCCTCTATGGACTCAAACAGACTGGATTTGAACCTAGTTCTTCTTCTTACTGTGGAAACTTGGTTATGTGACTGAGTCCCGATTCCCATGTCTCTGAAATGGGAAGAAGAATTCCGTGTCCTTGAAAGGAAACGTGAGGACTGGAATGAGTTAAGATACGCCAACCATCAACACAAGCCTGGCACGTGGTAAAAGCTGAGTAAATCATAGTTGCTGTCACAATTGTTCTTTTCCTGTGTCACACCTCCCTCCCCATTTCCTGCCGTCAAATTGGGAGGATGACCTTCCTCTTAGCTCTTTGCTCTGAGGCTCCCTCTTGGCCCAACTCATGGGCTTCGGGATTTGAGCACCAACTGACAGCTTGGCGCTGGCCCTGTGGCTTCCGTGGGGCAGCATCCTGGCCCTGGACGCGTTCTCACAGTGCTGGGGCCTGCCATCTGGTGGGGCAGCGGGGAGCCAGAGCATCGGACCCAAGTACCCATTCCTCCTGTTTGCTGGGAAAGGATGGGGTAAGCTTGGGGAAGCCCAAGGGACCTCAGTTTTCGTGTCCCGTATTTGTGAGCCCTGACCCCTCCCTGCTCACACCCACATGGTCCTGCTCATCTGGAGCCTCTTCCGCTGTTCTACAGCCTGCCCGCACCCTTCACTGGCAACCCCTCCATCCCCCAACAATGTTTGCTTTGGGCGGTAGCTTTTGCCTCTGAATCAGGGCCTGTGCGTGTTACTGGACGGCAAGAGCTGAGGCTTTGTTAGGCTGAGGTGATAACTGCGCTATTTAAAGGTGTCCCTGTCCCAGGGCTCCCTTCGGCCAACCCCCTCAGCAGGGCATCTGGCTCTGCCTGATGGCATTTTGCCAGGGCAAATGGAGCTGCTACCTGGCACCTGGCTAGGAGGGCGGCTGGGAGAGGGCTGGTGGCAGCGAAGCTAGCTTCTCAGTTGCCAGAATGACCAGGAGGATTTCGGGGGAGGCCAAGTTGGACCAGATAGCCAGCATGTCACAGTGGGCAGCCTGAGAACCTCCCAGGCCTTTCCTATGAGGACCTGTGAAGCCCTCCCGCAGGCCCACCTTTGCCCAGCACTGGTGCTTCGTACTGCTCTGCATCATGGTGCTTCCTGCTGTTCCCAGCTCTGTTATCTATGAGCTCATCCCTCTGAGGGAGCAAAGCAGACTTTGTGGGTCCGTCTGACAGCAGAGGCCTCGGTAGGTGGTGAGAAGTCCAGGGCGACCCAGGTGGTCTCCTTGGTGCCAGCTCGGGTCACTACACTCCCTGCAGGCGGCCCTGGATCAGTGTCCCTCCTCAGCATGCTTTCTACCTCAGCCTCCCTCCTGCTCTCTCATTCTTTTCTTGGGGTGGGCGTCGGGGAGGGGAGGGATGAGGACCTGGCCATGCTGAGCTTGGGGAGGTGGGGCATTGTGACCTTTCAGCCTCCCAGGTGGAGCACCCAGGGTGCAGGGTCCTGGGCACTGGTGCTGGCAGCATCAGTGAGATGGCGGCGGGGCTCCTGTTCTGGGGGCAGGGATGCGGGTGGGCAGGTGCAGGCCAGGGCACTACTCTTGCCTCCATGGTGGCTGTCAGCTTGGGGACAGGATCCCCTGGGTTAGAGTGTGTCTGGGAGCGTGTGCATGGCCATGTGTGTTTATGTCCTGGGTCTCTGTGCTCTGTGTCTACCTCTGTACATGTGTGGGCAGTACCCACACGCCTGCTTGAACCACTGGCCCTCTAGTTCTCACGCTGGCACTCTAACTTCCTCTGGTCCAGGCCTACATCCTTCCCCAGCCTCCCTCAGCGCCCGTTTCTGCCCAGATCATCAGCACTTTCGGGGAGGGCATGGCCGGTGGGTTGGGGTGGGAGAGGCTTGGCTCTTCTCTGGTTCTCCTGTGGATTCTGACCTCACACTGGGTCCCCATGTGTCTTGTCCTCTCGCATCTGCCGCCTGAGGGGTGGACAAGAAGCTGTCCCTGTGTCTCCCAAGTGGAGAGGGAGAGGGAAGGAAGGAAAGACTGTCTGTGGAGCATTGCTCTGCTGGGCGCCTCATGTCTCTCATGTAACAGGAGCTCTGCAAAGTGACTCAGGTGGTGGCCTTCAGCAGCAGCAGGGTGGTTGGAAGCTGGCTGCAGGCAGGGAAGTCCCCAGCTGCCTGCCGCCTCCTTTGCTCTGATCACTGGGCATCCCTGTGCCAGGCTCAAGGCATTGCTGGAACCAGGCTGTGCACATGCTAACACAGAACCAGCAATGGAAGTTATATGGAGAGAGAAGATTCCAAGCCTTGAGCAGGGCCCCCACGTCTTAGCCCCGCCCCAGGAGAGTGACAGCCCCACCCCACATCCACCTGGGTTTCCTTGAATCGTCTGGTGATGGAAGCAGCATGGACACCTGCTGCTGTGTGCCAGGTTTCAGGGGTGGGGTGATGAGCCAGAGCCTCCTCCCTGAATGCTGGGCCTCAGGGCCAGCCGGGCCTCACCAAGGTGCCTCTCCAGGGAGCCCAGCTGCACTGTGATCAGGGCAGGACCACCCGGTGCCCTTTAACCCCTTCTTGCCTGCCTTGGCCAGAGTGTGGGGCCAGAGACCCTGGTCCCTCCCCTTGCTCTCTCCCACCCCAGGTCTCAGGAGGGCTCTGGGCAGCCTGCCGCTGCCTGAATCATTTCTATATTTGGCCAGGGAGCCACGTGGGTGGGAACCACTCCACTGCGGCTGTACTTCTGACAGCTGGGGTGGGGAGCAGGGGCAGAAGCTGGGGTGGGAGTAAGCTGAGAAGGGGCGTGCACTGACACCTCCCTCTCCTTTTCTCCACCCTTCCCTGGGTGCCTTCTCTGCTCCTCGGGTCCTCACAGCAGTCTCTTCTCCCACAGGCCACTGCCCTCCAGAACCATGGGTGTTGCTCGACCCAGCTGGGACTCTGCCAGGCTCCAGAACTCCGTCTAAGCAAAGGGCCTTCTTCCAGCCACCCTCTTCCTGTCTGCCATGGCCACGCTCAGCTGCTGCCTGCCTGCCTGGGAATACAGCCCACCCAGCCCCAGCCCTGAGGGGTTAGGCCAGGCCCCCGGGCTCCATTTCACAGGGGCGCCTCAGGCACCTGGCCCCTTTCAGACCAAGAGCAACTGATGCCATGGGAGGAGCCTTGCCCACCTGTCTGCTCGCCTGGCACTGCCCGCTCTGAGGCCCCTGCTCTGGGTCCCCCTGGAGGTGCCAGCCCTGTAAATCCCTTCCCTGTCCCCCACGCTGAGAAGGCCCTCCCACCCCACCATGTGTGAGGTGATGCCCACAATCAACGAGGGGGACCCTCTGGGGCCCCCACATGGTGCTGATGCGGATGCCAACTTTGAGCAGCTGATGGTGAACATGCTGGATGAGCGGGAGAAGCTGCTTGAGTCCCTTCGTGAGAGTCAGGAGACCTTGGCGGCCACACAGGGCCGGCTCCAGGATGCCCTGCATGAGCGGGACCAGCTGCAGCGCCACCTGAACTCCGCCCTCCCCCAGGTCAGACCTGAGCCTGCACGCCTCCCCGCCCCCAGCCCTGCTGAGCCCAGCACCCTCAGGGCCCTCAGCAGGCCATCTCAGTTGCATGTCAGCAGATGGAACCCTCAGAGCCTCCACTGCCCCTCACCTCCCTGCAGATCCCTTCCCTGTCCCTTCCAAGCTTCTGGAGAAGCGGGTGGAATTGGATGCAGGAAGAAAACGGCCATAGTTGGCAGCTGCAGTGAGCTCATGTGGCCAGCAGGTGGCACCCCAGGCTGGCTGCTGCTCCCCAGACCCTGTTCTTGGAGGTGGCAGGTGGGGAGCCCTGGGAAGGTCTGAGGAGGATGTGATTTCCTCAGGTGGTGACAGAGGGCTGGGCTCCGGAGCGGGGTGAGGGGGATAGGGAGCCCCTGGAGCAAAGGTAGACAGCAGGTGACTCAGGTTGACCAGACCTTAGAGGGCTTGGAAAGGGTCCTTGAGACAGAAACTGGAAAACCCGGAAAGAAGTTTGTGTTAACGTTGTGCTTTGGATCAGGTGGGCCAAGGTGAGGG
The DNA here is from genome assembly GCF_028538775.1 of Myotis yumanensis. NCBI lineage: Eukaryota > Metazoa > Chordata > Mammalia > Chiroptera > Vespertilionidae > Myotis > Myotis yumanensis. Next base: position 139,023 of record NW_027223773.1, on the reverse strand, counting down.
GCAGGTGGGAGGCATCCAGGCCTGGGGAACCAGGCAGCGATGAGCGGAGGAGGCGAGGGGAGCACCAGTCCTTTGGGGTGGTGTCACGGTGCCCCGGGCGTGCCATCGAGTCCTGTGTCGGTACAGTGTGCATGACAGTGTGGGAGCTGAGGAGTGAACCAGTGCCAGCGCCAGGCCTGCCAGGGTGTGAGATGCTTGGCCATCTGGCCGTGGCCTTGATAGAAAGGCAGCAATCCAGGGGTAGGGGCAGGGGCACAGGGCCGTGGCCTCTCAGGCTCCGCGGGAGCCCCATGCACTGAGGGGCTGTGGGCTTTTCAGGAATTTGCCACCTTAACCCGGGAGCTGAGCATGTGTCGGGAGCAGCTTCTAGAGCGGGAGGAAGAGATATCGGAGCTGAAAGCAGAGCGGAACAACACGAGGGTCAGTGGGGTGACCTGGCCTGTGTGTGTGGGGTGGACCCCTTGGCCAGCCTAGGCACATCTCTGCCTTATGTCTGGGTGATAGATTATTCCACCATCAGTGCTGGGCTTTTCACCTGAGGTCCTGGGGGGAGGCCAGGGCAGCTGGCATGGGGTGGAATTTGGTTGGGACAGCAGTTGCTTATGAACACGGAAATATTTCAACATGTTAACGGCGCACATGGCTGTATTCGTGTGTACTGTGATCACGTGGGCCCTCCTAGAACCCTTACCCCCTTGCTCACGGCCCTCCTCTCGCCTCCTGGTTGCGCCAGCTGCTTCTGGAACACCTGGAGTGCCTGGTGTCCCGCCATGAGCGATCGCTGCGGATGACGGTGGTGAAGCGCCAGGCCCAGTCGCCCTCAGGGGTCTCCAGTGAGGTGGAGGTGCTGAAGGCCCTCAAGTCGCTGTTTGAGCACCACAAGGCCCTGGACGAGAAGGTACCCCCGGCGCACCCTTCTCTGTGATTCCTGCATCCTCTTTCCCACCCCATCTGCCAGCTTCATAACAGGCTCCCTCCTCCGTTGCCCAGTGTCAGGGGCTCCCCTTAGGTTCCCTCTGGAAGTTTGCTCTTGGCAGGGCCTCTCTGCCTCACACCACAGTGGTCAGCCAAGCCCAGGCTCCCCCAGCCTGCGCCCAGTGGGGTCTCTGTTTCTTCCTCCATCCCTCACCTCCTTACCTGGGCAGGTGCGAGAGCGGCTCCGGGCGGCCCTGGAGCGAGTCACCACCTTGGAGGAGCAGCTGGCAGGTGCCCACCAGCAGGTAAGCGCCTGCTCACCCTCCATCTGTACCTGAGCTGGAAGCCAAGGCTGGTTCACCCTTTGCCCAGCGGCTTCCTGTAGATGCTCACTGCTGTCTCGCTGTCTTGGCTGGAGACTGCTGGCTGAAGGGAGGCAGGGGGCCCAGAAGGGTCTGGAACATAGGAGAGCTTCTCTTGTCTCTGACTCACTCTGCTGGGACTGTGCCCTGCAGGTGTCTGCCCTGCAGCAGGGAGCAGGGCTTCGGGATGGAGTGGCGGAAGAGGAGGGGACCGTGGAGCTGGGTCTGAAACGCGTATGGAAGGTGGGTTATGGGAGCTGCATGCAGGGGCATGTCTTCCCACAGACAGGAGGCGGGGCCCTGACCTGTTCAGTGGAGCAGCTGCTCAAAGTATTTCAGGGCTTCTTCCAATATCCCCTTCTCTTTTCTCTTTCCACACCCCATTTGCAGAGAAATCTATAGTTTTGTTTCCGTGCCCACTGCTAGGCACATAGGTGCTTGTCTACCTGAACTGTCAGGGCCCATCTACCTGTGTGTCAGCTTCCGTCAGGGAAGATGCTTTCTCTGAGCCTGTTCTTCAGTCAGGCCCCTCTCTAGGTTATAAGATGCTGAAATAGTAGGTCAAACTAGAAAGTATTGCTTTTCAAGAGACACACAGGAGAGCAAGAGTGAGCTCCTGGGCCCAGAGGAGGCAGGTGGACTGAGGTGTGCTCAGAAGCTGGGCAGAGCATCCCTCCTCCGACCTGCCTGGGTGGCACAGGGGAGTGGGATGTCTTGGGCACCAATGGTGGACTGACGGCTGACTGTCCCTGGAGGATGACGAGGGCCGGCTGCAGGAGCTGCAGGAGTTGCTGGAGAAGCAGAACTTTGAGCTGAGCCAGGCCCGGGAGCGACTGGTAACTCTGACAGCAGCAGTGGCTGAACTGGAGGAGGACCTGGGCACCGCCCGCCGGGACCTGATCAAGTCAGAGGAGCTGAGCAGCAGGCATCAGCGGGACCTGCGGGAGGTGAGCAAGGCCTGGCCTGCCCCAGTGTGCTGGGTGCAGTGTTCAGCGCTCAGGAGGGCAACTGCCTGGATGCCTTGGGAGTGAGGGGGGCCAGGCGAGTGCTGGGGAGTGTAAGACTGAGCACTTGGTGGGGCCCCGTTAGGGCAGGAGCTGCGGACAGAGAAGGTAAGGTAGACGCGGGCAGGGCAGTGTGGAGAGAGACAGCCCACCAGGCACTGGTGGGAGGCGCAGACAGGGAGGTGCAGGGGGAGCCGATGACCTTGCCTGGGGCCCCTCGCTCCTGCCCAGGCTCTGGCCCAGAAGGAAGACATGGAGGAGCGGATCACCACACTGGAGAAGCGCTACCTGGCTGCTCAGCGTGAGGCCACGTCCATCCATGACCTCAATGACAAGCTGGAGAACGAGCTGGCCAATAAGGAGTCCCTGCACCGCCAGGTAGCTGCTCCTGGTGGGGTGGGGGCGTGTGCTGGACCTGGGAGTCTCCCTCATGCAGGAACCTTACCTGGGTGGCCCAGCGGCCTCTGGGGTCCTGCAGGTCGCCTTGGGCAGCCAAGAACCAGGGTCGTTCCTTGCCTCCTGGCCTGTCCTGCGCTGTGCTGAGGCTGGGGGGCTGCAGCGCTCCCTCCTGACTGTCCCCCCTGCCACACTCTCCAGTGCGAGGAGAAGGCTCGACACCTGCAGGAGCTGCTGGAGGTGGCAGAGCAGAAGCTGCAGCAGACCCTGCGGAAGGCAGAGACGCTGCCGGAGGTGGAGGCCGAGCTGGCCCAGAGAATCGCAGCCCTCACCAAGGTGAGTGGCCGGGCCCAGGGGTCCGCGGTGTCCCTGCCACTTCCCACTGGCGACTGCAGGAAGCCCACCCGGTGTCTGTTGGTTGGAGGAGTGGTGCGCGCTCTCATTGCCCCGTGGGATGGGACAGCCCCACAGCAGGCGTGAATGCGCTCCGAGAAGTAGAAGAGACGGTGCTCGTGCAAATTCTTTCAATGATCGTTTCCACCATGTGGTTAATACTTCCTTGGGTTTGTGTCTGGAGTGGAAAATTAGGACTTTCATCCCTGGAAAGATGAGGTCTGAGAGGAGATGGGATCCAAGTCTGTAGTTCCTGAAGGGGGTGGAGTTTAATCCATGCTTATCTACCATTATTAAAGTGAAGCATCTGGATCTAGGGACCACGCTGGTTGCTTGAAGGCTGCAGCTTTAGGATGAAGAAAGAGAATATGATTTTAACGAGTGGATAGTTAACTTTATGGATAATAATTCATAAGAGGTGTGCAGCCTGAACACTGGGCTCTGGGAGAGCTGGGGGAGGGCATGACATAGACATGTGTGGATGAATCGGGGATTTAGGAGGCTTTGCCGCCAGGCAGAGGCTAACCCCCCACCCATGCAGAGAAGGAAGCCAGTATCGTAAGCATCAGGCCCGGCCTCTGCTTGTGTGGCAGCTTAGGGCCCTGTGGGTGGAACCTGCAGCTGGGTGTACCTAGGTAGACGCAGGGCCAAGTCTGCTTCTGCCACTGACTGGCTTGTGACCAGGGAAAAGTCCGTCCCTCCCTGATTGGACACCAGTGTTGTTATCTCTACGTTGACACCATCGTCTCTTTGATGATGTCATCATATCCATGATGATGTCATGTATGTGATGACACCATTGGCTCTATGATGATGTCATCATCATGATGATTATTGGGTTTGGACTTGGTGGTTTCGAAGGACTTCCCAGCCCCTGGGAATCAAGGCTGGGTAGAGAGTGCGAGGATGTGTGATGCTGAGCAGCAGCTCTAGTATGTCCCAGAACTGACAGAGGGACTCCCTTTTTCCCATGAGTCATGAGGAGGGTTGTCCTGACTGTAAGGTGAGGGGTGGACTGGACTACCTCGTCAGCAGAAACAAGGGGGTCTCCATCTCTGGAGATCATGAACAGAATGGGAGACACTCTGTCTGGGCTGGCTGATCACAAAGGTCATAGCCATGGCTAGCGTTTGTTGTCTCATTTAGTCCTTGCAGGTGGTAGGCGTCAGAGCTGTTGTTACCCACATTGTGCAGTTGAGGAAACTGAGGCACATAGAGGTTCAGCAACTGGCCCAGGGTCACACAGCTGGGAAGAGGGGAGCCAGGATTTGAGTCCAGGCTCTGGCTTGAGTCCATGCACTTAAGTGCAGGTCAGTTTCTCTGGAGGCAGCTCATGCCTTCAGGTGGAGTTTTTCCCGAAGTGTGTGGAGAATTTCCAGTGTCTTGCGATGCACCTCCAGGAAGTTTTAAGGCTGTTCTGCTCCAGGGTGGCAGGGGGAGGGCTGGGCTCCGTTGGCCCCTGAGGCCCCGATCTCCAGAGACCATTTGGCACCAGGATGCAGGAAACAGGTGACCTGAGCAGGAGGGCAGACACCAGGCTGCGCTGACCTGTCCCTGCCCGCAGGCTGAGGAAAGGCATGGCAACATTGAGGAGCACCTGCGGCAGCTGGAGGGCCAGCTGGAGGAGAAGAACCAGGAGCTGGCGAGGGTGAGGCCCCTCTCTAACCACCCCCAGGGTGGTCTGTGGGTGGGGCAGGGAGGAAGCGGGCAGGGCGAAGGCACTGGCCAGGGATGGCCACAGAGGGGTGGGAGGAGGCGGTTGGGGAGTTGGAGAGGGGCTTCGGAGAATGAGAATGGGACAGGTGAGCATGGATGGCCCTGGGGTGCCTGGTGTGCAGGTGCGCCAGCGGGAGAAGATGAACGAGGACCACAACAAGCGGCTGTCAGACACCGTGGACCGGCTGCTCAGCGAGTCCAACGAGCGCCTGCAGCTCCACCTCAAGGAGCGCATGGCTGCGCTGGAGGAGAAGGTGGGTGTCCCAGGTCGGAGGGGTGGGGCTGTGGGGGGATGGGGTCTGCTGGAGAACAGGGCCTGCTAGAGGGGAGGGGCCGGAGGGGCCGGAGGGGCTGGGTTGGATGTGAGAGGGTCGTCAGGGTGGAGGCTGGCCTGGGCCTGGCGCCTCTGCCTGCCCATAGTCAGGCTGGAGAAGGGAGGAGCTGCCGCCCTAGAGGGCAGACTCGCAGGCCAGGTCCCGGCAGGTGGGGAAGGAGCCCTTGGGTCCTGGCTCATGACTGCTCTCCCCAGAACACGCTGATGCAGGAGCTGGAGAGCTCCCAGCGGCAGATCGAGGAGCAGCACCACCACAAGGTACCCGCTGCCTGCCCGCCGCCGAGCCGGGGAGGGCGGGGGCTGTGCTGGGTGCAGCTGCTCTGGTGCCCAGCACACAGTGAGCCCATTGGCTGGATGGTGCAGGTGATCTCATTGATCCTCACTGGAGCCTGCCACAGTAGGTGCATTACACCTGTGTGTAAAGAAGAACCTGAGGCCACAGCATAGGGCATAGAGTAGGCGGCAGAGACCAGGGCCAGTGAAGGACCCAGCAGAACAGCTTGCTGAGGCCTCAGAGCAGGGGTTCCAGGAGGCTCGGCCACTGTTCCTGCCTGGGCAGTGTCTGTGAGGTCCGAGGGCACGGGCCTCTGCTGCCCAGCTCGAGGGTCATGCCAGGTGTGGTGAGGGTTTCAGGCCTGCTCCTAAGCCCCTTCCTTCCCCAGGCAGACCCTGTCCTAGCCCAGCCCGGCCCGCCTGCCGCCACCTTCTGTTTGCTCTTCACTTGGACCGAGTCTCTTTGGTGTGATCTGTGGGCCTGGTCTGGGCCCTGGCTTTGCACTTTGCAGTGCCCTCTGCTGCTTCTCCCCAACTCTGCTACCCTCTTTGTCCCTCTCTCCCCTCTCTGTCCCTCCCTGACCCCCACCCCACACCGGGTCTGCCTGGCACAGGGCCGCCTGTCCGAAGAGATTGAGAAGCTGCGCCAAGAGGTGGACCAGCTGAAGGGTCGAGGGGGGCCGTTGGTGGATGGCATCCACTCCAGGTACTGGAGCACGGGAGGCTGGGTGGGGTCCTGGTGGACCCCGAGGAGGAGGCTTCCTCCCACCAAAAGACCGCCTAGGACCTCAGGGCGGGACATTGAGGCCTGGAGAGCTTGGTCAAAGCCACCCAGCTCATTGTCAGCTGAGCAGGGAGCCCTGACCTTGGAGGGGTGCTCAGGTCACACACAGGGAGCCCTCCCCAGGCCGTGGACACAGGCCATCCTTCCTGCTTCCTGGACAGGGCTTGCCCTGCAGAGAGTCTGCCGAGTTACATGCTCGCCCACGGCTCACGGCGCACGGCCCACAGCCCGCCCAGGGAGGGTGTCTGGTTCCCTCTAGTTCTCTGGAGACACCATCTCCAGGGGTCTGCAGGATTGCTGTTTGAGCTGAGGGCCGCCTATGGCAGGAGGCAGGCAGCGGGCACAAAAGCAGCAGGAGAGATTGAAGTGAGGCATCAGGAGCTCCCTTACTGTTCCTCACACGGTTGTGCATCTTTCCCAAGAACATTTAAGAGATGGGGGTGGGGCTCTCCTCGTGCTGGAATTGGGCCCATGCTGCAGGGAGCTTCTGGGTTTATCTCCATATTTTGTGAAGCAGGCGACGTGGCCCTGCCTCCCTTCTCTGCCAGAGGCAGGTGAGGAACAGACTGAATGAGTGAATCCATCAAGGTTCGCAGGCCTGGCCGTGTCCTCCCCAACAATGTCCTTTAGATCAGAGCCCTCGAGGCAATAGCGATCTGTGGGCAATGGGACAGTTTCTCTGCAGAGGTGAAAGGAAGCGTGTGGTGTGTGTGGGTGGGGCTGGGGTTAGGGAAAGGGGTGCTGAGCCTGTGGTGTCGGTGGTAAGACTTAGCTGCATCTTCAGTGGTCAGCAGGCGTTCCTGTGTGGAGTGTGGTGGGGCAGGGAGGGGACGGAGCCAGTGGGCGGCACTCGGCTCTCCCTTCCTGCAGGCTGCTCAGGAGAGACCAGCCCTGAATTCATAAGACGTGGCCCGAGGACACCAGGCCGCTTGCCATGCTTGCTTTCCTCAGTGTCGGGAATCCGTGGCTCTGACTGTAGACACTCTGGGCCCATCACAGCACGGGCTGCGTGTAGGGGAGCAGAGACCCCTCTTCTCAGACTGGGACTCTGTGGGCCTGTGGGGTGCACTGGGCTCAGCCCGTCCTCTCCCTGCCCCACGCAAGGTCGCACACGGGCAGCGCGGTGGACCTGCGGTTCTCCTTGAGCACGGCAGCCCCGGGCCTGCGTCGCCGCTTCTCGCTGCGGGAAGAGTCTGCCAAGGTGAGGGGTGGAGGGTGAGGGGGGCATCTCCCAGGAGGTGGGGTCACTTCGGCCGCGTGCCTGGCTCCAGTTTCACAGCTGGCTGGCGTGTGGTACAAATCCTCCCCTGCCCCCCACCCCGTGCCAGTGACAGCTGCAGCCCTGGATGGGGCCTCGGCAGCTGCAACAGCTGCGTTCCCCCAGCCTCCTGGTCCCTGGGGCCCACCGAAGCGTGCGCACGTGTGCTGGGTGTGCAGGCGTGTGGTCGGGCGGGGACGGGGGCAGGAGGGAATTGGCACGCTTTCTGGAACAAAGCTGTGGTCTGAGGGGAGATGGCGGGATGGCAGGGTAGCGAGCGGGCCCTGGGACGGCACCTGAGTTTCCTGAGGTGCTGCTGTGAGATCTCACTGAGCCTTCGGAGGAGCAGGAAGCGCAGGCGTCTGGTGGCCGCCTGGCCCGGGATGGCTGGCCTCTGTCCTGAGCCCAGGGCCCCCAAGACAGGGAGGGGGAAGGAGCTCCTCTTCTGAGGGGTGGGGAGTCAGTGTGAAGGCTCCTCTTTCTCTCCCCTCACCCTCTTCCTGTTCAGCTGCTGCCCAGGCCCCGCTCCTCTTCTCCCCTGCTCTCTGGCTGCCCCAGCTCTGCTCTGTGCCTCTCGAGGGCCTCTGTCCACCAGAGAGGTTCACAGGATGATTTCGGAGAAGCTTCCTCTTCTCGGGGTGACCAGAGGGTCCTGCTGTGCAAACCGGGACCCGAGACACCCTGGGGCTCGTCGCCCTTTGTTTGTGTTACTCGTGCTTACTTTGTGCCAGACACGGCTGAGCACTGTAGTCCTCACAACTGCCTATGGCACGGTCCTGTGAATACCCCTTTTACAGACGAGCAAACTGAGGCACAGGGTGGTGAAACGACTTCTCGGTGGCTGCACAGCCAGTGTTGGCTGGAGCATCTCTGCCTCTGGAATCCCCGCTAAGCACGTTGCGGTCGGGCTCCTTGATAGTCCAGTCGTATTTCTTAGACTTTATGTGCAAATAGATCAGCCAGGGCTCTTGTTAAAATGCAGGTTCTGCACCCCCAGTTCTGGGGTGAACAAATGCCCCTCCTCCTCCCTCCTTTGCTCAGGACTGGGAGCGGTCTCCACTGCCTGGCGTGCTGGCCCCCACGCCCGCCCCTGCCTTCGACAGCGACCCTGAGATCTCTGACGTGGATGAGGATGGGCCAGGGGGTCTGGTGGGCTCCGTGGATGTTGTCTCCCCGGGCAGCCACTCCGATGCGCAGACCCTGGCCATGATGCTGCAGGAGCAGCTGGATGCCATCAACGAGGAGATCAGGTCAGGGCTGCCGCAGGAGGAAGTGCGCAGTTCGCTTGTCTCTCATAGATGCGCCCGAGAGCGCCGCTGTCCAGGGACCCGGAGGCTGTGCCCAGCACTGACCTCAGACCGACCTTCGGGGCTGGCTGTGCCCCGGTGGCGTCTGTAGCGGACACCAAGGGTGCAGCTCCCACCCCACCAAGGCTGTTGCAGTCTCACCACCATTTCTGGGGGAGACGGTATCATCTCCACTTGACAGACAAGGGACAGAAACCAGCGACCAATGGATTTGCCTAAAGCAGCACAGGGAGTGGCAGAGCCAGGACTCAGACGGGTGTCACCGCCCCCACAACAGGGCCTCAGACAGGAAGTTACCCGGGTGGGCACTTTGCCTGCTGTCGAGAGGGTTTGTTAATGTTATGACCAATGACAAGGAAGAGCCGGCCGGACAGCACCAGCTCTTCAGGGCCGCAGAGGGCTCTGGGTCAGGGGCGCCCACACTGGGATGTCACAGGCCAGTTAACATGGTACACACACACACACACACACGCTGACAGGACCGCCAGCTTCTAGTCTCCCGACTGTCACAGCCATTCTACAACCATCAGACCTTTAGCACCCTAACGTTGGGAAGACATACTCCCCACAGAAAAGCAGGTCCTCTTCCTCAGCTGGCACCTCTACGTCAGTAGGTGTGTGACTGTGCGTACACAGCGTGTGTGACAGCGTCTCTCTGAGCCCCCCTCCCATTATTCTCATTTTCCTGTGAACGGGTCAGCACAGTGAAAGGTCCAGTGTTGGGGACGTAGCCCACTCCTCACATTGGGAAACTGAGGCCAGAGAGCCAAGTGCCTGACTCGAGGTCCCCCTGTAGTTGGTGTTAGGCTGACGATTCTGACGTGCAAATGGTTTGTATTCCTCTGACTAAATTGCCTCCGTTCCCAGCAACTGCTTTTGTTAAACTGGGGAGTTTTGTTACATAGTTGAGCTCACAAGAAAGAGAAGAATCTTTCTAAGCTGCAGTGGGAAGTGCTGGGCAAGGCCAGAAACACCTGCCTCCTGGTGGCCCACTGGGGCTGGTGCCGGGGCCGATGCTGGGGCCGATGCTGGGGCTGATGCTGGTCTGTGCCTCCAGGATGATCCAGGAGGAGAAAGAGTCCACGGAGCTCCGCGCGGAGGAGATTGAGACGCGAGTGACGAGCGGCAGCATGGAGGCCCTCAATCTGACCCAGCCGCACAGGCGCGGCCCCATCCCCACCTCTCTGACTGCCCTGTCCTTGGCCAGTGGGTCGCCTGCATTTAGTGGCCGCTCCACAGCTAAGTGTGCCTCCCGCAGTGCTGTTCAGGACCTGGACCGAATGGGGGTCATGACCCTGGTGAGTCTTGGGACAGTAGAGGAGCAGCCCTGTTGTCGCTGGGCTCAGCCTTGGGGCTGGCAGGGCTCCACCTCTTCCCGTGATGTGCGCACACCCCACACGTCCCGCCACGAGCACGTCCTGTTCTGGACACACCTCTCCCTGGAGGAGCATGGGCTCAGGAAGCCCACCGCTGCCCACCTGTCTCCCCCCAGAGGCCCTGGCTTATTGTTCTGGGCCAGCTGTTCTCTGCAGACCTGGGCGAGGTCCTGACTCCTACCTTCCCCTTCTGAGACCTGGGCTCCCCTTGGGGTGGACTTGCAGGCACCCAGAGGGTGAGTGAGCTCACGCTTCTCTCTCTTCCAGCCCAGTGACTTGCGGAAGCACCGGAGGAAGCTGCAGGTGAGTGGGCTTGAGCAGGTCCTGTGGTCGGTTCTCTGGCTTCTCCCCAGCCCCAGGCCTCCCCGCTGCGCTCTTCCTGCGGCCAGATCTCTCCCTCTATCCCCTGATGGCTCCACTGTCTGTTCAGTCACCAGTGTCTCGGGAACAGAACCGAGAGGATAAAGCCACCATAAAATGTGAGACCTCTCCTCCTTCCTCACCCAGGACGCTGCGGCTCGAGAAGCTCGGCCACCCAGCCCTGAGCCAGGAGGAAGGCAAGAGGTAAGGGAGCCCTCCCAGCTCTCCATCCCCAAGGCCATCACTGCATCCAGCGATCTTGACATCTCACTTCTCTGAATCACCATCAGGGAAGGACAGTCCCACGTCTCCCTTGTCACCTGCTCTGATTGCCCCCTCCCCCCACCCAACTCTGACACTGCCTGTAAGTTCTTCCTGAGGTCTGACCTCCACCCTCCTGCTGTACTTCTCCCCTCTGTGCTGCCCTCAGTGCCGTGGAGGACCAGGGCAGCAACCCCAGCAGCAGCAACAGCAGCCAGGACTCCTTGCACAAGGGCGCCAAGCGCAAAGGCATCAAGTCGTCCATCGGCCGCCTGTTTGGGAAAAAGGAGAAGGGCAGGCTGACCCAGCTGAGCCACGATGGAGCTGCGGGCCACGGTCTCTGCCCCCTTCCCAGCAAACAAGTCCAAGTTCAAGTAGAGGGCCAGAGGCAGGAGGGGGCTGGGTGTGGGCTTGGCTGCTGCTGCTGCTGTCTGCAGGGACCCCAGCCCGACGGGGTTTCCGTTAGCTTGTTGCTCCCCAGAGGGCGGCTGCCCGTCCCCCGGGGGCTCCAACCAGGGTCAGGCCGCCGTGGCTGAAGAGGTTCCTGTACGGAGTGAAGGCTGGGCCTGCGAGGGGTCGTCCAGCCGAGGGTCTGATGCTCTGTGCCCGGGACCTTCAGGAGAGTCAGTGTGGTTGGAACTTCCTTCTGGCCCGTCTGGCCTCCAGGACCCACATTTCATAGGCCTGTTCGAGTCGGAGCCTGGCAGCGGGCCCTGCGCCCCTGTGCGATGATAGGAAGCCCTAGTGCACGCCTTGGCAGGTGGTAGGCACACAGCCGTGTCAGCTCTCTTCCTTCCCTCCTCGCTTCCCGCATCTCCTCAGTCCTTTGCTTAGCAGACACTTGTGGAGTAACTCTGGACACAGGCTCAGTGTTAAGTCCATTCCTGCAAATAGCTCTGATGAAAAGGTAGCAATGAAGAGACAATTCAACGACAGTGAGATGCCCGAGGTGCAGTGGGGGCCACGGAGCGGCTTGCTCTGCTGTCAATATCTTGGGTGAATCTAGAGGCAAAGTAGGAGGGGAAGGGGGTCTGACGTGGGTGTGAGAGTCCTGTATGCAGCTGAGTCTGTTCCGAGTGGGTAGGAGGGGTGGGGGAGGGGAAGGTGGGCTTGGACCCTGGGCTGGGTTAGCTCATAAGGGCCTTGCAGAATCAGCTGAAGAGGTTTAGAAGCCCCCAAGGCAGCGAGAGCATTAACCAATTTCATGAAGGGGAACCTGCATGATCAATGAGAAAAGGAACCTTTGAGCCCAATGCATAATTGCATAATTATACCTTCCTGCACCCGGGAAGGTGTGAGTCAGAACCCAGTGAGCTAGGAGGACGGAGGGGAGAGCCCTCTACTCTGTGTGGGAGCCTCTGCCCCAGCACAGGGGAGCTGAACGCCCCAGACCAGGCTGCTGCGTCTGATCAGGGCAGGAGGCTTCTGTGTGAAGCCGATTTCCTGTGCTCCTCCCGCCTGCTGGCACCTGAGCCTAGGGCAGCGCCTCCGACTTCTGGACCAGCCACACCAGCTGCCCTCTGTGCCCGCACAGGTGCTGCCCTGCATGCGCTCTGGGGGACGGCCTCCGCTCAGGAGGCCGTGGGTGGAGCGGACAGACTTGTCCTTGTTCTCGTGGTGGTTTTGGCGAAGGAGGGCACCCTGAGAGGCGGTCTCCCCGTCGGACCTGGGCCAGGAGAACTCTCTCAGCCTCGTGGCCCATCGGGTCTGGTTCTCCGGGTCTCCTTTGCAGCTTGGTTTGGAGGAGGGACAAGTCCTGGTGAGGATTCTGCTGCTGTTAGTGTCGCACAGTGTGGCTCCATCGCATCGGAAAATACCCGCAGGGCCAACGCTCAGGGGCACCGTCGGGGCTGGGGGGCCTGGGCTCGGACGCTGAGCGGAGGCTCCGGGAATGGTGGGTGGTCCCGTCAGGCCCTGGGTTCCATGCACTGAGGAGCTTCCAGCTGGTCTGCTCCCAGTCCTGGACCCACCAGGGAGACCAGCAGAGGGTCTGGCTGACCTGCCATTGCTTCCCTTCTAGTTCTAACAGACTCCGAGCTCGGGCTGCAGGAGCCCCTGGTGCCTGCCAAGCTGGGGACCCAGGCAGAGAGGGACCGGCGGCTGAAGAAGAAGTAAGAGCAGCGTCCAGGCTGGCTGCCACCCCCTGCCCGTCCCCTGGCTGCCACCACTGCCCGTCCCGTGGGCCGCATGGGGCTGAGCTCAGGTGGTCAGAGCCCAGGATGCCCTTTCTGAACTGAGCTGGCCTGGTTCGTGGGGTCACGCAGAGGCTGGGCGCTGGCTGTTAGGGTGGCTCTGGCAGAGCAGACCGACATGGTCGTGGTCGGGCCGCGTGCACAGTGAGAGCTCTCGCCCTAAGTTTGGAGGGCGTCCCTGCCCGTGTCTTGGAGTCACACTGCTTCAGGCACAGAGCAGGGTGGCAGCCGGGTGGCGGGCGGGGGGGCGGTGAGCAGGGGAGCCCAGCACGGGGTACAGCCGTGTCCCTGGGGCCAGCCCGGGTGGCACAGGAAGGACTGCTGAGTCTGCTCCTCTCCCTGCAAGGCACCAGCTGCTTGAAGACGCGCGCCGAAAGGGACTGCCCTTTGCCCAGTGGGACGGCCCTACTGTGGTCTCCTGGCTAGAGGTACCTAGGCAGAGGGTCTACTCCGGGCCTGGGTGGGGGACTCCTGGGCAGAACTTTCCCAGCATGCTTCTCCCCTGCCAAGTACACATGGGACCTAGACTTGCCCCGCCCCCATGCCCATCAGCACACAGCGGTTACCTTGATGGCTAAGGGCGGCAGGCCCCGCTGAGCCATAGGGCCCACAGGCGTTGACTGTGGCCGCCCCCGGGAGCTGGTCCCCGGGCAGAGCTGGGAGCCCCTTCCTCCCCCAGGCCCAGAGTTTCCACTGTGAAGGGAGACGCGTTTGATGATGGTCCTCTCCACATCTGCTCTTCTGAGACATGGCTGGGCCTGGCCTTGCCCTGGGGGTTGCCCAGCCCTTGGAGAGGCGGCTGAGTGACCCCGTGCCTGTGTCTGCAGCTCTGGGTGGGGATGCCAGCCTGGTACGTGGCAGCCTGCCGTGCCAACGTCAAGAGTGGGGCCATCATGTCGGCCCTGTCGGACACGGAGATCCAGCGGGAGATCGGCATCAGCAACGCCCTGCACCGGCTGAAGCTGCGGCTGGCCATCCAGGAGATGGTGTCGCTGACCAGCCCCTCCGCCCCGCCCACCTCCAGGACTGTGAGTGGCCTCTCCCTCCCCAAGACCCTTCCCGAGGCCCTGGAATAGCTCTGCCGAACCTCCCATGGGTCTTGGGAGAGATGGTAGCGTGTCTGCCCCTCACTTCCCATCCCCACACAGGGGTCCATCTGGTCTGCAGGGGGTGATGTTGATTCTGGGGTCCCAGCAGCCCTAGCTTCTGCCTCCCACATACCACCAGGGGCTCCGTCTCCCCCCTGACTCTCCAGGCAGCTGGGACTCCGGGTCTGTGTGGTCAGATGGCGGTGGCTGAGGGAGTGGGATCTGTGAACTCTGTCCCAGGCCTCCAGCCTCTCCGTAGGCCTTCCCTGTGGCTGGGGGCAGCTCTTGTCCGCGCTGCAGCATTCATGCTCGCTCACTGAGGGGGCGCTGGGGACGTCCCAGAGCCAGGCTCTGTGCTCAGCAAGGGACACAGAGCTGGACAGTGAGCGGAGCGGGGCCAGGCTGTGGGAGGACTCAGGGAGGGAGCTTTGTCCTTGTCCTCGGGGGGCCCCAGGGACCCACTGCAGGGCCAGCTAGGTTTTCTCTCTCTACAGTCCTCCGGGAATGTCTGGGTCACCCATGAAGAGATGGAGACTCTGGCAACATCCACTAAAACAGTGAGTCGGCCCTGGGCCTGGGGTTAGGGCTGATGGCCCAAGGCGGGCGGGGGAGGTTGTGGGAAGTCGGCCGAGTGTGAGATTAGCCCTGACGTGTGACTGAGCTTGTTCTCAGGTGGAGGTTGGTGGGGAAGGAGAGAGACAGAGCGGTTGGGTGGGGGTGGGGGGCAGAGTCCATTCCACGGTCACAGCTGGCACCAGGCGGGCGGGAGGGGGGGGGGTGAAGAGAGCTTTGCGCTGCTGTGGGCCTAGACCCGGGTCCTGCCTGGCGCTGAGACCTGTGCAAGGACGGGAGGGCCTTGCTGCCCTTTTACCGAAAGCATGGCACCCACACCTGCCTCCTCTCCCAACCTCGCCAACACTTTCCTTGCTCACCCACCAGCCCTGGGTGTGGGCTCCCACTCGATGGGGCCTGGAGTGCGTGCTGCCAGGTTCTTGACTTGGCCATTTCCCCTCACGCTGCACGTTCCTGCTAGGACAGTGAGGAGGGCAGCTGGGCTCAGGTAAGACCCCCTGCCGGACGCGGGGTCCAGGGCACCTGCGAGGACCCTCCCTCCTCGTTCCCCTTTAGCTACTGTCCTGGCTTCTCAGGTTGGCAGGAGAGGAGCCCGCGGGCTGTGCCTGCCTGGTGCCTCTATCCACCCCCCACTCCCCCCCTCCCCCCATTGGTCTCCCTTCAGGAATGATGAGGTGTAGGTTGGAAGCATCCTGTTCCTCCCTCCGCCCTCTCGGGGGCCTGTGAGCTGAGCAGAGACCTCTTGTTCATTCACTTAGTGAGAAATATTCCAGGCTCTGGACACAGGCGTGAACAAGCTGCCCTCTCGGGCTCGTATTCTAGGGAGACAGGCAGTGAATGCAGCCACGCCTCTGGACAGCGAGCCAGGCAAGTGAGACCACGGTGGGGCTGCAAGCACGGCCGTCGCACAGGGAAGCCGGTCAGTGCAGATGTCAGCCTGTCCTCAGCAGCGGGGTGCTGAGCCCAGGAAGGCCGGCAGAGCTGGTGTGTGGCTTAAGCACACGGTCGCTGCTGTGCCCAGAGGGTTAGCCAGGCGCTGCCCGGCTCAGTCAGGGCCTGGCCTCCTCCTTCGCTTTCCACATGGAAAATGGCAGCAGCCAGCACCACACTATGAACGAGTCAAAACCACACCCACTTTTCTCAGGTCTGCAAGAAACACAATGTATTTTTGTGCCACAGGATTTTGGTAATTAGCTTACGTGTGCCTTGAGATGAAAAAGGTTGAATATCGTGGTCTTAGAGAAACGCACTTGGTGATTGTAAAAACCGTTAAACCTTTTTTCGAGCGAGGGACACAGAGCTCAGGGGTCCCCTCGGGGTGTGGGGTGGGGAGGAGCAGACCCCCCTGGGTTTCCCTGGCTCTGGCGCCCTCTGCCCTGCAGCCGCCAGCAGGGGTGAGGCTGAGAATCGGAGGCAGCTGCCCCACGGCCCCTACACGACTGCCTGGGAGCAGCTCTGACCTCAGTGCAGGGGGTTTGTCCCTGACAGAGCCACGTCATTTTGGGACCTAAAAAGCTTCATTTAAAACCCCCACCTCCCACCATGCCCACCCCTGGGTGAACTACTGTAGTCGGCTGCAGCCTGGCACTGCCTTCCTCCCAGACCCTGGCCTATGGGGACATGAGCCACGAGTGGATCGGGAACGAGTGGCTGCCCAGCCTGGGGCTGCCCCAGTACCGCAGCTACTTCATGGAGTGCCTGGTGGACGCACGCATGCTGGACCACCTCACCAAGAAGGACCTGCGGGTGCACCTGAAGATGGTGGACAGCTTCCACCGGTGAGCAGGCGGCGGCCCTCCCGACCGGGCCCAGCGCTGGGCTCCGTCCAGTCTCTTCCCGTGGCCTTCTGGGTGGCAGCAGCTCCTTGGGGAGCTGGACTCTCTCCCCTTCAACCCTAACGACCAAAGTTGTTTCCCTTAACTCCCCTCCTGGGGGTTTCTCCCAGGCTGTTTCGTGCTCGTCACGGGCTAGCTGGATTCTGTTTACCCGGAGACGACTCGCCTGGACCCCGGGTGCAGGGGGCACTGACCCCTTCCGGCTGGAGGACAGGTCCCCTGGGCCCTTGCCCGGCCAGTGTGCCCGTCCCGAGCTTCCAGCCCGAACCCACGGTCTTTGCTGCAGGATGTCACCCAGGCCTCCCCTCTCTTTGCTGAAATATCTTCTGTTCAGAGGTGTTTGGAGGTCCCAGATTGGCAGCCGTGGACGGGATTTGGCCCGCAGATGTGTTTTGTGTGGCCCACATGGTATTTTTAAAATTATGAATTTAGTTGCTAGTTTTTAAGCACTAGGAAATTTTACACAAAATTTTGGATGTCTGGATCCTCACAAATTGAAAGCTCTATCTATCGTCACATTGTCGCATGGACTCCACCAGCCCCCGCAGCCCCTCAGCCCCGCAGCCTGCTCGCCCATTTGCAGTAAATGCCTCCTGGCCCCAGGCGGCATTGGGCTTGCAGAGCAGGGCTGAAAACGGTGTGAGGAAGTCCTTGCTAACACCAGCTCAGACTGTCCAGGTCGCTAGTTCCTGGAAGGGGTGTCTGAACCGTGAAGTGATTTCCGGGCAGAAAGGCTGGGGCAGCGGAGGGGCCGAGGAGGGAGCTGTCTGCATAATCGAATCTCGCAAAGCAGTGGCCTCAGTGGAGTGGAGACAGTGGGGTTGGCAGGGAGTTTCTCCTCTGCTCCTCAGCTTCGCAGGCGACGACACCAGAGGCCACACGCCAGGGCCGCTCTTTAGCAGGAGCAGTCGCGGCCCGAGGTGGGACGAGCTGCCCCAGGAGGTAGTGAGCTGTCCGTCCCCAGAGGCTGGCACGGGTGCTGCCTCCTGCATGAGGCGGGCGCTCGGAGCGATGGCCTCTGGGGTCCCATGTCACCCCCGGCTCTGGTTCTCCGCGGGTTCGTTGTGATGGAGCGAGTGCCCCGTGTGCACCTGCTGCAGCACGAGTGCTTCCGGTCCTTTCTGTGAACTCGTCCCAGGGGGTGAGATCCGGGAGGGAGCTTCCATGCTAACTGGGATCGAGTGGCAGGAAAATTAGACCTGGGTAAGGAGGCTGGGGGTGGGCTGGGTGGTGATGGTCATATAGTCGGGTGGGCACGGCGGCATTTCAGCAAGGCTGTAAGGCAGCAGAATGGGAGTGCTCCCGGCAGCAGTGCAGCCAGTGCAAAGGCCCCGAGGCCTGTGGGCAGCGAGGCAGGTGTCCCTGAGCTCAGACGGTGCAGGAGGACCCGGTAGCATCCATAGGCTTGTGTGAGGAGCCGGTGAAATGAGAACAAAAGGGTATCTTTCCCTGTGACTGGTGGGCTGTCGGGTCTTTGTCACTCAGTCCTGGAGAGGGAGGGCCATGCTACTTCCATGCTGAGAACTTCACCGTGAGGCCCAACCGGGCTGAGGGGGGACAGGGGACCAGAGAGGGAGGTGGCCTTGGCGGGGCACGTGCAGGTGGAGCAGAGCGTCTGGGGGCTGTCTGTGCTGGAGAACGTGGGCAGCTGGGCAGGAGCGTGGCCCTGAGGCTGTGGTGGGCTGTGTGCCTGCAGGAGCAGCCTGCAGTACGGCATCATGTGTCTCAAGAGGCTCAATTATGACCGGAAGGAGCTGGAGAGGAGGCGGGAGGAGAGCCAGCACGAGATCAGGGGTAAGGGGGTCACTGGGGCCTCGCAGGTGCGCGCCTGGGTGCAGGGGCCTCACCCCAAAGCTGAGAGGGAAGGAGGAGAGGGGGCTCAGGATGGAGGAGGGAGATGGGGTGGAGCCGAGGGCAGGGAAGGCTGGGGCTCTGGTCTGGGGGCTCCCCTCTTCCCTGGAAGCCTCTGGACCCCGGGTCCTTCTGCTCTTTTCCTGCCTCTAGATGTGCTGGTCTGGACCAATGAGCAGGTGGTCCACTGGGTCCAATCCATTGGGCTCCGGGACTACGCAGGGAACCTGCAGGAGAGCGGCGTGCACGGCGCCTTGCTGGCCCTGGACGAGAACTTCGACCACAACACGCTGGCCCTGGTCCTGCAGATCCCCACACAGAACACCCAGGTGGGCGGCACTGGCGTCAGGGGCCCCGCTGCCTGTGCCTCAGCGTGGGCCGAGGGATACTCGTGAATTACATGTAAATTACATGTCGTTGTCCTGGGAACCCATCCAAGAATGTGTTGACTTCTCTGAGCTGTTTATGTCCGGCCTGTGCCCGTCCTGCGGGCAGTGGGGCTGCAAGTGCTGCCTCTGAAAGGCTTCCTCCTGTATTTGTCCTGAACGAGCCGGGCAGCCGGGAGGGAGCCTCTTCCCAGCCTCAGGGGTGGAAGGTGGGCGAGTTCGCCAGCCTCCACTCTGGTGGTGTCGCGGCTCTGATGTGCTGCCCTGGCCTCGCCTGTCTCCTTGGGGGCGCAGGCAACACAGGGCCAGCGTGTCCACCGGGCTCTGCAGCCACAGTGGAGAGCACAGACCCCCGTTCTCTAAGGAGCGCCTGGATGTCCCCCAGATGCGGATTCCTGTGTTTGTCCTCCTCCAACCTGGTCTGCACTCCCCACCCTCAGCCTGGGGGGCTCCAGTCGGAGCGGGTCCTCCCCGCCACGGCCCGCAAGAGTGCCAGGCTGCGGGACGTCCTCCCTCTCCCTCCCGGCCACTTGGAAAGGGTTCCCAGGACCGAGAAGGATGGTCTTTATGGAGCAACATGGGGGCTGTTTTCACCCAGAAATGGGCCGAGTTCTCCGTCTTCCGTTTCCTGTCTCCGTGTCACCGGGTTCTGTGAACGGGACTCACCCGTGAGCAGGAGCAGGGCCCAGTCCTTCTCACTCTCCTGACCCTTCACGGCTTAGCTGTTGGGGAGGTCGGATCCGGACCAGTAGGAATCCTTCCTTAAAAATGGTTGCTGATATCTGGTGGCATTTTTGAAAACTTGCTTATTTCTGGCATTTCCCAAATCTCCCGAGTTAAACTCCCGGGCCTCGTGGGAGGACCTCTGTGCCCCCTTCAGCCCTGGGCCACCAGCCGACGACTGAGCTGCCTCCAAGTGAACCGTGGCCCTTCACCCAGATCAGCTACATCCTGTTCCCCAGGGCCTCCTGCTGCTCACTTACCCGCCCAGAAAGGCGTGATGTTCACTTGGTGCACAATGTGGGCTTTCCCCAGTAGGTGAGGCCTGCCTTCCGTGTGATCTGTGACCTGCTTTTTACAGTCAGTTTCCTAGTTTGCTCTGTGGGAAGGAGCCCGGTTCACAGCTGACTTGAGAGGGCCCTGAGGTTTGCGCGAAGGGGCAGATCAGTTGGAGGGTTAAGTGTCCTGAAACTGCGTCTGCGTGGACGTGGCCCCTAGGAAACAGGTGGCAGACCGGGCACAGAGCTGACTAACCACAGCCCCCCTGCCTCTCCCTCTCCCTGTGGACGCCAGGCCCGCCAGGCGATGGAGAGAGAGTTCAACAACCTCTTGGCCTTGGGCACCGACCGGAAGCTGGATGATGTGAGCGCCCGCCCTGATGGGGCCTTGGGTTTGTCATTGGTGGCTCCTAGCGCCCATCGGGACACCTGACACCCCACCCCTCACGTTCCCGTCCCCGGCCTGGCCTTGCGTGCCCCTGCCTGTCAGGTCTGCCTTAGCTCCTTGGCTCCAAACGAGTTACAGACGACCCCAGACCGCTTAACGGCGGTTTCCCCATCCTCACTCCATCTGCTCTGTGAGCACCCCCCACCCCGAGGCCCCGAGGCCCCTACTCACACCGCCGGCCTCTGAGACGTCCTAGAGCTTCCTTCCCAGTAGGTCTGAGCCCTCCTTGTGGTCTGACCGCAGGGCCTCAGCAGACAGGACACACGCAGGCCGCCAGCACCGACTGCATGGGGTGCCCTGGAGTTTGCTACACACACAGGTACATACACACACAGGCACACACACACACACGCAGGCACACACACACACAGGCACATACATACACAGGCACACACACAGGCGCACATACACACAGGCACACACACACACAGGCACACACACACAGGCACACACACGCAGGCACACACACACAGGCACACACACACAGGCGCACACACACAGGCACGCACAGGCACAGGCACACACATAGGCGCACATACACACAGGCACACACACACACACAGGCACACACACACATGTGTAGAACGTGTGTGGGTTCCAGGAAAGGAGTAGACTGCCAGACCCCACTCTTGGGGATCTGATCTCACCAGTGCCCTGCAGGGGGCCCTGCTGGGTGGGGGCTGCCTGGTGAGCGCATCCCACGATGACACAGGAGAAAAACTGGGGGGTCCTGGGGGGCCCCAAGCCCAGGTGAGATGACGGGTGCGTGATGGGCAGATCCCACCAGAGGCCTCCCATCCCCGAGACAGTTCCCGTCAAGGAGTCATCCAGGGCCCCGCCGAGCGCCCAGGCGGGAGGGAGGTGCATCCCACTGTGTCCCCTGCAGGGGGAGGACAAGGTGTTCCGCCGCGCGCCCTCCTGGAGGAAGCGCTTCCGGCCGCGGGACCTCTCCGCAGGCATGCTTGGCGTGTCCCCGCTGGGGTCCCTGCAGCCTCCACCGGCCCCGCCTAAGAAGGTCACGCCTGAAGGTGAGTGACGCTGTCCGCCCTGGCTGCCTGAGGCTGCACTGACCTGCTGTGGCCGTGGCCTGGCCGCCCCAGCAAGCGCTCGTACTAACAGCCGCCTGTGTGTTCTCGGCTGCCGCCTCTCGCAGCCGGGCCGGCCGGGGTGCAGAGACCGGAGACCTCCACGGTGCGGACCTACACCTGCTGACCCTCCCGGTCTGGCCCTGTGCCCGTGGCCCGTGCTCGGGGTAAGTGGGCCAGCCCAGCCGCATGGCCTTCGCCCCTCCTCGCCCTCCCGGCTGGCCCGCGCGCTCTGCTGCATCTGCTTGGTGCTCTGCTTGCTGGGGTGCCCTGCCACCCGGCCTCCGCTCGAGGCACTGTCTACAGCTGACGCCCCCCTCTCTCTCAGCGCACTCCCACTATCTCTACGGACACATGCTCTCTGCCTTCCGAGACTAGCTACGGCCCCCAGGGCTCCACAGGCTCGGCCGCTGGACCCCTCCTGCTCGACCCCTTCCTCCAGGCTCCCAGGCTCTTCAGTGACTCTCCAGCCGCCCTGGGTCTCCGAATACATGTGTCCACCCCTGGGCCGTCCCCCACCCCAGGCCCCGCGTGTCCTTTGTCATCTCTGATGTGGCTGCGCCTTCTGGAGTCGTGCACGCGGGCCGGGTGACCTGCCAAGAAAAGGGCACTTCACCCTCTGCGTGTGGGCTATCTGGCCTCTGGTCCCTGTCCCTGTCCTGGCTCTGCCCAGTGGCCTGACTGCCATGGTTTCTGCTCCGGGACCCCCTGCGGGGCTGGTCGGCAGCAGGCCTGTCCTGGGTGAGGCTGGGGAGGAGGTCCCAGGCCTGGCCTAAGCTGAATCCCAAATGTGAATTTGAGAAGAACCTGGGAGAAATGGGCCCCTGAGCTTTGGGCCGAGGGTCCAGGTGTGGAAACAGCCCCCCATTCAGTGAGGCACAGGCTGGTCAGTGGAGGAGACCAGAGGCTGTGGTGGCCTCACCCAAAGGGCAGTGGGATGCCGCCCGTCCCGCGTGGGGTAGAGCTGCTGGGGGGTGGGGGATGCTGTGGGGGAGGGTCGGGGCCTGCGGCCTTAGCTCTGGGCAGGACAGAGATCACCCCATATCCCAGGCACTGCCAGCCCTGCCCCGCACCCTGTCCCTCAGCCCCTCTGCCCCCTGCAGGAATCCCAGCCCCATAGCGCGCCCATGGTGGAGTGGGTGTGCCCTGCCTCAGCTCCGGCTTGGGGAGGAGGGAGGCTGAGGCTGCCTCCCCTTCTCTCCTGGGAAGAGCTTGATGCTTCCCCTAAGTGAGTCGGCCCCGCCCAGGTCATCGAATGAATGTGGGTGAAGGCCGCCCTCCACCCCTTGCTCAGGGCTGCCTGGGTGTGCAGGGGCTGCCTCCTCTAGAAATTCCTACCAAGTGGGCAGCGTTCCCCAGCAGCATGGCATTCCCAGGAAATCCTCTTCCTCGCCCATTCCTCACCCCCCTCGGTGCTGGAAGTGCTGGGGACCCAAGTTCAGGATGTGGGAGGAACCCAGGCTTCATCCAAGCGAGAGCAGAGGCAGGTGTGTGGAGGCCACACTCCCGGCCGGTGGCTGAGCAGCTGGACTGGGGGCTGAGTGAGGCTGCGCTAGTGAGGCAGTGCAGGCTCAGCACTTGGCAACCTCTCAGAGGTGAGGTCCCCACGCTGGGGTGGGGGCTCCCCTCGCGCCCTGCCCTCCCTGGCATCAGCCACTGCGGAGATGAGGGCGGGAGAGAAAGCCCTGTGCTTGGGTGATGGGCCCGAAGGTCGTGGAGAAACCCCAGGCTCTGGTTGGTGGGGTGGGGACCACAAGGCGTATGATGGTCAGGGGACCCGATGAGCTGGTACGAGGGCGCGGCCACAGCCGTCCTCCACGCGGTTGTGTCGTGAGGCAGCAGCTGGGGGACCTGGGTCCCTTCAGGGCATCGTGGAGTGTTTCAGGGAGGTGATGGAGGAGAGGCCGGTGGGGGATGAGGCTGCTGTCTGCTGATCAGAGGAGGCTGTTTCTCAGTCAGTGCATTTGCAGAGTCCCGAGGCCTGAGCCCTCACAGCTTCCTGTCAGGTCCCTGCTCAGCACTGTGCTAGCCCCGTGCATCCGGAGGGGGTGCGTGGGTGTGTGTGCGTGTGGGTGTGCGTGTGCCCCACCAATAAACCTGGTTTTACGACAACGTAAACATGTTCTGGTCCTTTTCTAACCTGGAGCTCACCTGCATGTCCGTCCTCCGGGCCTAGGGCTGCCCTTGGGGAAGCAGCTCCTTGGAGAGCTGAGGGCGGTAGCTTCTGCTCCACATGCCCCGGGCCTGAGAGGGCGGTTCGGGCTGCTCGTGCCCGGGGGTGGGAGGGAGGGCCGCCTGGCTGCTGGCCGTACCCTTTGCCAGCCATGGTCTCCTTCCAGCCTGATTCCCCAAAGCCTGATTCCCCAACATTTGATTAACCCAGTTGGATTTCTTGTAGGCGCTTCCACTGGAGACTGGGACTTGGGCTAATTTCCCTAAAGAACTCCCCTCATTATTCATTCATCCTTCTCTGGAATGTAATTGTGAAGGCTGCGCTCTTGTTAATGTCGGAAAGTCCCTGGGCTTCGCGATCAGGGTGAGGCTGGCAGAGCGGCTGCATCCTCCATGGTGGGAAGCAAGGCAGGCCATGGCCACACCTGACCACGGAGGGAACTGCCAACCCTGACCATCGTTGAGGACTGTTCCTCTCACCAGCGTATGAATATGAACTTCAGCTCCCAAATGACATGATAACTACAGAGGAATAAACTTTAAAAATATATCCAGCAGCCCCAGAGCCCCCCATGTCCTGAACAGAGACGGAAGCCCTTGGCCAGCCCCAGCCCCAGCCAGGGGCACCTGAGGGCGGCAGCAGTGTCCCCGGGAGCCTGGAGGGTGTTGGGCAGAGGAAATGGGCCTGAGCAGCCCTCCTGTCCAAGGCCAGTGAGTCAGGGAGGGACCCAGGTGTTCCCTGCACCCTTCCCAGGGGGTGGGAGGAAACACCAGGATGCAGAGGCAGAGGGAAACCCCACATGTTGTTGGCCCAACCTGTGATTCCCACCAGGCCCGGCCCTCGCCCTCACCCTCGCCTGGGGCCTGAGCCTGCCTGTCTCCTCCTCTTTCTTTTCTTTTTTTTTTAAAAATATATTTTATTGATTTTTTACAGAGAGGAAGGGAGAGGGATAGAGAGTTAGAAACATCGATGAGAGAGAAACATCGATCAGCTGCCTCCTGCACATCCCCCACCGGGGATGTGCCCGCAACCCAGGTACATGCCCTTGACCGGAATCGAACCTGGGACCTTTCAGTCCGCAGGCCGACGCTCTATCCACTGAGCCACACCGGTTCCGGCTCCTCCTCTTTCTTATGCAGTTTCTGGGCACACCCTGGGGGGCTGCATGTGGGCCTGTCTCCAGGAGCAAGTCTGGAGGGCTGAGCCCTTGGGCACCAGTGCCTGCTCAGCACCTGGGGTCCCAGAGAACTGAGTCGGGGCTGGAGGGACCCCATGCAGAGTCCTGACTTCTGTCATGATTCTGAAACTTATAATTTGCAATAAATCAGACAAACAGCCTGAAGCAGTTGGAATTAATAAAGTTTTTAGTGGATGTTCATCCAGGGAAATTCTAGCTCCTGATGCCTCCCCTGTTGACCCTCGTGTCATGTGTCCAGTCCTTGTTCCCCCTCAGGAAGCCAGACTGAAAGCAGCAGCTCAGCGTCCCTTCCTGTGGTGGTTCTTGGGGAGCCCCCGTGTGCTTCCCCCACTGCTGAGTCTTCATCCTCTGGACTGCAGGCCAGGCCACAGCCCCCTCTTCCCGGATGATGGACGGTGGAAGGGTGCAGTGGGATTCCATCATCTCCCACTTCCCTATGGGCTCCTGGTAATGCCACACCAGAGGAGAGGCAGGGATTAGGGAGGGAAATCCACAGATTCCAGCTGCACCCCCACTTGCGGGCTGTGGGCTGGGCGCCAGGCCTGTGCTCAGTTCATTGGAGGACCTGGCGGGATGGTAGTGAGTGCACAGTGTCATGAATTAGAGGGTGACAGGCCTCAGCAGGGGGCTGGCGTGTCTTCCCTGGCCTGTGGACCGACCTGGCTTCCAGGGGTCCCAGGGCCTGGTGACCACCAGCAATGGGAGCTCATGCCCGATCCTGGGCGTGTCTGGACTGAGGGGCGCAGGAGCGGCAGGCACCCCTCTGTCTACATCATCACGGACATCTAGCAACCAGTGTTTATTCATTTTTTAAAAAAGGAAATCCAAATAAGTTAGCAAAAAAAATTACAAAACAATAGCAAAACCACACAATGCTTAGTCATCAAAGGAAGTCACCCCGAGAGCCCCGCCCCCTCCCGTACCTGGCAACTCTGCACAGGACACCTTGGTCAGATGGCAGCTTCACAAACAACACACAAAACAAACAACATAAAACCTGGGGTTCCCAGTGTTCACGGCAGAAGCTTGGCCCCCGGGGACTGGGGGACAGGGCACCTCTCCCTGCTCCTGAGTCAGGGCAGGCCCAGCCCAGCCGCTGCCTCAGGAAGAGCAGACGGAGGTGCACCGTGTGTCCGGGTCAGGACACTGTCGCTCAGACTGGATTTGGGGGTGGGGTGGAGCGGAAGGCTGGGTTATACTCGAAGGGAAGCTCCTGAGTTTGCCCCTGAGCGGGGCACCCGCGGGCGCTCTGGTCCCCTGCTCTGTCTCCCTGGACCCGGATGGCCCTGGGAGCTCTGAGCAGTCAGCCAAGAGAGAGCGCCCACTCCCTCTCTGGGTGGTGGCTTAACCTTCGACAGGCGAGGAGGGGGGCAGGCTGGCCTCCTGGCATCAGGACAGCCTGGCTTCGGCGGCCTCCGTGCCCCAGTGGCGGCATCTGTGGCCAGCCTGTGGGCCCCTGGCCGCCGGCCGCAGACCACCTCAGTTGGGCAGGGTTTCATCCGGGAAGGCCACAGAGACGTCCTCCATGGTGATGCTGTCCACGATGGAGGTGAGAGAGTGCAGGTTGTGGGCGTCAGCAGGGTCCGCTGGGAGCAGATGGTCTGTGGGGAGAAGGTGGGCGGGGGTCACCTGGCGACAGGCGTCTCCAGCTCAGGAGTGCTACTGCCCTTCCCAGTGGCACGCGTGGGACAGGTGCCTCCTCCCAACTCCGCTCCTGGGGCTGGGCTGGGGTTGGAAGTAGCTATTCCGACTGCCCTGGGAGTTGGAGCCTGGGTGGTGTGTCCTGGGAGACAGCCCTGCCCTTGCTGGCATTAGGCAGCACGGACTCGGGACTCCCAGGGACCCCTGGGGTAGAGACAGTCTCCTCCCTGTGGAGAAGGTCAGCCACTGGCCACCAGGCACAAGGCAGGAGCTGCAGGAGGCCCGGCTCTAGCTGGCCAAGGCTTCAGTCCACCCCTGGGGCCCTGGGTTCAGCAGGTCCCCACAGAGGCCGAGGGGAGAAACCGGGGCAGGGAATAAGGGAAGAGGGGCGACCTGGGCTGGACATAGGCTGAGGGATTTGAGCCAAGCTGATCAGGTCCCACCTCACTTACCCCCTGGGTTGGGGCCGAACTCCAGGGCGCTGCCCCACTCTGGACTGCAGGAGGCGCTGTGGGAGCTGCATTCACTGGGTACCTGCTAGACACCGAGGCCCAAGGTCAGGCCCAGCGGTCTCTGTGGTGCCCTCTGTCCAGTCCCCAGGGCAGAAGCTCCTGTGCCCAGGCTACCCCTCCAGCCCAGGTCACCCCCTCCACTGGGAGCATCACAACTCACCCCTTCCCTGCCCCCGCCTGGCCACAGAGCCCCAGCTTCCAGGCCTTTCCTGGCTTCCATCTGGGGTGGACACCAGCTTAAAGGGGCGCCTGGTTTTCCTGACCCAGAGATCAGGGTGTCCGGCCCAGCCAGGGCCTCTCTATGCAAGTGCTGGGGTTCCGGGTGGGCTGGTGGGGGTGGAGCTGTCCATCCCCAGGCACTGACCCGGCTGACTCGGGACTTGTTCCTTGACCCTCCTCCGGACCCCTGCCCCCCACCTCCATCTCTGCTTGTCCTGCTGCCTGTCCTATCTGGAAAGGACACGGGACACAGCGATGGCTGGGCGCCCAGCTCTGACCAAGGACTGTCCCCGAGCCCACGGGCAGGTGGGGCAACCACTTACCCCCGCCGGGGGGCCGCCCCGCGGGCAGCGCAGCCCGCGCTCCTCCTGACGGAGGGAGCTGAGCAGGGCCTGCAGGCGCTCGATGTACTGGATGGCGCTCCGCAGGATCTCCACCTTGGGCAGCCGCTGGTTGGGGTTCAGCAGGGTGCTCCGCTTCAGGGCCTCGAAGGCCTCGTTCACCTTCTTGAGCCGGCGTTTCTCCCTCAGCGTGGCCGCCCGCCGCCGGTCCACGGACACGGACTTCCTCTTACACGCCTTGCACGCCCACGGCAGGCACTGGCCCGGGCAGTGCTCGGGGGTCCCCAGCCCCTTGTCTTCGAGGGGCCCCCGGGCCTCGGGGCTCAGGCTGAGCTCAGTCCGCTCGTAGCCCGGCGGCTCGAAGCCCTGGAGGTGGACGGGCAGGTAGTTTTCCCCGTCGTAGAAGTGGGGCTCCTGGTAGAAGTAAGGGGGTGTCTCATACAGCTCCATGGGGTCGGAAGAGGCTCGTTCCTGCCACTGGCCCCCAAGCTCCTGCAGCCCCTCACGCCAACTGCTGGGTGCCATTTAAACCCTTCCCGCTGGCATGGAACCAGAGATAAATATAGCCAACGCCACGGAAACCTGAGCCCCCTCTAAGCTGTTGCTGCACATCAAGACGTTCACAGTGGATTAGACGTGACCCCCCCCCCCCCCCCGCCTCCACCCACCCACCCAGCCTGCCTGCCCCGGCCAGCCCTGGGCTCCTGGGCCCAGGAGGGAGGCCGTCGGGTGTAATTTGATTAGTTTTCATTTCTCGGCAGCCCCCCTGGGGCAGGCAGGGGAGGTGGGGGACACATTCTCATCTGCTCCTTTCAATTACTCCTGGCGGGGGGCCTGCCTGCTCCCTTGCTGGTCCCAAAGAGTTAGGGTGGGGGCCAGAGGGGTGGGTTTCGGCTGGAAGGGGTCCTATGTCAATTCATTCGTCCCCTGCTTCCTGGCAGCTCCGTGAGCCTCAGCCAGACAGGAGTCCCTCCCAGAGGGCTGGCTGCTGCCCGTCCGGCAGGCGTGTCCAGGGGCAAGAAGGGCCGATGGAAGGGGACACATGGCCTCCCCTTCTGGTCTCCACGGCAGCCTTGACCGTGTCTCTCAGGGCTCAGTGATGGGGATACATGGAGGGAGGAGGAATTCGGGGTCTTGTTTTTCTCCTGTGGCAGGTCCAGTGGGAGCCTGGAATACGCTGGTCATGGTGCCACTGTCCAGCTGTGGAAAATCGGGTCTGGGGAACCTGCATCTCCGCCCTCCCTCCCTCTGCATCCTCCTATGTCATCTCCTCCAGTCTGTTTCTGCCCCAGTCGGACCCGAGGTTTCCCGAGTCCTCGCCGTGGGCAGGGGCGGGGGGAGCAGAGCCCCTCCACGCAGTGTAAATCTCCGGGCTCCTGGCTTCCTGCTGGTTCTGCCTCTTCCTGTCTGTGCCTTCAGGTCGCCCTGCAGGTCTCTCTCGAATGCGGGGGCAGGAGGGACTGGTTCATCTCTGGGCCTCTCAGTGCGGGGTCCCCTCTCGGCAGAGGCTTGGGGGCTGAGAGGACCCGTGCTCCCGTCCAGGGGGGGCCAGAAGTGGACAAGGCTCACTTTAGGGCTGCAGGGTCACTACACGCTAATCCTAGGAGCCTTGAGAATAGGAGGGATGCTGAAGTTACTATGGAAACCCAGAAATGGCAACACTTGGCCTTTTGGAAGCCAATTGCCCTTCCTCCGGACAGCGTGCCCATGTCCTCGAGAAGCGGGAGCAGGAGGACCGGGCTTGTGTCGTGGGAGTTTCGGGACCTCACGCTCTAGCTGATGAGCCTGGAGAACGGGAATGCCCAGTCTCACTGCCAGCGAGTGGTTTCAGCTCTGCCGTAAGCACGGGGCTGCCATCGTGTGCAATGAGTGGGCTCGTCAAGCAGGTGTGTCAGGAGTTTGTGGAGAGCCTGCGTCGGGGCTGAGGAGGAGGAGAGCACCGCTGGGTCAGGAGGTCACGCAGGGTCCAGACGGGAAGAGGAGGGGACAGGGACCGGTTGGTGGAGCTCAGGGTTCAGGAGAAGCCTGCAGAGAAGGGGACGCCCAGCAGCGATGGAGGGACTTGGAAGTGAGGCCAGGGCACCCCATGGAAGACCACGGCGGGCCTTCGGGAGCGAGGCGCGTGGTCCTGGGTGTAGAACGGCCGACTCAGAGGCAGGAGGAAGTGTGGACTGGGAGGACAGGCGTGTCAGCTGGCGAAGGATGGTGTGTGTGAGTGTGCGAGTGTGCGAGTGTGCGAGTGTGCGAGTGTGCGAGTGTGTGAGTGTGCGAGTGTGCGAGTGTGTGAGAGTGTGTGAGTGTGTGAGTGTGTGAGTGTGTGAGTGTGTGAGTGAGGCAGGTGATGGTGGTAAGGAGAGGGCAGTGGGCAGGTGGAGACACCTCTCCTCACCCCCTGGCCCCCCTGAGGCTGGATCCCTAGCTCCCCCACAGCCGCCAGGGAACCAGAGCAGCAGGGAGGGGGAGGGACACCAGCCCCCCCCCCCCCCCCCCCCCGCCTGGGACAGAGGACTCGGAAGATAGGGCAGCTCCGGTGTCTCTGACGGCCACACCCCAAGGGGGGACTGTCCCTTTACCCACCTTGCTCCCCTCAGAGCCGCGATGTGGGAAGCGGCACCTGGAGACTTGGCCTTCCTCCCCCTGGCACCCCGCCCCCCCCGCCCCCCCCCCGCCCAAGCCGCCCTCTGATGGACAGGAACACATTGGGGCCACCACAGAGCAGTCTTTGTGCTCCCAGCAGTGGAGATCCATCAGCTGCGCCCTGACAGCGGGGCGTCAGGCCCTAATCCCCACCCCACTGGCCTGGGCACACAGGCCCCTGCAGTCCCGGCCCCTCCAGAGGCAGCCCTCACCCCACCCATCCTCCCAATGTGACTGTTACTTGCATGCTGGGCTGGCCGCGCTTGCATGGTCTTGGAAACCCCCTTCACCTGCTCCCTGCTCTCTCCTCCCCCCTCTGCTCCCCCAGCATCTCCCAGTCCCAGCTGACCTCTCAGGTGGGCGGACCTGGGCTGCCAGGTTGATTGGCTAACATCCAACCAGGTTCCAGGTCCAGAGTCTCAGGTGCTGGGAATCGGGGAGTGAGAGCCTTTGGCTTCTGCAAAGATGGCTGAGCTTCTGTTCTCCGGGCTGGGTCTCTGGCTGGGTCTCTGGCTGGGTCCCTGGCTGGGTCCCTGGCTGGGTCCCTGGCTGGGTCCCTGGGGCGGCAGGAAAATGCTCCCACGGGCCCCTGAAGCCGGAACAATGGGTGCCAACCAGCACCAGCTCTCTGTGGGGCAGTAGCTTTGCAGTGAGAACAGATCCAGAATCTGAGAAAACCTGAGTGGGGAAGCTTCCTCCTACACACAGAGAAGAAAGTGACTCTCCTGAGGAGGCACAGGCACCCTGTCAGAGTGTGAGGGGTGTTGGCTCGTGGTGCCTGAGCTTGGGCCTTGGGGCAGAGCCAGGGGCCCCCTCTCCTTCCCTGAGGCTGACGGGTGGAGAAGGCCCAGTTCTCACTGTGAGTACCTGCTTTCCAGGTGGGCTCAGGCACAGGTAGGAGGCGGCAGGGGGTTGGAGGGCTCTAGGCGTCGAATGGAGAGTCAGGGAGACGTCAGAGAAGGCCTGACGGAGAGATGGAAAGAAGACACACCAGGGCTAAGGGGCGATGGGCTGGGGACCGGGAAACCTGGGGGCTTGGGACCAGAGGAGGGTTTGGAGGCAAATGGGGCCTGGGGAGGGGGGTGGGGAGGTGAGGAGCAGGGAGGGGAGGGCCTGGAGGCCCATATGTGTCCTTTTCCTCCGAGGACAAGCATCAGATAACCCTGGGAAGTCCCTCCCGCTGGGGTCGGCTCAGCGCCAGGTCACTCGCCAAGAATCTCTGGCCTCTGCTGGGCGGGCGAAGGTGAGGCCTGGAGTGGACAGGAGGGTCCAGGGGACGGGTCTGAGGAGGCGCTTGGCGGTCACAAAGCACCGAACGAGGTTTACAGAGCCCGGCGGGCCCTCAGGGTGTGGGCAGTGTGCACCTGAGCCGTGGAGGTGGGCATGTGAGCACCCAAGTGGTTCCTGATCTGGGCCCTCAGCTCCCGGGACGACCTGTCGGAAGGGAAGGCCGTGGAGGAGGGAGCCCTGGGCCTTGCTGCCCTGTCTCCTCCCTGGTCTCCCCTGTGTCAATCAGGTGCTGGACTGAGTGACCCCAGTGGCCCCTTGAAAGGTGGCGCCCTGGTTCCGACTCAGCCTGTGGCCTGCGGGGCTCAGGGCTCGGGCAGGAGGACTGCTGAGAGCGAGAGAGACAGGCCTCACCCTGAGGAGTGGACGCGGGGTCAGTGGGGACCATGTGCGTGGGCGGCTCTTCCTTTCCTGCTGCCATGCCTGCCCCACCCCAAGCTCAGTCTCCCTGAGGCCCCTGGATGGCTCCCTGGACCACTTCCAGCCCCCCTAGGCATGGCACCACTGTCCCACTTACCATGGACTCCCCCCCGCCCCCCCTTCTGCCCTCCTTGGGGCTCAGAAGCCCCGCGGGCCACACCCCCTCCCACTCCCTGGGCAGCTTCTATTTCTGCCTCTTTGACAAGTTGTGACATATTTGGGAGCAGCTGCTGCCGGGCGGAGATGCCTTTGCTTCCCCCCGGCTCTGTCTTCTCTCCCCGTGCCTCTCCCCCAGCCCCCGCCCCCCCGAGAATGTGCTGTGGGACCCTCCCTGCATTCCCCTCCTGGGAACTCGGGTGTCCAGCCCCGCCCTGGACTGGTAAGGGGCCTTTCTGGCCCAGAAAGTCAGGTGGCCACATGCAGCACAGGACTGACCGCCTCTGTGTCTGAGGCCGTCTCTTCCCCTCGGAGCTTCATTTTTCCGTCTTCAAAACGGGGTGATAAGCTCTCTCCCGGCCGTAGCTAGTGTGTCGCCTGTTAACTGCAGGGGCTCGGAGCTCCTCTCGTCTTCTCGAAGGACTTCATTCCATGTCCCTCTTTCCCAAGTATCTCTAACTTCTCCGTCCCTGCTGGCCTTTCCCCTGAGCACAAACGTGTGGAAGTCACTCCACCCAGAACCCCCTTTTCCACGGCGCCCTGGGCGACAGCTCTGTCCCAGCCTCTCCTTCGGCACCGTTTCTGGGATCTGGGACGGGACTTCACACTCACTTGTCTACTCAAGGCCTCCGCCCTCCCTGGGACACAGGTGCCGCTGCAGGCGAGGGCTGTGTCGACCTCACCGGAGTGGTCTGTTGGCCACGGTCTCCTGAGCTCTGCTCTCCTAGCTCCTGCCACCTGCACCCTCCTGGCTCCTCTGGGTTTCCTCCTCATCCCTCCTCTACCTCCCCTTGAGGAGAGGCCTCTCTTCTTAGACCTTGTCCTGCACCCCCCTGGGTAGCCCCGCTCTGCCACCAGGGTGCACGCCTGCGTGTGTAAATGCTGGTGGAGGTTGGCTGCTCTGCACTGCGGTGCCTCAATGAATGACTCCCAAGGCCGTACTCTGTGGCCTGAGCTGCCGACCACATGCCCAAGGTCAGGGTGGACATGCACTTCCATCAAGTGCGTCTGACAGGGAACCCGTTCACTCTCCCCATTCCCGTGTCCCTCTACTGATGACTCATGCCGCCCACTCCGTCGTTCCTGGCTTGGCTTCCCTCCTTCCCTGACATTCTCCTTTGTCTGTCTGTCCCCAGCCTTCCTCCCTCCTCTCCAGGGAGTCTGCGAGACAAGGAAACAAATGTTCCCGGGCAAGTCCATCTGCTGCGTTCCCCGCATAGCCGACCGTGCGGACACCACATTCCACCCTCGGCCCCGGTGCCCAGCCTGTTCTTCCCGAGCCACATGTGCCCTTCCTCGCGGGCCTGGGCCAGCCGATGGCCTCCTGGGGCAGGGGTGGGGTTGGGGGACTTCTCCTCACCCCCTCACCGCACTGGTGGAGTCCCCACAGCCCATGCTCACCAGCTCTCACCCATCTTGGCTCCCCTCTCCCCAGAGACACAGCCCCACCTCCCCCAGCCTAGGGCTGGTCTTTCTGCCGTTACAGATGGGGAGGGGAAGTCGAGGCTTAGGAACCGGGTCAGGGGACTGGACTGGACTGGGGCTCAGCACCCGCACTTGCCCCCTGCCAGCCTTTCTGTAGAGCTGTTTCCCAGCACTGGGTCTGGCCCCCCAATTCTCCAGTCCCTGCCTGCGCCTCATCTTTCCTGGCTGTGGCCACATTTCTGAAAGTGATGTTTCCTTTGGTGGCCAGCGTGGCCCTCCCACTTCCTGGTCCCGGGCGAGGAGCAGGCGCCTCAGATTCCTAAGCCCAGAGCCAGCTGGGTGCTGCCGGTGGCATCCCCGGCGGGGGGGTGGGGGGGGTGCTGGAAGGTGGGAGGCACCCTCAGCCCAGGCAGGACTGACGAGGGGACAGTGGCCATTCTTTCCAGGTCCTCACCCACAGCGACACCATCATTCAGGACTCGCCCACGCGGACGACAGCCCTGCAGTGACCATGGGGGGTACCGTCACTCCAGGTTTGGACTGGGAGTCACGGGGAGGAGTCTGCTCCGGGAGTAACAGAAGGTGGAGGCAGGATCAGCACCAGCCTGGCCGACTCCAGAGTCGAGAACAGCCTCGTCCACTAAGGTTACGGCTAAATCGCAGGCCCTGGACGACAGCGGGACCAGCTCCTCTCCGGAGTGTATGCAGTAGGCACTCAGCAGTGCGCGTGGTGTGCTCACTGGGTACTCACTGACAGCTGAACCGAGAGACAGAGCCAACCTCATCCAAGCCAGTCCCTTCTGTGCAGAGTGAGGGTTCAGGGCCCCTCTCCTTCTTGGGGTGACCTGGACGTCACAGCCCATGTGTCTGTGACTTGGGCGAACTCCTGGTCCTGTGGATGTTGGTGGTACCCATTGGGCAAAGATGAGGGTGTAGTTCAGGGGAGCAGAGGATTGTCAAGAAAGAGGCAGGAGGTGGGAGACCTGACCCTCCGAAGATGGGGGCAGCGAGGACTGGAGCTGCCGGGGTTGGGAGCGTGGGGGTGTGTGTCTGTTTATTCTGAGACGGGCAGCCTCGCTCTGGAGTCGTGAATTTAGGAATATTCCATCTCCCTGCAGAGGGCGAGCCTGGAGCAGTGCCTGGAGCCTGGGAGTGGGTGTTGGCATGATGCACGGTGCTCACGGCACCTCCTCCCTCCCTCCTCCTGGAGCAGACGGTGCCTGTGATGTCTCCTGTCGGCTCTGCTCTCACCGGCTTCCTGGCCGGGGCCTGGTTCCCGGCCTTGAGTTTGGTGGCCAAGAGCATGACTTCTGACCTCAGGCCTCCCAAGCCTCCCCTCCTGACCCTGTGGCTGCTGTGAAGCCGTAGAAGCATCTGATCAGAGCTGGGGACCTCAGACCAAGGACGAGGCGGAGGACTGGGGAGCAGGGAGCAACTGGCCTGAGTGGCAGGTGGGAGAGCGAGGGAGCCGCCCTGGACTCCAGCCGCCGCCTCTCCATCCTCAGAGCCACGAACACGCATTTAAGGAGAATGAAGCCCCTCCACGTATCATCACACATCTGTGTGCCTTCACCGGGGGATCACCTGGGTGTATGGACCCACTGCAGCACACACACACTACACACACACACACACACACACACACACACACACAGTCACACACACACTGACAGACACACACACACTGACAGACACACACACTGACAGACACACACACACTCACAGTCACACTCACAGTCATACACACACATTCACAGCCACAGCCACAGTCATACACACACTCATAGTCACACACTCATAGTCACACACACTGCACACACTCACGCACACACACACACACACACACACTCCTGGGTTGGTAGCTTCCTGTCCCCTTCCCACCCCATCAATGCTCACGGTCCAGGGTTCAGTGGCTGAGGGCTGAGCTGACAGTGGGGATGTCTACATCTGGGCCTCTCCTCCCGCCACACAAGCCAGGTGCCAGGCAGAGGCTTCACCATTGACAGCTGTGAGGCTTCAGTTGGTTACTTACCCTCCAAGCCTCAGTTTCTCATTCTGCAAATGGGGAGAATAGTACACGTCGCCTAGGGCCTGGTACCCAGGCAGCTATTACTACTAGAGGGATGTTGTTGTCCCTAAAAGCTTGGTTCTCTGGAGGACTTCCCACCCAGCCTGGTAGGCAGAGCTCTGCAGCCTTTCAATGGTGACCCCCCACCCCCACCCTGCCGCAAACCAGCATCCAGGAGTCCTAGAGGAAGCCTCAGTCCCTACCCCGCCCGTCCATTGTCAGCCAAGCCCCTGGTGCTTGAGGGATCTCAGCTCGGTCTGTTTTGAGTTATAAATACCACCTCCCCTCCCAACACACACACACCATCTGTCCCATGAACCCCTGATGCTGAGACCAAAGCGGAAGCTTTCTGGATCCCGTCTCCCTCCTCCCTCCCCCTCTCCCTCTGCTCAGCAGAAATTCTATTTTCTCTGCTTTATAACTCAAAGCTCTTCCCCTTTCTTGCCTCCTCCCCCCTCTCCATCACTGCGGATGTGAAGGGAACCTCTGGGGACAGCTCTCTTGGAAGGAAGTGCCCACTTAGAGGAAGTGCACAGAGGTAGCGAGCTCCCTCCTCAGGCGGGGCCAGCAGCTAAAAGGTGGGTGGAGCCCGCACAGAGAACCTGAGGGTCAGGGGCAGGCCCCAAGCCAGAGGGCTTGTAAGGCATGGTTTTCTGAGTCCGCAGAGCTAAGCAAGCCCACAGCCTTGTTGGGGGAGTGAGGTGAGAACCCTTGGGCCCTGTCTTCATTCTCATTCCCACTCCCCCAAACACAATCCGCATTACTAACAGGTATCCGCATTTGTAACCCGGAAAGTGTCAATCCGCATTATTAACCAGTATCCGCATTCTGAACCGGTACCTGTTAAAAATGTGGATTGACCCTTTACCGGCTAATAGTGCGGATTTTGTTATCAAAGAAAACACGATAATTTCAAGAGAAACATCAAAAGTGCTTTGTTCAAAGTAATGGCCATCGCTAGCTACACATTCCCCCGTCTTTCAGGTCACTTGTGGATACCGTCCCAGTAGAACCTTTCTTGTTTTGAGGCAAACCATTCAGAGACCCAATTTTCCACTTCTTCATATGTTTTGAAGTGCTGCTCAGAAAGTGCGTGTGCCATCGATCGAAACAAGTGGTCATCTGAGGGAGCAAGGGCTGGTGAATACGGCGGGTGGGTTCATACTTCCCAGGCAAGATCTTTTAACGTGTCTTTCACTGGTTTTGAAGTGTGTGATGGTGCGTCATCATGAAGCAACATTACTTTGCCGTGTCCTCTGGCCCATTCTGGTCATTTTATGATCAAAGCGTGGTTCAAATTGATTATTTGTTGTCGGTAGCGATCAGTACTAGCGGTTTCACCTGGTTTGAGAAGCTCCTAATACACCACACCTTCCTGATCCCACCAAACGCAGAGCATTGTCTTCTTTTCGAAGCGATTTGGCCTTGCAGTCGATGTTGATGGTTGACCTGGATCAACCCATGATTTTGCTCATTTGGGATTCTCAAAATAAATCCACTTTTCATCGCCAGTCACAATTCAATGCAAAAAAGACTTTCTTTTGTGCCGTTGAAGCAACATTTTACTGATGACTTTTCAGTTTTCCATTTGTCTTTCATTCAGTTGATGGGGCACCCACTTTCCTTCCTTTAAAATCCTTCCCATTGCTTGTAAACGATCGGAAATTGTTTGCTGAACAACGTTTCATCTTTCTGCAAGTTGTTTTTGAGTTTGACACGTATCTTCACCCAATAATGCTTGTCATCGTTGGTCTTCAAACTTTTTCAGTTGACCTGGATATTCTTTGCCTTTCACATCGAAATCATCCCTTTTAAAGCGTTTAAACCAGCGTTCACAAGTATCTTGAGATGGCGCATGTTCACCATAAGCTTCCCGAAGTATGTGATCACTTTCAGCAGCACTTTTATTCAAAATAAAGTAGTGAATTCAAATTTCCCGCAAATGATCTTTTTTTTGGCATGAAATTTGACCTTTTTAAGCGTAAAAATATCTATGATGTTAACAACTTCAGAAAATTTGACATAGGAAGTTTTGAAGCTTGTTGTCAATACAACAAAATAGCATACATATCAAATCGCATCTATATCAACCTATGTGTGACTCCATCTAGTGAAAAAAAATCTGCATTATTAAGCGGTCCACCTGGTATAAGAAACACCAGAGCCCAGAGTGGCTCAGTGGTTGAGCATCTACCTGTGAACCAGGAGGTCAGGGTTTGATTCCTGGTCAGGGCACAGGCCCAGGTTGCGGGCTCCATCCCCAGTAGGGGGTGTGCAGGAGGCAGCTGATCCGTGATTCTCTCTCATCACTGATATTTCTACCTCTCTCTTTCCCTCTCCTTTCCTCTCTGAAATCAATGACAAAACAATAAAAAGAAGAGACCCCAGAGAGAGCCCTCCCTCCACCTGCTCGGACCGAGGAAAGGCATGTGAGCTGAGCAAGAAGGCGGCCGCAGGAGGAGCGTCCTCGCCGAACCGGACCACGCTGGGCCCTGACCTCAGACGTGCAGCCTCCAGAACCGTGAGAACATAACTCTGCTGGTGACGGCCCAGGCTGTGCATTGTATCGCGGCTGCCCGCGCTGGTGACACACGTCCTGTGGTGCCCAGGACATGCTTCCTCTCCTGCGCTCATAGATCGCCTGCATAACGAACATGAATTAAAAAACGTTGGGTTGTTCTGTTGACATTGCACACTGATGGGCCCTTCATTCGGGCCCCGGCCCAGATTAAATGACAGGTGGTAAGAGGGCGCCATGAAATATGCAAATGCCCTTTGGGGAAGAGTGAGCGCTTTGTGTTTTTCAATCTGGAAGGCAGGCTGTTGGCGAGGGTGCTGGTGGGCCTGGGTGGGAAGGACAGGCCCCGACCCAGACCCTCCCTCAGCCATCCCCACCCTCCTGCAGGTGAAGCTGGGGTTTGTTTGAAGTGTCGTCTCTCGCACTGAGAGCTGCTTGGAGGACAACAGCTGGGGCCACACAGCCCTGCTGCTCCGTCCGAGGGGAACAGGTGGAGCTGGGGCCAGAGCGTGAATGCTGGCGATTCATGGGGTGCAGCAGGCGGAGTGCCCGGCTCAGGCCAGTGACAGCTGGCAGCAGGTGGGTGGGGTGGGGAGGGGTGGGTTCAGCCTCAGGAAGAAGGCACCAGAGGGCAGGAGACCAGGGAGGGAAGGAGGGGGAACTCCTGTGCCCCCGCCCCAGGCTGGGGCCGCTGACCTGGGAGGCTCGGGGCCCTGCAGGGTGCGCGACATAAGGAGACCGAGGACATGCTCCCTGTGGGCCCCCGTCTTCTCCAACCCCCGCCGCCCTGGGCCGAACCCTAAACCCCAGGCATCTGGGCCATTCCAGGCTTTTGGCTGGTCAGGGCCCAGGCAGGGGACCAAAGCAGCTGCCACCCTCCCCTTGCACACAGGGGCAGGAGCACAAGGCGGTGAGGGGATGGCAGGACAGGCCACCCTTTTCTGTCCAGAATTCTCCTCTGTGCCCTGAGCCCTCACCGTTCTTCTCTAGGGAAGTGACAGAGTAGAAAAGCACCGTCTACTGAGCACAGTGCTACTGACCGTAGAGCCCAGCACCCCGCCCTCCCAGCAGCCCTTGTGAAAGCACCACGCCTCCCAGTTCACAGGTGGAAAAACCGAGGCTCCTTCATCAGACACTCGAGAAGGGACAGAGGGACATTTGACGCCCAATTTATTTGACACAAGAGCCCAAATCCACAACCTCCGAGGAGGACCGAATTAGCGAAATGCCCAGCAGTCCCCCCGGGGGGGAGGGGGTCTAGGTCCGACTTTCTCAGAGTCAGAACGGAGGGCGGGCAGTCAGATCGGTGGAAGCTGAAAACCCTTGTCTCTGGAGATTTCTCCAAGCAGGAGTGACCTCATCGCTTGGGCCTGGTTTAGGAGACGTGGCCTTGGAGCGGGCGGCAGGACCCAGCCCCCCATTCTTTGGTGGCGAGGTTTGCTGGACATTCCTAGGGGGTCTTCAGCTCCCAGGTGAGCTCACAGACCCTCAGAGGTGGGGTGCAGCGGACCGTCTCCCTAAAGCTTTATGCAGACTAGGTTCCTCCCACCAGCACAGGACCCAGCACCCAGTGGGCAAGGAGCAGCCTCCTCGCCCCACGTCTGGGCTTCCGTCTGGCCAGCAGGGGGACCCCGAGCCCCAGGCACCGGCCCGTACGGAGCAGCTGCTCCTGGCTCTGGATGCACCGGACCGCTCAGCAGATCCACATCCCTCCCTGAGCCTCAGTCTCCTACTCTGCGAAATGGGTAAATAACTCTACTTCACCAGCCACGTGCGAGGCAGAGAGCTCTACACAACAGCGTGTTGATAGACTTCATTCTTCAGTGGTCGTCCTGCACGGCGTCACGGCTCCGTTTATGTGGAACGTCCAGAATAGGCCAATCCTGAGACAGAACGTGGCTCGGTGATTCCGGGGTCTGAGCGGGATGGGGTGGGGCTGGAAAGAACCGGAAGGTTTCAGGGATGATGAAAGCATCCTAAAAGGAGATTAGGGTGATGGTTGCACCTTCTGTAACTGCACTGAACACCACTGAGCTGCACACTTTAAATGGGTGAACTTTACGACATAGAAGTTATATCCCAGTAAAATGTAACTGGGTGCTCTGAATCTCATCGGCAACTCCCTGCCCACCTCTCCACGGACTCCTCTCCCCCTCAGCACATGCAGGAGCTAGTGGGCATATTTCTTCCGACTGAGGAGCAGGAGGACTGCTTGATGGGCAGGAAGGAGACAGGGGGCATGAGGGAGTCCCGTTTCTCCCCGCCTTGATTGCCCTTCTGCCCTGTGCCCTTTGGTGTGTGAGGGTCTGGCAAGGAGGGCGAGCTGGGCGGTGCCAGGGCCTGAGCTCTGCTGAGTCCGTACCATGATGAGCGAGCAGGTCCTCCAGGTGGTGTGGTGGACCTGGTGGTGTGGATCTGCCAGAGGCTGCATCCAGGTCAGAGAAGCCCAGATCCACAGCTCGCGCCCCAGGCTGGGGGCGGAGGGGGGCCTGCCTGATGAAGGGCTGCAGGTGCCAGGGGAGGCTGAGTCTTTTTTTAATTTTTTTATTTTATTATTATTTTTTTAAATCCTCACCCAAGGATATTATTCCATTGATTTTTAGAGAGAGTGGAAGAGAGAAAGACGGAGAGAAACATCGATGTGAGAGAAACACATCGATTGGTTGCCTTCTGCATGTGCCCTGACCAGGGCCCGGGCCAGGGAGGAGCCTGCCACCAAGGTACGAGGTACGTGCCTTTGACCGGAATTGAACCCCGGGACCCTTTGGTCCGCAGGCTGACTCTCTATCCACTGAGTCACATCGGCCAGGGCAAGCTGAGTCTTTAACTGTGGCACGTGCCTGGGGCCTGGGGCAGGCTGGCTGGTGGTGCCAGGTGAGGGCCTGAGAGGCTTGGACAGGGTGGAGAGACAAGTCGGCGGCAGGGGAGTGAGGAGCCTCCAGCACGGATGCCCCTGAGAGTGCTCCGGAAGCCTGCGTAGCCTGGGGAAGAATTACCCTTCCCAGCTTCTCCAACGAGGCTCCAGGGAAGTTCACGACTCCCTGTGGCTGAGCAGAAATGGAAGATGCCCCCCCCCCCCCGCACCCACCCACCCAAGGCTTCAGGTTGGGATCTCTATTCTGGATGAGGGTCAGCCTTGGGGCGGGGCGGGGGCGGGGGGCGGTGTCGGGAGTCCTCAGTGGATACCGGTGCCACCTAACCTGAACCTGCAGCAGGAGGCAGCC
Organism: Myotis yumanensis; assembly: GCF_028538775.1. NCBI lineage: Eukaryota > Metazoa > Chordata > Mammalia > Chiroptera > Vespertilionidae > Myotis > Myotis yumanensis. Next base: position 98,009 of record NW_027223773.1, on the reverse strand, counting down.
AGAGGGGACCCAGGTGGGGAAAGGTGGGGCGCACCATCCAGGGTCTCTGTTAGGATTTCCTGTGCACCTCGCTCCCTGGCTGGGCTCCTGCAACACCCGCCAATTGGGCTGTGACAAGAGGGAGAGGGGACAGAGGGGGCAGGAGAGGGGCGGGGGGGGGGGGGGGGGGATGGAGGTGACCTCGGGAGCGAGGCGCTTCCTGAGCCCCAGTTCCGGTACCCCCGTCCGTAAAGGGAATTTGCTGAGAGACGGAGAAAGAATGTAATGAAATGACTCAGGAGAGAGTCTGCAAAGTGAGGCACGGAGGATGCGAGTTGCCGACTGGCTCGGGGGAGCAGTTTCAGGACTGAGGAGCGGGGAGGGGCCGTCGGTGAGGCTGGATGTGGGGGCGCTGCGCAGCTGATGTAGGGGCGCCTCCCGGCATCCTGCATCCAGAAGGGGAGCGGGCGCCTGGAGGCTGAATTCACACGGGGAGGGGCCCAGGGAAAGCTCACATTTTCCCAGCATTTCTCACCCAGAATCACTTCCTTTGTTGAGCGGAGGGGGTGAGGGAGGAGGTGGAGGGCGAGGAGGGAGGGGCCCCTAGGTGCCGCCGCCCCCGCCCCTCCAGTGTGTGGAGCCCTGTTGTCACTCAGCCCCGTGCCCTGCGCCTGAGCCAAGTCCAGACCGACCTGGACCTGGACTGGACGTGGACTGGACTGGACCTGGACGTGGACTTGGCGGGCTGGCCGGGGTTCCCGGGTGCCCCGCGCTGGCGGTGGCTGAGCGCCTGGCTGGGAGGCTTGGACTGCTCAGGTGGCTGAGCGCTGCCGGCTCCGGTGACCTTGGGCAGGTCTGTGGTTCCTCCGCATCGGGCTCCGGGCTCCGGAGGGTGCGGGCGGGCGAAGCAGGCGGCTAGGGAGCCCCCTTCCAGGGCGGGTGGGCAGCGCGGTCCTGCAGAGCTGGAGCGGGGCCAGGGCGCCGCTGGGAGCTGGTGCCCACGTCTCCGGCGGCGGTGGCGGTGGTGGGAGGGCGCACACGGGGAAAGGGATCCCCGCCCCGCCGGTGTCAGACTCAGACCCCAGACCCCGTCCCAGGTGAGGGCAGGGTGCTGCCTCTTTAAAAGCGGCCGGGCAGAGCCTCCGCGCACCATGTGATGCTGGCGAGGCTGGGCCGGCTGCGCTGCAGCGAGGACATGAGCTGCCTGCGTGGTGCCCGGAGCCCAGCCCAGCCCAGCCCCGAGTCCCCAGCTCTGGGCGGCAGCAGGTGCCCCCAACTTTGGGCACCACCTCTGGGCCCCCCTGGCGGCCAGCAGACAGGCTGGTGAGCTCCTGGCACCCTGATCTGGGGCATCGGTGGGCAGAGGCAGGCGTGGGGACCTGGTGGGGCGTGTGCAGTGGGGCGGGAGGAGTGAGCGCTGCTCTCCCAAGTTGCTGAATGAAACCTCGGGGGTGATAAGGGGAGGGACAGAGACCAGGCAGAGAGAGGGCCGGGGGTCTCACTAGCCCCGGGGGCACCATTGTGCCAAGTGGGCACAGCTCCAAGGGGAGGGAGCCCCGTCCCCTGTGTCCCCTGCCCCCCACAACCTCCCCACCCCAGCTTCCTGACCACAGGTGCCCCTCGCCGATGTGCCCGGCCTCTGCCCGCCATGCCGCCGGTCTCGGCCTTCCAGGCCGCCTACATCAGCATCGAGGTGCTCATCGCCCTGGTGTCTGTGCCGGGGAATGTGCTGGTGATCTGGGCCGTGCGTGTGAACCAGGCGCTGCGGGACGCCACCTTCTGCTTCATCGCCTCGCTGGCCGTGGCTGACGTGGCCGTGGGCGCCCTGGTCATCCCGCTGGCCATCCTCATCAACATCGGGCCGCAGACCTACTTCCACACCTGCCTCATGGTCGCCTGCCCCGTGCTCATCCTCACCCAGAGCTCCATCCTGGCCCTGCTGGCCATCGCCGTGGACCGCTACCTGCGCGTCAAGATCCCGCTCCGGTGAGTCCCCAGCCGCGGAGGGTACTGGCCACGCCCATGCTGGGTGGTGTGAGGGCCCTCTGGAGAGGACAGAAGGTGGACACAGACCCCCGTAACCCAGAGTCCTCTGGGCCAGGTGTCCAGTCCCCAGGCGGCCTCCTGCCCTGCTCTGGGTGCTGGGCTGAGCTGTGGTGGAAGCAGGAGGATGCTGGTGGCTGGAGGATGGGACCCTGCAGTGCCCAGGAGCCCTGAGCCAAGCTGCTGCTGTTCTGAGGGCATGGCCAGCTGTCCAGCCTGGGGTGGGGGTTAGGAGGACAGTCAAGGTGAGCGCTAGGTGGACAAGCTGAGCCCACCAGTCCCAGGGGAGCATAAGGGGAGCAGGTTGCTGGGGTGGGGTCATCTTGTGTGGAGGGTGCCCGCCAGGAGCCAGACAGGGCAGCCTTCCCGGAGACACTCATCTCTGTGCCCGCCGGCTCCACCCTCCGGGCTGCCCTGGGAGCTGAGCAGTCAGAGTCCCTCTGCCCCACTCCCACTGCCGGGATCTCGGCTGCAGGCAGGAGGAGGGAGAAACAGGGCCCCTTCTCTTGACATCCTTGTTCCGTCACAAACCCCTGCAGGTCTTTTCGGGTCACAGCAGGGGGACCCACGCGTTGTGTCCAGCAGCACCCTGGTGGGTGGCCTGGCGGTGGCCGTCCTCACGTGGGTGTCGAGTCCACATGGGGCCCGTGCCCAGGACACCCAGGCCACAGTCTTGTCACAGGCAGTGCCTGGGCGCCCTGCCAGGCTGCCCTGCGGGGACGCCCGTGCGGCCCCCTCAGTCCCATCAGGTCAGCAGCGAGGAGCTCTGGCCGTCGCTGGCACCTGCTCCCATATCTGGGACGAGGGCCTCTGGCCTCACTTGGCAGTCTGCCCAGGCAGGCCTCCCGCCCACGTACCTCCTGCTTGCGTTCAATTCGTGGAACTTTGGAAGCTTTTTTTCCTGCAGCATTTTCCCCGTTCTCACCATGATCCTATGGGAAGCGCCAGTGGGGCTGGTGAAGGGAACACCGACACCCCGAGGGTCCTGCTGCCGCTGGGAGGGAGCCTGGGTTCCCCGGCCCCTGACTTCCCAGTTCCCCCACACCCAGCAGCTCTGCCTGCCTCCCCAGCCCCCAGGCATCCCGGGTAGGTGGGGCCGAGACCGCTGCTGGGGGTGGGGGGGAGGCAGGGACGTGCGGAGCCCCAGCCGGTGGGCACTGGAGGGCCTTGGTGCTGCCGTGGTCCCGGGGCAGGGGCTGTGCAGGGGAGGCTGGTCCTGCCCATCAGGGTGGCGGGACCGCGAGCCGAGCACAGTGTCCTCCATCAGGAAACGCAGATGGGCAGAGGTGGAAAGCGGCTCAGACTGTCTGGAGAGGGTGTGAGGGTGATCAAAGGCCTGGTCCCCATGTGACAGCGGAATGTGCCCCACTTGCCCGAGTGGCGGTGGCTGCAGGCCTGCCCCTCCCTCCCTCTGGGGGCAGCTTCTGTCTCTGGCCTGGAGGAGTGAGGAGCGGGGGCCCTGAGGGGCTGTGTTCTAGGGTGGAGGCTGCTCCCTGCGGGCAGGAGGCTAAGCATATGGACCTGCGGGCAGCCCTCCTGGGAGTCTCGAGCTGTGACCGGGAGGGCACTCACTGACGTCTCTAAGCTGCAGTTTCCTCATCTATAAAAGGGGCCATGAGTGTTTGACTCTCTCCCCGGGATGCCCGAGGGCAGGAAGCTCTTAGCCCGTGCCTGACCTGTGGTGCGCCAGCCGCACGGGGTCGGGGGTAGGTCTGTGTTTGTCGTTGCGTCACTGTTAACCTGTGGCTCAGAGGGGCTGAGCAGGGAAGCTCTGCCCCACCCACTCTTCCTTTCACACAGTAGCACCCCCCCTTTTAAGGGGGCGTCAAGGTCCCGTGAAGTCACATCTGTTCTGGCCTTTGCTCCCTTGGTGGGTCGTCAGCGTCTCAGGGGCAGCGGCTGAGGCAGCCCGGCTTCCTGTCTGTTTCTGCTGTTTCTCCAGAAATCCGAGCTCGGGGCCTGGCCCAGGACAGGCCTCAGGAAGCGTGGAGTGAACCCACGAGAGTGCAGAGCTCGTGGTGGAGCCTCCAGCAGGCCTTCGGGGGTGGACCCTCTGGGTCACCCTTTTGCTGGGGCTGGACCTCTGTGCTTCTCCTCTGCAGCCCTGACCGGCTGCCCATCGCTCAGGGCGCCGCGCTGGTGCCCACAGCGAGGAACCTTTCTCCTGTGGGGGCTGGTCCCAAGCTGGGGTCCTGGAGGCCGGGCCGCGGGGAGGGGCCGCTCCAGGGACTTGCCTGTCCCTGCTCCCTGCTGGTCTGCCTGAGTCACCTCTCAGCCAGGGGCTCACCTCGCTCCCTGCCCTGGTGAGCCAGTCAGAGGTGGACGGGCCCTGGTCTCCAAGGGGGAATGCTGACCAAGCCTGGCGAGGCTTTCACGGGCATCTGGGTGACGTGTCCACTGGGCCCCTCACCAAGCCAGGCATGGTTTGGTCAGTCAACCAGAAATGTTACTTCCTTCCACCTGGCAGAGACACAAGAGAGAAAGAAGGTTCAGTGCAAGTACTGTGATCCAGTTACCCCCGAAACACAACAAAAACAAACCTGGAAGGGCTGATTCCTCAATAACCTGTGGTCATTTACATGTACTCTGCATGTCATTTGCATAACACCTTCACATGCTGGGTGACTGCTGCCTTGTTCCCCTCGCTCCTGCTCTGGGCATTCACCCCAGGGTTTCTTGGTGGCGCCCCCTCAGGGGGCTGGCTGCGGGAGGAGGGCCAGCAGGGCTCCCTGACCCAAGACGGGTGGGGTGGGGTGAGAGGTGGTGGGGGTTTGGGAGTCAGAACGACCTGAGTTTGAACCTTGCTCTGTTGCTGACGAGCTGTGCAGCCCTGGATAAGCTGTTCAACCTCTCTGAGCCCTTCCCCTCGTCTGTTAGACAAGGGGCTGGATGCAGGATGTCAAGGTTCCTTCCAGCTCTCGGTGGCTCTGCCTTGTTGTCGGTCCTGACAGTGCTGTTTTGAGATCCTGGGACAGTCGAGTTGTGTTTTTAGCTCTGAGTGCTAAGAACTAGCACGATGCTGTGTTTTTATCTGCTTTATCTCGCTCAATGCTCATAGCCTCTCAGTAGTAGATGTTATTGTAAATTCCTATTTTAAAGACTCTTTTTTTTTTTTTAAGATAAATTGAGGTCTGAGGCTCAGGGAGGTTCAGAAATTTGCCCAAACGCCCTGTCAGGGGGAGACAGGATCTAACTCCGCCTTGTCCACCCGATGTCTGTAACCAGCGAGCCCCTGGGCTTCTGGAATCAGCCCAAGAAGCTGCAGGGTTCGTGGAGGGGTTTCCTCAAGGCTGTCAGCAGGGTGATCGCTCTCCTCTGGGCTTTGTCAGTGTCCCCTGCCCCCCGCTTAGCCTATGCGCTCCCTCCCTCCTCACCTTCCCTCCACTGGGCAGGGGAGCCCCTGGTAGCCTTGCCTCTGTCCACAGCTGGAAGCCTGCCCAGCTGGGCTGCTGACAGGGAAGCCAGCCTGCTGGACCAGGCTCCGGCGGCGAATGGAATCTGGTAGATTAGGGTGTGTTCGCTTTTAGCCATCAATGTGGCCTCCTCCCCGGACCAGCTGGGGCTTTTCCTGACAGTAAAGTGCTCCTGGGCTGGGGCCCCGCAGGCTGTGGTCTGTGGTCTCAGGTCCCAGAACAATTGCTCTGTCGTCTTGGCACCTGCTCTCAGCTCTGTGTGAGGACAGATTAGTCAGAGGCCTGGAGTGGGAGACACAAGAGGAGCCCTGATGTCCAGGCTCTCACCAGCGAGGAGGAAGCAGAGGCCCAGGATTCTGGGGTGGTCCAGGTCACTCCTCCAGGTGTTCAAGGTCAACCCCCTCCCCCCAGTGGGACTTGCTCCCAGCCTCTGACCCCCCAAAAGGCTTGGCAGGAAGCTCTCAGCAATGACCCTTTGCAAGGAACAGAGCTGAGATGTGCAGCCTCCGCTGGTCAAGAGCAAATCAGTGGTGGGTCAGGGGAGAGTGACGGGAGGATGTTGATTTGTGATTAAAAAGCTGGCCCGGCCGGCGTGGCTCAGTGGGTGAGCATCAGCCTATGCACCAGGAGGTCACGGTTTGATTCCCGGTCGGGGCACATGCTTCCAGGGCAGGAGGCAGAGTGTAGATGCCAGAGCTGGGAGGTGAGGCGGGAAGCGAGGTCGTGGTGGAGAGGGAGGAGGCGGGAGTTGTGATGGGGAGTCACGGGTGTGAAATGATTCTCTCGCGAGTGGGGCAGTGACGAGTCAGGAGGCCTGTGTGATTGGGGCAGCGGGACCGGCCGCTGAGGTCCCTGGAGACTCCCGTGGCCCGGCCGGCCCTGAGGAGAGCTCGTTCCGTCACCGATTCAGAGGTGACAGATTCTGTGACAGGTGTGAGGGCACTGCCTTTGTGGAACCTGGAGACCCGTGGGCACAGAGCTGCCGTGACAACCGAGAAGAATTCGAGGGAGGGAGCCACCCTGCATTCTCTGTGGCTTCTCCAGATTCCCGTGGACAGTGTCCCGAGAGGCTCACAGGGGCTGAGGACTGAGGTGGGGCTGGTGGCTGAGGCTCAGGGTCAAGAGGTCACATTGTGTTCTAAGTGCATTTAAAGTGCTTTAAGCAGGGAAATGACATAAAACCAATTACATATCCGAGAGGTCAAAAGTCCTGAATAAAATATTAGCGAGTGAGATCCTGTGATATGTGAAAAGCATAGTATGTCCTAGCCAAAGAGGGCTGTTCGGTGGGTGCAGGGTGGTGCGCTCAGCACATTAACACAGAAGGTCCCTGCTGCCGGGTGGCGGGCAGGGACGACGCGGGCGGTGGGGCTAGGGAGGGTGGAGAGGACAGGAACATCACAGCGGTAGAACTGCCTGGCACTGGAGCTGACGCGCCAAGTGGGAGAAGGAACTGCCGGGGGGATGGTGCTGCCCCTCCCGGAACACGGAGGGTGAGGAAGGAGCTGGGGAGGTCTGAATCCTGGAGACTCGAGACTCCTCTGGAGCTTTGGCAGGTCCCAGGGGGTCCCCTCTCGCTCACCCCTGCTTCTGTCCCTTCCTGTGGCCCGGCAGACGGGCCCTGCTTGCCTGGCTCAAGGAAGGGGTCTCTCGAAGGTCCAGCCGGCTTCCCAGCGCCTCAGCTGCTCCAGGTGCTGAGCCAGGGGTTCCTCCCTCCGGCCAGGCTCCATCTGGGACGAGACTCGGTGTCCATGTCCTCACCGTCGTCAGGAGGCTTTCATGAGAGACGTGAAGGGCCTGCAGGTCCCGGCGCCCAGTAAGTGGGGCTGTGACTCTGTCAGATCCCCCGGAACCGCGTGATGACATGTGGCCTCAGCACCCACTGGGCTCAGCTCTGTGTCAGGAGGAGCTGCCGGCACGTGAGGGCAGGTGTGGTTCTCTCCCGTCCTCCCGTCTCGCTCACCATGGTCCTGTGCCGAACACACGCCTTAGCGGGTGGTGAATCCATGCCTGTTGCGGAGGATGGGAGAATGCTCGAAGGGAGGGAAATCTTCCTGGGGAGGTTGGGTCGCCCTGGAAGACGCTACTTGGGCATTTCATATCCACCCACAGGGCAAAGGCCGGTCCTGGAGAATGAAGGTTATTTCATTAAAACATTCCCAAGAGAGCAGAGGGTGTGGGGCTGGGGCACAGAGAGCTCACCTGGCAAGTTAGGGCCGCATCCTGGCCTCCCGACCCCCAGCGCGCTCCTGATTCTGGGGGAGATTTGTGATTAGCCCCTCACAACCCTCCTTGTCTCCCGAGGCCTCATGCTGGGCAGCTCCAGGCCCTGGCATCTCAGGGAGCAGAAGCAAGGCCCCTGGGTGAACCAGCTCCACACGTGGCCCCGGGAAGAAAATATCCGGAGTGTGGGGGCTCCTGTGCTCAGCGGGCACACGCACGGGGCCTGTCCCCTGCAGAGTGAACACCGCACCCGCCTCTGTGCCCCCGTCACAGTCTCCCAGGGCCCCCTGTGATGACAGTGGCTGAGAGGAACACAGACACCATTCAGAGCTGCTGGCAGGCCCAGGCCTGGGGCTGACCGAGTGGACTGAGCCAGGAGCCAGGAGCCAGGAGCCAGGGGCCGGAAGGCATGACACCACCCCCCCTTAATCACTGCTGGAGGTCACAGTGGCTTTAGGCAATTAGTGGGAGAGGGGGAGGTGTATTCACACATTCACACCTGTGTGTGTGGAGGGGTTATATCTTTTTACTTTTATTTTTAGAAATCAAAAAATGCTGTCCCACCCAACCCCTCCTTCTCCCAGTCCCAGATGTGAGTCCCAGCCAAGCTACCCTCCTTCCTGCATGCGCCCCACCCCCACTGTTAATCTCCCTGAGGCAGGAACATGATTTACATGTTCAAGTCAGCAAGTGTCTTCTGGTGACACCAGCCCTGTCCTCCAGGGCGCAGGCCCACAGGCTGATCATTCACCAGCTGCCCCTGCAGGAGGCCTGAGCAGGCCTGGCCCACACTAGGCCCACAGCACCCACAACGCCTTCTACCTGTGTTCAAAACACTTCCCTGCCCCCTGGCCATCTCTTCTGGACCTGCCCGGGCCTTGGAGTTGAGAGAAGGGTAAGACCACTCACATAAACACCCAGAAAGCTGCTCCCTTCTCTTGTCTGTCTAGTTCTTACTCATCCTTTAAAAGTCAGCTCAGACGACACCTCCTCCAGGAGGCCTTCCTAGTTTGCCTTCCTGTTCCCACAGGTCTATATGCTCCCCTGTACACAGCCCTTGTCAAATCTCCCCCACTGGCTGGTGAGCAACTTGAGGGTGTGGTCCCAGCCAATCTCTCTGTGGCCACAGTGCCCGGCATAGGTTCTGCCTGTTCTTGGTATCTGATAACCGGCCCAGCGAGTCACTGAGTGAATGGTGGTAGTGGCAAGTGACTTTGAGTACCTAGTGTTTGCTGGGCCCTGTGCCGAATACTTTACATGGATTCTCTTATTGAAATTCTTGCACAATCTTATAAGAGGTACCAAGAGCATTTTATATTAACCATATAACATATCACTATTTCTCACATTTTCTGAGAAAGCTGAGGCTAACAGCCACATGCCTGCTAAGTGTGACCAGAATCGTCAAATGAGTAGTTGAACAGATGAATGAAAAGACCCAGATTTGAGCCTTGATTTAAACACTTAATGCTGAGTGAACGTGGGTAAATCACTTACCTGTTTGGGTCTCAGTTTCCACATCTATAAAATGGGCTTAATTCCAATCCCTACTGCAAATATTTGTCTGCAAAGCAGCGCTCTCGGAGTGGGAAGGAAGAATAGCTTCATTGTTCAGGGCTGAGCTGGCTCTGGGTGCGTGGGGGAGGAGGGTTAGGCACCCTGACCCATCTCCCCCCTCCCCCTCCCCCGTCTGGTCTCTGGCCTGCAGTTCAGAGCTGCCCCAGGCCTGGCCTGATTGCTTGGCATTGAGCTGCAGGCCCGAGTGTGGGAGTGTGCAGTTAGGAGTGGGAGTGCCCCACGCCCGGAGCTGACCTGCTTCCTCTCTGTCTCCCACCCACTGGAGCTGCGGGACAATGAGCGTGAGGCTCGGTGATCAGTGGGCAGTGAGCAGCCAGGGGAACGGAGGCTCCGCACCCACAAGAACTCCCTGACCCATGAGGTGGGGAGGCACCTGGGGCTGATCCAGGTGCAGCTGGTGCTGGGCTCTAAGCTCTCGCTGACGGGGCTGCTCCAGGGCCTCGAGGGTCTGCCTAGGGGTGCGCCTCCCCCCACTGCTGAAGTTGCATCAGCCAGGAGGGGACATTCTAGAGGCCCCCCTTGTCCCGTCAGAATGTGGCCCGAGTCCGAACTCAGTTTGCAGTCAAGACATGAAGAAAAATGTTCAAGGGAAACATCTTTGAGGCGACTCAAGAGTAGGGGAGCCCCTCCCACCTGGGGGAGGCTGGGAGAGAAGAGATCCCGCAATCGGCCCAGTAAAGAGGGGAACTTGGGGCTGGGAACCCAGAGCCCCGAGCTCAGGGCCTGGTCTGCCCCTGGCCCACTGGACAAGCTCCTCATCGGTCAGGGGATCGCGGTCACGGCCCAACTCCTTAGGGTTCTCAGGACCAGGGCATGGGGGGCAGACTGCCATGCTGGCCTCCCAGCCTCAGCTCTGCTCTCACCTCGGCCACATTTCTAAGCCTCAGTTTCTTCTTCTGCAAACTGGAAAGACTAACATGTGCCTCTCGGGATTGCAGAGGCTCGGAGGTAAAAGCTCCCCTTCTTCCCCTTTCCTGCAGCTGCCGGGAGGAGGACGAGGGGTGGACAGCGGTGTTCGCGCGCGTGTCTGTCCGCCTGTGCGGTTGGGGTGGGCAGCTGACACGCCCACCCACAGGGAGGCTTGAGGGTTCCTTTACACGGACAGTGTTGGCGTCGACCAAGGGGAAGTGACTGTGGCGGCGGGAGCCACAGAGAGCCCTGTGCCCAGGTGAGGGCGGGCCTGTCGCTGCTCAGGGCACAGTGCAAGGGGCCCCTCCCTCTGCTCTGAGCTGGTCTGTGAGGCCCACCGTTGGGCAGGGCTGGGGTGCCTGGCAGCTGACTGTCCCCTGGACGTCGGGGCAGCTTGGATGCTTTCTTTGTGGCAACTTCAGTTGTATTTACTTTGCACGGCCGGTGTCCACGCATTTCACAAATGCAGACACTGAGAAGCAGGGAGATGAAGGAACTTGAAAATGAGTGAGTGAGTAGGAAAACGGGATTTGAACACCTGCCTGGCAGACCCTGACGTGGATGCTGTGTGACAACTGCTCCCTCAGCCACTGTCCCCAGGGAGTGTCCCCGCTGAGACCAGGTGGCGAGAGAGATTGGCACCGGCCGAACGGAGAGGGCGAAGCCAGGCCCGAGGCTGCTGGTGGGCGCAGGCTGGCGTGGTTTCCTGTCCGCCCCGACTGCTTCCTTTCTGGACCCAGGGCCTGTGTGTGCTCCTCTACACGGCTGCCTGGGTCACAAGGGCAGGGAAGCTAAATCCGGGTGTTGCTAGCATCATGGCAGCAGAAATAACCCTCCAGGCGCTCGGAGGTGAGAGGTGGAGATGGGCTCGGGGAGGCCTCTCTGCACCACAGGAGAGAGAGAGGCGCGCGGCAGGGCACGGGCCAGTCTCCACCCCAACCCCAGCCCACCCTGCTGCGGCTCGGGATCTCCCTGACCCACCCTGGGCCTTGGTTTCCCCATCTGTGAAATGGCACCAGCAGAAGCCCTCTGAGTGGTGCTGTGTGCCCTGCGGCCTGTGAGGCGGAGCCTCTGCCCGCTCCGTCTCCCACCTGGTCCCGCCTTTTTCTCTGCGTGTGCTGGGGATGCTCTCCATGGCGAGGGTTCGCGGTCCTGTTTCCTACGGGATCCAAGACGATGCCTCCCCTCCTCCTGGGCTCCTCGCAGACGAGGTTGGGCCGGGCTTCTTGTGAGCCAGACCCGAGTGCCAGGGGCCTGGGGAAGCTCGGTGGGAACGCGGACTAGGAGGCTTTGTGCTCACTTCCTCGCGGCCTTGGCCTCAGCAGTTCAGGGCCTTGCAGGCTCTGACCCGTTCAGCCACCAGCTGTGACCTGGACTAGTCACCCTGGTGAGTGGACCAAGGAGGGGAAGGAGACTGCTGGGGAGCTCGGGTCCCGGTGACCATGGAAACCTGGGAGGTGGCGACAGATGTCACTCACTCCGTGTCACAGTCGAGGAAACAGGCTCTGAGAGGCGGCGGGATTCACTGACAGCAAGTGGAGACTGAGTCAGACCTTGTCCCTCTAGCGCGACCTCTGTTGGGGAAGCCGGCAGCCACGGAGGTCAGGGGTCAGGAGTCAGGGTCGGCGAGGGACAGGTGCGGTATCTGGCTTTTGGGGACCTGAGAGCTGGTGCTGGGCTCTAGCTCCTCATGGACCAGGACCTCCGGATGGCCCACGTGGTGGGGATTGGTTTCCGTGGGGGAGGGAAGGCACTGTGGCTCCCCCTCGCCCGCCGAGGCTGCCGGAGGCCCCGTCCTGTGCAGTCCCCAAGGCCCATTGTTGCTCGCAGACTGATGTTCTTTTTCCAGCTCTGAGCACTGTGCTTTCAAGCTTTCGTGAATGGTGGGTGGGGAAAAGGCTCTGATTTAATAAGCTTCCTCTCCCCTTCCCCTCCCCCTCCCCCTCTCTGCCCTCCCCCCCCCGCCCCCCACGGTCATTGAGAGCCCCATGCAGGGCCTGGCCCCTGTGAGGGCTCTGCAGGGCTCTGCTGAGGTGGGAGAGCTGACAGAGAATGAGCCGCTTGATCTCCCCTCAGAGGCTCTGGGATGCTGCCAGGCTGCAGCCAGGCTCCCTGCCGCTCCATTCAGGGGGTGCAGGCCACACCCCCAGAGAACAGGCTGTTCCCCCTGCACCAGGGCAGGCAGAGCAGAGGGCTGGTCCTGCAGCAGGAGGAGCCGAGGCTGGACTCCTGCTAGAACCTCCTAATTAAGTGGCTTAATGTGTTGGATGGGGGGCGGAGGCAGGAGCGTGGAATTGAAATCCCGACCCCCTATCTGTGTGGGGGGGTGGGGGACAGGAGGGATGGCGAGGAGCAGGAAGCCCTACCCCCCTCCTGCTTCTCTCACCCTCAAACCCTGAGGATTGCTGTCGTTGAGTTCATCTCTCTCATGTTTGTAACTGTTTTCTATTCATTGGGCTCATTCTCCGTTTCTTCCCCAGCCCCCCTCTTCCTCTGCGTTCTCTGGTTTTAATGGAGCTTTGTGTAGTGTAGGAACCTGCTTTCCTTCCCCAGTGTCACTGGATGCCCGTGTGTGCCAGGGACGCTGGCAGGTGCTAGGAACCCACATGGAACTGGGCCTGGTTCCCACCTCCGGGTACTTGCAGTGAATGCTCAGGGAGGAAAACAGAGAATTGGACTGATCGTCCCTCAGGGGATCCGCTCCACCCCTGCATCCATCTGGGCCGGCCGGGTGCCTCCCACCTCTCACCTCCCACCTCCCACCTCCCACTGCACCAGGCCCCTCCTGCCCCAGCCCATCTCTGCACATCAAGGGGCTGGAGGGGCCGGGGGGGGGGGGGGGGCACAAGACAGGGGCTCCTCTGTGCGCAGCTGGCTGAGGAGAGCTGGCTCCTGGTTGGTCCTGGCTGCTAGTGCGGCTCCGTGAGTGCCTGTGCAGTAAACAGGAGGGAGAGAGCACCAGAGACCTGGGGAACAGCTGTGCCCTCCCTGCTCGGCCCCGGGCTGTGTTGCAGCAGGAGCCACTGAAGCTAGACCCCAGGGTGGACTTCCTGGTGTAAAAGCGCAAGGGACGGAGTGGAGGCCCGCGGGGCGGGGGGGCGGGGCAGGGGGGAGCGTCTTCTTTCTTTGGAAAAGTTTCCGAGGTGGGGAGCTCTGTCTGTCCTCTCTCCTCCCCGCACAGTCTGCCTTGTGTTGCATCTTTTCCAGAGTCGAGGGCCAGACACCATGGACGGTGGGAGCCCCAAGGTCCCAGGTGGCAGAGACAGAGATGAACGCAAGGCGGGGAGCGCAGTTGCCCCCTGAGGGCAAGCATCCTTGTCCCCAGACCAGGGCAGGTTTGGGCACGGGGTGTCTGTCTGCACAAGATCCTTCCCACAGGGAACTGGCCCTTTAGGCAGAGGCGTAGTCACCCCTGGTTCCCGACAGCAGAGAGTGTGGGAGACAGGGCCTGGGCGCCCCGCTGCAGTCTCCACACAGGCCACTTACCCCGAGGGCTTTCGAGCCCCAGGGAGCAGGGGGAGGTGCTGGGCCAGCTCCCACGCCCACCCAGTCTCTGCTGGACTCGGACCCCAGTGGGACAGACCAGGACACAGTGCGATTTTCTGTTTCATTGTCCCAGGGGGTCCTCCGGGCGGTGTGCGTGTGTGTGCGTGTGCGCGTGCGTGTGCGTGTGTGCGTGCATGTGTGCGTGTGTGTGCGTGCATGTGTGTGTGTGCGCGTGCGTGCGTGCGTGCGTGTGCGTGTGCGTGCGTGCGTGTGTGCGTGCGTGTGCGTGCGTGCGTGCATGTGTGCGTGTGTGTGTGTGCGTGCGTGCATGTGTGTGTGTTTGGTGTGAATACAATGGGCACCAGTTTCTTCTGCTCACCTAGGGGGGCCTGGCTCAGCCTCATGGCCGGCCAAGCAAGCCTGTCACCTCACTGGGCCCCAGACAAGACCCCGGACAAGGAACTGAGACCAGCTGGAGGCACCAGCTATTAGCTGGGGGGGGGGGGGGGGGGCGCGCACAGTTTGAACTCAGATCTGGGTCCTCAGCGAATGTTTATTTCTCTCCATCCCATGGCGCCCCATCTCCCCTCCTTGGGCGAGTACGCCCTGCCGCCCTGCCGGGAATTGAATGTGCCCGGCTCCTCCCACCCTCGCTGGCTCTCTATTCCTCCCTCCCTCCCGTGGGTGCCCAGCTGGCCTTGCATTCAGTCCCCGTCAGCCCGCTGAGGACACAGTTGCCGCCAGGGGAGGGGTTTCACCAAGGCCAGCTCCCTCCCCAGCGGCCTGACTGACCCTGTTCTCCTGACGCCAGCGCCACTATTCCAGGCAGGAGGCCGCTCTCGGGGTCCTGACCCGGCTGCTTCTGGTGCAGGCCCCCTCGCTGGGCAGTGTGGGTCCCTCTCTGTGCTCTCAAGCCCAGGACAATGAGATGAGACACTAAACAGTTCAGCTCCCTCCTCCGTGCCAGCCAGGCCGTGGGACTCCGCCACCCCTTTAGGTGACCACGGTCCCCACAACGCCAGGCCTTTCCACTTCACTGGGAAGGAATGTTACCTCCTGGATGCTGTGGACGCCCCGGGCAGGCCTGGCTGCACAGCCTCTCACAGGTCATTGAATCCCTGCGCGGACAGGATGGATTTTTCCATGCCTCCTGATGAGTTGGAAAGTCACCCACAGCAGGTGGGACTGTCCTGGCTTTGCTGGGGCTGGAGAGAGCCAGGTCTCCGAGCAGGAAGTGTCCCGAGGTAACTGCCGGGTCGGACGCCCTCTTCCCCAAGGACCGCCGGCCCCTGGGATGTGGGGCCTGCAGCCGCCCTCAGGGTCAGAGAACCTCCTCCCAGCACCTCCCCCTGTGGACTCCTCTGGGTCAGAACTTCTGAGCAAACCCAAGCCCCTCGTTGTGCGAGTGGGAGCACCAGGGACAAGGCATCTGTGAGGGCAGTACCCGTGCGACCTCTGAGGGGGGTGTGGCCTCAGATGCTTCCGCACCAGCTGGCCCTCCACTGGGAGCTCCCTTCCCGCAGGGGCTGTGCCTCCATGGGACAGGGCTCCCTGAGGCAGGGCTGTCTTCCTTCTGCTCCTCCCAGATGCCCAGGGGCAGGAAAGGACCAGAAACTGATTCGGAAAGGGTGGGGGAGACACCCACAGAGGCTGGTCTTTCCCGCCAGCTCGTGGGTTATTTGTCCTCACAAGTGAGCAGGAGCGACTTCCAAGGCCCATGACACGAAGAGCCTAGTGACACATCTGCTCCTTCCTTCACGGAGCCCAGGGCCCTCCCTCCCGTAGGGCTGGGTGCTGGCCAGGTCAGGAGGTGCCCTTGGGGACGTGGCACAGACATTCCCAGATGCCGGGCGATGCCACGGGGCCCAGGCAGTGAGATCCTCAGCTGGATCTCGGGGCCCAGACGTCCAGCCCCTCCTGGGCCCTTCACCCACACTCCTCTGGGCAAAGTTAATGCTAAAGACGTGGCCCCTGGAGTGTGCCAGAGCCTCCGATGCCCTTGATTGTATCTGGTTTCCTGTGCTCCTTGGGGAGGAAGAATTTCTTGGCAGGAAGTAGTTTAATGGTCTGAAAGCCTTACTTCCTGGTCTTGAGGTCCAAGTTTTCAGTTACAAGTGGCTGAGATCCCTGCCGAGGAGGGAGGCAGGGGGAGAGGACGGGAGCAATGATAGCCTCCATCTCAGACGCCAGCGAAGAGGAGGCCAGACAGGGTTGGCCGGTGCCACCCAAGCCTCAGAGCAGCAGAGGGTGCTGCCCCCCGATGCCCACCCAGCCGTGGGCTCCTTGCGGGAGTCGGCGACAGGGACGCGGAGGACGGCCAGGCCTTGGGGCCCTGCCCGGGTTTCAGCAGTTGGCTGGACGCTTCCTCACCCCATGCCTTTCCCAACCCCCTGCACGATTCTCTCTCTTTCCTTCTGAGTCAACACAAATCTACGAAGAGGCTGGCAGTCCTCGCTGGCAGGAAGTCCTCTGTGGTGACTACTCAGTTCTCCCCACTCCAGTGTTGTGCCGAACCTTTGGGGCCGAACCAGGAACACGGGGATCATGTAGGTGTTTCCACGGAAGGCCTTTGAGGCCTGAAATTGGCCACAGCCGTGATGAAGCACCCGAAGCCAGGCAGGGGTCAGCGAGGAGCAGAGGTCGGCACCACCTGCAGGCGACCCCTCCCTGGGCTGCAGGGCACAGGGGGAGGCGGGTCTGGGACCCAGGGCTGCAATGTGGTGGCCTCCCTGTGGGAGGTGGAGCCCAGGAGGAGACACAGCTGCTGCCTGGCATCCGTGGCCTCGGTGACAGAGAGGGAGGAGCTGTCCTGGCTTCTGTCCCTTCCCGTGGGCACTGCAGTGCCTCCCGAGGACCCACCTGGCTCACGAGCCGGGGAAATGCCACCGTGGGGGCTCAGACCATGGGACGCAGAGCAGGGCTTCAGGACCAGCGTGCTCCAGCCGCTCCTCCGTCCTCGGCCCAGCAAAGGGGCTGCAGGGCTTAGAACAAACCCCAGAACCTTGACAGTGACCCACCCAGCCCTGGGTGACCAACCCAGATCGCACCTGTGGCCCCGCCTCCCGCTCTGGCCCCCTCCTCACCAGTCACTCTTCCTGGACCCCAGGGTTTGTAGTCTTGGCCTCTAACCCCATTTCTGAGCCTTTCACTTGCTCTGGCACCAGCTACAGTGGGAACGACTTTCCCCTCCAGCCAGGCTCGCTCTCGGCATCGGGGACCCCCCTCCCCCGCCTTTCCTTCAGGCTCTGGCCTCCCTCCCCCGACTGTCCTTCCACGTTGATCTTCGACAGGAGATACTAGTAGATTGACTCATGCCGTGGAGCTGGAGTTATCTCTGCTCCTAAGAATAACAGAGAGGCAGCTCTCAGCCCAAGCACAGGCTCGCAGTGTGGGTCTCAGGCCCTGAGGGGTTGGAGGTGCTGGGTCGTCCCTTTGATGGTATCTTCAAGAAGCTGCCTGTGGACAGGGCCCCACTGGGAGTGTCACTGCCTCCTGTGGCTCCCCCTGGGCTGGGCAGCTCACTCCTGAGGGCAGCCTCTTGTCTCGCCTCGAGGGCTAGTTCCCAGCACAGCCCCGAGGTGGCCAGGCCTTGCACCCTGATTTGGGAGGGACACCCCGAGTGTCGGAGGCACATCAGCGTGCCTCACCCGCTGTGCAGCCTCCGCTTTTCTTTCCCACGTGGAGGAGAGGGGGGCTGCTCCCTAGCCGGCGGGGGGGGGGGGGGGGGGGGCCGCCCTTCCTGTGAGAGCCTGCCCCACCTCAGGCAAGGTCCTGCGTCCGGCCCTTTCCCACCATGGAGAAAATAGCAAGAAAAACAGATGAGAACTGATACCCTGGCTGCAGGGTCTGCTGGGACCTGGCCCTGGAGGAGCCCAGGAACAAGGTGATTTAGGGGCTCCAGGAAGTCAGGAAGGGAGGGGGGCCCTCTCTCACTAGGAGTGGCCTCCCCGCCGCCTCCCACCTGGACACTGTCAGTACCACCTCCTCTCTCGGTGGGTCCTCATGGCCCACCCCCATCTCTGGAGGTTCTTCTTAGAACAGGGCCAGCCGTTCCCACGTGTGAACTTGTAGGAAAGGAACCTTCTCGCTCTGCCGATCATCCTGCATCCAAACAGCCCAGGCAGCTGTCGCCCTGAGGAGAGCGGGTCTCAGATCAGTAGACATGGCACACGATGGCCGCCTCTGTGTCTTGAATCTGAAATTGGGGCTCCTCCCAGGATGCTACGGGGTTCCCCGAGGCATGAATGTAAAAGGGCTTGTTGACAATAAACCCGCTATAAACCCTGCAGATGTGGGTAGTGCCCGGGTCTCTGTGTCCCTCTGCCTTCTTCTCTCTCCTCGGGATGATCTGTGCCCTTTGGTCTGGCCCAATAGACTCATGGCCAAGCTTCTTGGGGACATTGGAGACACTCCGAGTCTCAGGACCAAGCCTGAGCCAGGTGCTGGCAGAGCTTGCGTTTGCTGAGCACCTTGCTATACCAGAGGGTTCCAGGTGGGAATGTTTCAAGGGGCTTGGAGGTGTGGGAGCCCAGGCCCAGGAGTACCGGGGGGTGTTTATACGTGTTATCGGGTCCTCACCCTCTGACGTGGGTCCCGTGGGCCCATTTCTCAGAGGAGGAGTTGATGTAGTAGCTTGCAGACTTGGGGGCCAGACTTGGTCTCCTTCCAGCATATGCCCCAGGCGGGCCTTCCTGCTGGGGTCCCCGTGGAGGGAACGGCTTCAGCTGTAGCAGAGCAAAGGTGCAGGCGAAGAGAACCCCAGGCAGGCACGGCCAGTGGGGCAGCCCTCAGGGCTGTGCTGTGGGGACACAGGACGCATGATCACAGGGGAGGGGAGGAGGGGGAGTCACCTGGGGTCCTCAGTGTCCCCACCAGAAAGATAAGGAGATTAGAAATGAGGGTCCCATCCACCTCACTTTGCAGATTCCTCCCACCCCAAACCGCCCCTCCCCTCTCCTTCCTGTGAAGCCTTCGCGGGACAGGGGGCCGTGGTGAGTGGAAAGGCCCCACGAGGAAGGGCCTTGGGCGTCATCACTGGGAAGGCGAGAGCCACGGGCACGGGAAGAGAAGCAGCTGGAGGGAGGCCCTCACACCCTGGGTCCCAGTAGCTGTTCACAGGCTCACGGGGCAGCCAGCGCTGGCTTGGAAGCCGCTTTGGAAAATAACCCCGGGCCGCTGTGCTGAGCCAGCTCCTTGCGTGGAGCTGGGGCCCGGCCTTTGGCTCCTTCTCCGAGTCCGTGTGTGGCCAGAGGACATGCTGGCTGCTGGCCGCGCTTGCTTCACGGGAAGTGGGGACATGGACACCCTCGGCCTCAGTGGGGGGTGCGGGGTCGTCACCTCGGTAGATTCTGTATCATCCACATGTTTACATCGTGCGTGTGTCCTGTCATGTGAAAGCTCGTTCCCTCGACATCTTCCCTTGCGTTTCCTTTCAAGGACAGGTCACAGCCTGCAGCTGCCTGTTGCCTTATCTCCTCCTTTTGTGTTCTCTGTGTCTTCTCCCAAAGGTGAGCTGAGAGAGGCGGGTCCTCGTCTCACTCCCAGCGGAGAGCAGTGCCAGGACCCACAGCACGCAGAGCTCGCTGGACATGAGCAGGGGCGCAGGGAGCACAGCTTTCTCTTCCGAGAGCCATTCCCAAGGGGCCCGGGCGTGCACAGCTGGTTCTTGAGGCCAAGCCGTGTGCAGTGATGGGGAGGGGAGGGGAAGGGCGGGCGGAGGAGCTGGGCGATGGGGGGCTGCCCGGGGAGTGGACGAGCCCAGAGGAGGGTGTGGATGCTTCCTGAGTGTTGCCGCCCGGGGAGGTGGCTTGTGCACCAGTGGCTGAGTGGCCAGTGGGGACAGGAGTTGGGAAGCCCCGGCAGGTCGCAGGGCGCCGTGCACCTCCTCATCTTCACCTGCTGGTGCTTCCCACCCACAAGGGGGTCATGAAACAGGGATGAGGCCACCAGGGGACACGCCCAGCACACACGGTGATTTCACTTTGGTGATTTTATTAAAACTCCTAAAGAGCGTTCTCTGCTTTCGGTTATGATTTCTATCATCAACCAAGACAGGTGAGCCAGTGCGTGTCCAAATCTCAGATCCTGAGAAATTGGCACTTTAGCCAAAGACACACACTCCCCGCTCCCTGGGCCCTGGCGGGGGTGGCCTCTTGGGGGGGGGGCAGGGGAGGTCAGGGAGCCTCACGGGGACTCACACTGCCCTCCCTCCCCAGGTACAAGACGGTGGTGACGCCCCGCAGGGCCGCGGTGGCCATCGCCGGCTGCTGGATCCTCTCCCTCGTGGTGGGCCTGACGCCCATGTTTGGCTGGAACAACCTGGGTGCGGTGCAGCGGGCCTGGGCGGCCAACGGCAGCGCCGGGGAGCCCGTGATCAAGTGCGAGTTTGAGAAGGTCATCAGCATGGAGTACATGGTCTACTTCAACTTCTTCGTCTGGGTGCTGCCGCCGCTGCTGCTCATGGCGCTCGTCTACCTGGAGGTGTTCTACCTGATCCGCCGGCAGCTCAGCAAGAAGGTGTCGGCCTCCTCGGGCGACCCGCACAAGTACTACGGGAAGGAGCTGAAGATCGCCAAGTCGCTGGCGCTCATTCTCCTCCTCTTCGCGCTCAGCTGGCTGCCCCTGCACATCCTGAACTGCATCACCCTCTTCTGCCCGAGCTGCCACAAGCCCAGCCTGCTCACCTACATCGCCATCTTCCTCACGCACGGCAACTCCGCCATGAACCCCATCGTCTACGCCTTCCGCATCCAGAAGTTCCGGGTCACCTTCCTCAAGATTTGGAATGACCATTTCCGCTGCCAGCCCGCACCCCCCGTGGACGAGGGCCCCCCGGAAGAGAGGCCGGATGACTAGACTCTCCCTGCCCACAGCCAGAGCACCTCAGCGCGGCTCACTCCCCACCATCTAACTGTCTCCATGGGCCTCCCCGGCCGGGCCGGGGCTGTGGGGGCCGTCCGTGGGGGGAAACCAGGCAACCTGAGGGAAGGAGGGAAGTGGCTTGAGCCACCCCACCTGCTGCCTGTCCCTGGGCAGCCCCTGCTTCAGGCAAAGGGCCCCGCGGCGGGGAGGCCATCTCTGCTCCTGCAGGTGGGGGCGCTCTCGTCTCAGCGGCTGTGACCCTGCAGCCTGGGACCAGGCCTCAGGAGGGAGGACATCCCCGCCAAGATGTGTGAAGAAGATGCTGTCTCTGAAGGAGAAGGTGGCCGAGCCAGTGAGGGGCAGTCATGAAGGAGCCTCAGGCCCTACCTCCCCAGCCCCAGGCTCCCAGCCACGCTGGGTGCCACGGTGCCACCCCCTTGCTCTGAGCACCCCAAGACTGTACTTGAGAGGGAGGTAGGAAGAGCCAGCGCAGAGGTCATTTCCAACGTTCGCTTTATTCTGCACCAGCCTTTGGAGCCTGGTGGGGGCTTGGAGCCCAGCAGCTAGTAGGCAGTGGTGGTGTGGGCCTCACCCAGCCATCAGGTGGCAGCACTGAGCATCCCCAGGAGGAAGCTGGAGTGTGACTACCTGTCATCCAGGACCAGCCCAGCAGGTGCACCTGCCCCCAGACAGGCCTGGACTCTCCTAAGTAGCACCTTCCCTGCTGCTCCTGGGCCTGACGGAGACCCATCAGCTCTCGAGAGAGTTGTGCCTCCTGCTGAGGGCTGGGCCGGGGAGTCGCTGACGGGGCACTCCTGGGATGGGGGGTGACAGGCCGGAGCCAGACAGAGGATCCAGCCCCTGAGAGAGGAGGCGGGAAGGTCCTGCTGGCCTTTAACTACCCCCAGGGCCCTGGCATGTAGCCCGGTTTCCAGGGGCTGTGGGGTCTCCTGCAGAGCCAAGGGTTTCAGGGTTTCTGGGGAAGAGCCACCCCTGCCAGGCTCAGGGTCCTGGTGCAGAGGGTGGAGGGGCGGATTCTGTATGAGTAGCGACTCCAGGCCTTGATTCCAGGCCCTTGCCTCTCTCAGAGGTGCTGTGCCGTGCTCCCAGGGGGCACACGACTAATAAAAGACTGTGAATCCACATGCAGAGCCACTGCTAGGCACCCACCGCCACACCGAGGGCGACAGACAGCCTCGCAGAGAGGACTCCCTGGGGAGGTCAAGGAGTGGGAGCCGGGCAACGTGCCCCCCGGTTCCCCCCCGGTTCCCGCGAGGGGGGCGTGTGTTCTTACAGCTATTGGCTTGGGCTGGCAAGTCCTGAACGTGAGAGCAAGATCCTGAAACATCTCAGGTCAAGAAGCCCCCTGACTCCCGAGTCCCCTCCCGTGGACCTTGCGCGTGGGGTCCCATGGGGAGACCCCTAATGGCGATGCAGTCACCGCTTTGCAGTGACATGGCGCCTCCCCTCAGACGATCATCACTGTCAGAGTCCCAGGCAGTACACATGCACCTTTATTGGACTGGTTCTTGCCCAGCATGCAGCTTTTGCAGGGCCCAGCAATCTTGGCACCGTCCAGGGCCTTGTGCCCAGTCATCCTGTCCCTGGGGCTGCCAGGCCCACTCCTGGGCACTGGGCCGCAGCCGCGAGTGGAGGGAGGTGAGGCTGGGGCCAGGAAGCAGAGCTGTCCGTCCATCATCACAACAGAGAGGGGTCTGGAGACTCATGGCGCCGGATATGGGCCTGGCGGCCCTGACCCCTCAGGCCCACAGCACCTGGCAGAGAACAGGTTCCATGACCCTGGTCTTGGCAAACCGGGCTGAGGGGTGAGGAGGGCAGGGAAAGCGGGCCCTCTCTCCTTCCTCGCGTCTGGGCTCTGCCACTTCCCCCCGTCCAGCACCTAAGAACCACCTCGCAGAGAATTTGGGCACGCGCTGTGGGCCCCACTTTTCTGACGAGAAACAGGTCCAAGAGTGCGCCCCAGTCCCAGGTCACTCAGAGCCAGGACTGGACCGTCCACCAAGTCACCGCCCCCAGGCCCCACCAGCATTGCCCTGCCTGCCAGCTTCCCCCGTCTCTGGACTGTGTGTGACTGCAGACTTGTGCCCACGCTGACTGCCCCTCCCCTTCTCACCTGCCCCACCCCTGCCCAGATGCAGCACCGGGAGCAGGTCCAGCATTTACCTGTGTCTCCATCGCAGCCTCCTCCGTGCTCCTCAGTGTGTGGCTAAGGCTGGAAGAGATCCCACAGGTTAGAGCTGGGGGGTCCTCTGGG
Organism: Myotis yumanensis; assembly: GCF_028538775.1. Lineage (NCBI taxonomy): Eukaryota > Metazoa > Chordata > Mammalia > Chiroptera > Vespertilionidae > Myotis > Myotis yumanensis. The sequence continues at coordinate 75,242 of NW_027223773.1, read as the reverse complement.
GCCCAGGTTGGGGGTGGAGAAACCAGAGCAGCTCATGGCCACCTCCCAGGCGGACACTCCTCCTCCTCTGCCCACATAAGCCACCCTCCCGAGCGTGGACAGTCCTGGCAGCCCCACCGCGATTGCACTGCCCCGTCCTGCGGGTTTCCAGGGCTCAGCCTCCGCTAGTCTCGCAGGAGAAGAGGTGCATCTCCTGTTCTCCGCCATGGCAGGTCCCTCAGGAGCCCCTCCTCCAGCCCTCACCTTTGACCTCCAGCCGGCAGTCCACAGAGGCCTCCCCCAGCATGTTGACGGCCTTGCAGGTGTAGACCCCGGAATCAAAGGGGCTGGGTTTCCGGATCTCCAGGGTGTAGACGCCTTGCTCAGAGAAGGTGCGGTATTTGGGGTCCCCCTGGATGTTCATGTTGTTCTTCATCCAGATGATCTTGGGCTGGGGAGCAGGGCCACAGGGCGGCTGGGCAGGCTGTGGGCTGGGACTGGCTCTCCCAGGCTGGATTCCTCAGCCCCACTGCCCTGCTTGTCCCCCGCCCCCGAGGCACAGCCAGGCCTGCCCTCACCTTGGGTGACGCTCGCACGCTGCAGGAGAGCTGGGTGCTGTAGCCGGAGGTGGTGGTGTGATCAGCCAGGGGCTGGGTGAAGGAAGGGGCTTCTGAGAAGTCTCTCTCAACAAACCCTTTAAGTTTGGCAACAATATCTGGGTTCATGGGAGAAAATGGGGTAAATTTGAGATATAGGAGGAGATCTCTTAGGATGGACCTCAGCCCTTTTCCCCAAACGATCGCTACAGCTTCCATCTAGGCATCTTCTGACGACTGGCTCTGACAGCCTGGAGGAAGGTCTTAGCGTCCAGAGGACGATGACAATCCATGCCACCCTGCCCTCCTCTGAGCGCCGTGGCGGGTCCCAAGCTCCTGGCCAGTGTGTGGGGACGTAGGACAGAGTGTGTCCCAGGGGCAGAGCAAGGGGAGCTGAGAGGGTGGGCAGGAGAGCAGAGAGAGGAGAGGATCTTGGCTGATGGTGGAGACCAGCAGTCTGGAGATACTACATTTTATTTCTGTTTGTCTTTGGAGAAATAACTGGCTTTCCTTTTTTAAACAAAAATTTCTTTCTAATTCTGTACAACTCAGGCTGCTGTTAACAAGTGTGTGCCTTCCGGACCCACACAGACTCCACATAGGGGAGGGCTTTGGAGCACGCAGGGTGAAGGAGAAAGGGCCTGGGATTTAACCTTCGACGTGAGGGGTCTTGCCCGTGTGGAGAGAGTAAATGCTGAGTGTCTCCCGTCCATCCACGTGGAGTTATATTAGGGTTGGAGGTCTGTGCTATCAGCAAACTTGCCAGAGTCCACTGTCCCCACTGCCCTCATGCTGGTTCTTTGGGGACAGTGCACGTGAGGCCTAATGACCACCCTGATGTCGGCAGCCACAGGGCATCTGTGGAATAAATACACAGTCTCCCTCTCCCAAGGGACCCTTCTTATTTGCATGAGACACTCGGACGTACTTGTTCAATCATCCACCACATCCATCCCTTTGCAGTTGCGTGTGTGTGCGTGTGGCTGTGCGTGTGCATGACTGTGTGTGTGTGCATGGCTGTGTGTGCGCCTGGCTGTGTGTGTGTACATGGCTGTGCATGGCTGTGTGTGTGTGCATGGCTGTGTGTGTGTACATGGCTGTGCATGGCTGTGTGTGCATGTGGCTGTGTGTGTGCATGACTGTGTGTGTGTGCATGGCTGTGTGTGTGCATGACTGTGTGTGTGTACATGGCTGTGTGTGTGTGCACGTGGCTGTGTGTGTGCATGGCTGTGCGTGCACAGCTGTGCATGACTGTGTGTGCGTGCATAGCTGTATGTGTGCATGGCTGTGTGCGTGCGTGGCTATGTGTGCATGGCTGTGTGTGCGTGCATAGCTGTGCATGGCTGTGTGTGCATGTGGCTGTGTGTGTGCATGACTGTGTATGGGTGCATGGCTGTGCGTGCACAGCTGTGCATGGCTGTGTGCATTGGTGTGTATGGCTGTGTGTGCATGGCTGTGTGTGTGCACAGCTGTGCATGGCTGTGTGTGCATGGCTGTGTGTGCGCACAGCTGTGTGCATTGGTGTGCATGGCTGTGTATGCATAGTTGTGTGTGGAGTGGCATCCATGAGGAGTCCTCAGAGAGGGCAGCTGACACACCAGGAAAAGGTAGAGATGGAGATGGAGATGGGGAGAGAGTCAGCCTTGCTGGGCCTGGCTTCCCTCCTGTCCAGGCCCAGACCTACCTATCTTCCGGATGTGGGCCAGCTCCTTGGTGACGGCGGGCGAGTCACTGAGTCCACATAGGTTTTCCGAAAAGACCCGGAAGGAGTACGAGTTGCCCACGATGAGGTCGGAGACGGTGCAAGAGGTCGGATGGTAGCGCTCCAGCACGGTGAACCATTGCTGTGGGGACCCGACCCTGTCATCACAGCCCACCCACCTCACCCTCCTGCTCACCCGGCTCCTACTCCCCGGGGAGGCTGCAGCATCTACCTTGGGCCTGAGGGGGGCCTCTGGGTCATTCGGGTGACCTCTTGGGATCATTCTGGGTCGTTTGGGTGACCTCTCTGGGGTCCTCAGAGAGCATCTTCCCCCCCTCCCCCGCCCCTGCAGTCTTCATGGGGGAAATGAGGCCCAGAGATGAAAGGGATCGTGCCTAAAGCTGCAGGAGGAGTCAGGCCAGTGGTAGGCAGACCTGAGCTCAGTCCCCGACTCTCAGTGGGCTGGGCCTTCCCCCCATCTCGTCCACTTCCTCCCTCGCCCCACTCACACTTCCCCACCCAGGTTGGCCCGGGAGCCTCACCTCTGTCTTCTTGTCCGCCTTTTGCACCGTGTAGCCCAGAAGCTCAGTGTTGCCGGTGTCCTGGGGCGGCGTCCACTCGAGGGCCACATTGCAGCCCCAGACGTCCACTAGCCGGATGCTGCTGGGCGGGTTGGGCTTCTCTGCAGGACCAGTGTCAGGAGGGGTGAGGGGGCGGGCTGGGCTGGCCCGACAACCCCCACCCCCAGGATCTTGCTCCTATCACACTCCCCTGGCCTGACCCCATGAGCGTCAGCTGTGGTGTAGGATGTGGGGGTGTCTGGCCCCTGGGAGGCACGCTGCCTCCCCTGCCCCATACCAATGACCAGGATGTTGATGGCTGCCCGGGCCTCCAGGGTTTCCAGCCGCACAGTGAGCTCATAGCAGCCTGAGTCTGAGCGCTGGGCCGAGCGGATGAAGAGGATGGAGTCCTGGTCCCCGGTGCGCACGCTCACTCTCTTGCTGTCCAAAGCTTGGCCGTTGTGGGTCCACGAGACTTGAGGCTTGGGATTCCCCTGGGAGGGAGGAGCCCTCAGGGTGTGCAGGGAGGTGCCAGCACCTACAGCCACCCCACGCTGGGGTCTCTGGAGCTGTGTGCAGGGAGCCATCCCCACCAGTCCTCCCAGGAGGGGCAGCAGAGGCTGGAGCCCCAGCTGCTGCTCAGACTGTCACCCATGGATGTCCAGCCAGCCTTGGGGCGAGCTGCCCCGTCCACAGGTTGGAGAATGTGCAGGAGGGGGAACCTCTGGGGGGGTCCCCAGACAGACCCCCCACAGAGATCCTGACATTTCCTGGGCTCTTCTGACCAACCCAAAGGGGCCCTGATTTCCACCCAAGCTGGTACCCTGATTCCCACACACACCTGGAAGGGAATCTGCAGGTTGACCATCTCTCCCACCTGGCGGATGTAGGTCTGACGCAGGTGGCGGGGCACACGGATCCTGGGTGCCTCTGCATCAAAGGGAGAGGCGGCTCAGCACAGCACTGGGCTTGCTGATTGGTGAGGCCTGAGGGCTGGGCAGGAGGGCTCTTGGGTGTGTTGTGGGGCCATCTTGTGGGATGAATGAAACTTGCTCCTGAAATCAAGGGGCCCCAACCCCCCTAAAGCCCCTGGGGAACTAAGCCAGAAAGTCCCAGGAGGGCAGGCCTCCATGGTGTGGATGGAGAAGCATCTGGATTCCCTAGGCTCCTGGGCCCTGCTGGCTGGGATTCTCCTGCAGCCCCAGATTCCTGGGTCCAGATGTTGGGGACCTGCATTCCCAGAAAGGGGCACAGCCTAGGCCCGAACCCAGCCCCTCCACCCACAAGAGCCCAGGACCTTCCAAGAGACCCAAGTGCTTGTGCTCTGCCTCCTGGTCACGTGGGAGGGTTAGGAGGTCTTCCTAGAAGAGGCCAGAGCAGAAAATTCCCTTCTTCTCTGCCCCACCCTAACCCCCCTTCCCCCTCCCCCCCGCCACCATCCAGTCTCTCAGTCGGGAAGCCTTTCTGGAATCTACGAGGACAGGACACCACGGTCCTGACCATCACCCAACCAGGTGCAGCCCTGCACCACGGGCATTCCTAGGGAGGCAGCGCAGCCAAGCCGCTGCCCTGGGCGGGGGTGGGGGTGGTGACTGAGGCTTCTGGGCGGACAGGTGGCGGCAGTTGGTGGCTCACAGGGCAGAGGGAGGAGACAGGGAGAAGGAACACTGTGTCTCCGAGGATTAGCTGTGTGGGCACTTGGCTCTGGGAGCTTCGGGGTGGAATGCTTGGCAGCTGCAGGTGGCCAAGGAGGGACAGCTGAGCAGCCGAGGAACCTGGACAGGCCCCCACCCTGCCCTGCCCACCAGGAGGGCTGGCTGGTCCCTGTTTGTTCACAGTCTCTCCCCTCTTCTCTCCAGGAAATCCCCTTCTCGGCTGCCAGAGGAATTCTCACGGAGTAGCAGGGGCCGAGGCTGGCTGTCAGCGCTGGGCTTCGGGGTAGAGGTCGGGCCCTGCGGCCTCGCAGAGCCTGAGCTCCCTGGGGCCCCGGGGAAGACCCAGCGCCTTCCCTACAGGTCTCAGTGTCTGTGCTGCAGACAAAGGCTGGGAGCACCCTTGGCTTTTGAAAACCAGGAAGAACATTCCCTGCGCCCTGGAGGCAGGAGAGGGCCTGTGTGGAGGCAGGTTCTGGGAGCGGCCGGAGCCTGGGTCTCCCCAGAGTCCCTGACCCTGGGGACGAGCTTGACAGCCAAGGGTTCTTAGTTCCCGTGGTCACATCTCCTTGGCCCTGGAGCTGAGATTATCGCCTTGAACCCAAGCTTGACCCTTCCTGTGGCCGTGAAAACCCCTGTTTCTGGAGGCCTTGCTCAGACCTGTGGGTTCCCCTTCGGAGGCTGGAGGTGCAGAGCAAGGACGGAGGTGAGGAGGCCTCAGCCACCTGCTGGCCTGTACCTCTCCTCACTGCGCCCTGGGCTGTCCCCAGAGACCTTGGAGCCGAAGGAGACTGAAACCTGACCGGCTCTGGCAGGGAACAGGGGTAGGTGAGAGGCTGGTGCCCCCACAAATAGAAACCTTAGCAAGGGAAACAGCTGGGCTCCCAGGTCCCCAGGGTGGTGCTGCTCTCTGGAGATGGAGAAACCTTCATGGGCCGTTTAAGGGCCGTGTCTTCCTCCCACCAGAGACCTGGACCCCAGGGGAGCTCTGGAACCCAGGCCAGAGGAAGGAGCAGGAAGGAGCGTTCATGGCTCTCAGACAGGAGGACGGGCGGAATGAGTGTGGCATTGGGACCCTGAGGCAGGTGACCAGGGGAGCTGAGCCTTCGTTCTGGGGTCAGGAAACCCTTCCCCCAAGCTTGGGTGACGGGATACTCAGAGAAATGGGCTCTTGGACCTTCAGAGGGACCCGGAACTTTCTAAAGGCAAGATGGCGACAGCACGTGGCTTGTGCGCATGGTAGGGCCGGAATGACTGCCTGTCCCCTCTGCCCATTGGCCTCAGCTTCTCCATCCATCCCATGAGTGCCTGGGACGGGCTGGGGGTGGGACGCAGGCCTCACCGATGATCTCCCGGATGTGGATGGGCTGGTCCAGCGTCGCGGGGGGGCCGGCTCCCGCGGGGCTCACGGCAGCCACGCGCAGGAAGAACTTGTCTCCCGGGGCCAGTTTCCGCACGGTCTGCTGGGTCACCATCATGGGCCGGGCGTTCACGGGCACCCATTCCGAGGCTGAGGAGGGAGAGGCCGGGAGGCCCTGGCTTCGTGGCCACGGGCACCCTTCTCGCCGAGGAGCTGGGCCTAGTTCCCCTTTCCTCCCGTTCCTGGCCCCTTGTTTCTACGCATGGAGGACACCTGATGGAAGGGCTGGGCGAGTGGCCAGAGGATTGTTCTCCAGCTCAGAGGGTGGACACAGTGGCCAAGTCGCACAGCAAGGTCGGGTCAGAGGCCGAGGCCAGGCTGAGCTTGGCTGCCTTGGAGGTGGAAACAGGAATGTGTCCCATTTCTCCTCACCGTCTCACCGTCCCTCCACCCCCAGCTCCTCTGCTCTGCCTGCTGCTTGCCCTGCCCCGACGGGGTCTTCTGAGAGGCAGCCCCTCCTTCACTTCTCCGCAGAGCAGTGCCCCGTCCCCATCCCAGTGCTGTCACTCAGGGGCTCCCTGGAGCTGGGGGACAAGCACTTCCTGGGGACACGCTGACCCTCTGCCTCCTCGCGTTCCTGGCACGGAGTGGGGTCTGGGGCTGGCGGCCCCCAAGCCCACTCTCTGGTGCCCGCGGGGCTGTGCCCAGAGCTCACCTCCTTCCTTGCGAAGCTCCAGCAGGTAGCCCTGGAGGCCCTGACTCCCCAGCCTCTCCGGAGGCTCCCAGCTCACGGTCACCGAGCAGTCGCTCACGTCCTCGATGGTCAGCTGCAGCGGGACACTGGGCACGTCTGTGGGAGAAGGAGGGGAGGGGAAAGGTGTGTGACCAGGGTCCCCCCGTCTTCGGCCCCGCCTGCCTCCCTCCTCCGCCTGCCCCCGCTCTGCTCACCTTCACTTCGAGGTGCAGGTTTAGTGGCTTCGGGGGCAGGTGCCTCAGGGGTTGCCGTGGGAGCCTGCTCCTCCCCCGTGGCCTCCGATGCTGCCCCTTCTCCTGAGGGCTCCGTGGGCTCCGTGGGCACCTCGGAGGCGGGCTCCTCCGGACCATGGTCAGGGGCCTGCGAGGCTGCGGGGGCAGGAGCCTCAGAGGTTGCTGCTGGAGCCTGCTCCTCCCCTGAGGCCTTCGACGCTGCCCCTTCTCCTGAGGGCTCTGTGGGCACCTTGGGCACCTCGGAGGCGGGCTCCTCCGGACCATAGTCAGGGGCCTGCGAGGTCGCTGTCATTGCCGGGCTGGCTGTGGTCAGGCTGAGTGTGCAGAGGTCAGCTGTGGAGGGTCTGGGCCTCCAGGGTGCCTGGGACACCTAGGACCAGGCTTATATAGGCAGGGCTGCCCCACCCCCGGCCAAATGGTTCCCAGCTGTGGGGTCAGGCCAGGTGGGGGCTGGGAGTGGGGAGGCGCCTCGGCCAGGAATAGCTCTGGGGGAGGGACGGAGGGTCCCTTGAGAGGGCACTGTGTCGTCCATCACCCGGGTTGGCTCCCAGCAGCCAGGGTGCTGGTGCCCAGATGGGAGGAAGGCACAGATGGGTGAGATAGGACGCTGGCAGTGGCCGGTGCCAGGGGTCAGGGCAGTGGCAACGAGAGCTTCCATCTGGAGGGTGAACCCAGCTCAGGCCGCCTTGGCCTCTCGGGGGTCACGTGTGGCCAGGCCCCGGAGCCTGGGGCTGGGGCCCAGACTGCCTGAAATAGCCTCCCCTGGGAGCCGTGCCCCTGCCCTCCCATTCCCGGGGGTCTCCCTTGTGCTGTATGCTGCTGCGGGCCCTAGAGAGGGAGGAGTTGGGGTGCCAAGGTGGGTCTCTCAGCAACGGGATTCCAGGAAGGGGGTCCAGGGCCCTGTTACTGCCTCTCTGAGATGCTGGCAGGACCCTCTTGGGGCCTCCGTTGCCCCACCTGTCACAGCGCCGCTGACAGACCCCCAGCCAACCCCTGGGGTGGTTCATGTCAGTAAGTCAGGCGTGGGAAGGACCATGGAGGAAGCCAGCACTCGGAACCTTCTAGATGCTTCAAAGCAGGGCCTGGCGTGGGCATTGGCAGTGGAGGAAATGAGGCAGGTACATATCTGTAGTTGTTGGTTTGTTCATCCCTAACATGTCAGATTGGTGACCATCTAAATCCGGACAACACTAGGGTCAGGGAGACGGAGACCAGGGCTCTTACTGCTGCTGGGCGTGTGGGCTCGGCTGTGGACGGAGGAATCCCCTTTGAAAATGTGAGATGGGACCAAGCACAGTGCACACTCCACGCCCGGCGGTGCCGGCCCTCGGCCCTCGGGAGACAGCCCTGCAGGAACCGTCCCCACAGGATCATGCGCCACAGCTGGCAGCTCGGAGAGCGCTGCCCCGGCGGGGGGTGCGTAGGCGACTGTGAGAGAGTCTGCACCCACAAAGCACCACGGTGTCACCCACCCACATCCAATGCAGATGCAGTCAGTGGCCGGCTCTCTGCTTCCAGGGGCGTCCCCAGGTGGCGAGACCACGGAGGAAGCCAGGATGTGGCTGCCCCGAGCGGAGTTTGGGGAGCATGACTGAGGTCTCGTTTCCCGTCCTGGGTGGCGGCTACACAAGTTTTCACAATGAAGCAATTCTTTAAATGAAAGAAACACAGGCCAGGCAGGCTTTATCCTGGACGGTGCCCCATGTCAAGTCCAGGACACGTGTACTTATGTAGGTCCTCAGCCGCAGGCACCCTCTTCTCTGTCCCCGGGGTGAGGCCACGCGCTTGTGGCTGCCTCTCCCCTGGCTGTCCTTGTGGGGAGTGGCCTGGGGGCCGGTGCCAGGGGACTCAGGGTCCTGCCGGGCAGGGGGTGGGCCCTGGAGACCGATCCCCAGGCCTTGCGCTGAGTCTGCAGCTATAAGGGAACGTGACTAAGTGCAGGACCCTGAGTCACCCCTGCCGGGCGTGTCCCAGTCGGCGGAAGGCTGGCCCAGGGGGCAGGGTGGAGGGGTGGCCGCCCCGGAGGGCTCACAGCCCCGGCTTTCAAAGACCCTGGGTGGTGGGGTACCCTGTACACGCGAAAGCACGCATGGCCTGTATTTCTTTCAGGGATTAGGGAAGCTTGGTCCCTCTGGCCGGCGGGGAAATGTCACGTACCCCGAGGCTCTGGCCAGGTCCCCACCTTCTGTGCCTTTGGCTGAGCTGTGACCTTGAGACCAGTTGCATCTGCCCAGCTCCAGCTGGTTCAGATTTCAATGCAGCCAATAGGTATTTCCTTCCCTGCACCTCAAACTAGCGTCACAAACCACTGGCCAAGTCAGAGTCCAAACATCAGAGCCTCCACGAATGAATCCTCGAGGACTTTCTCTGGCTGCACAGCACGTCATCCCACACGTCCCCTCCTGCCCACCACATGTCTCAGGCCAGCCCGGCTGAGGAGCCACGCTGGATTGAGGGCTCAGTGTGTCCCAAGAGAGAGATGAGGGGACGGGGTTGCCGTGGTGAGCCCTTGGGAATGGCAGGAACATGGGGAGGCTGGATCCAGACCTGGGCGAAGGGAGGACGGGTGATGCAACCTGGTGTCTCCTTCCAGCTGGAAGTTGAGTCAGAGCTCTGCAGCCTGGCCCTGTGCTGGCGCCTACATCTCCCCTGGCAGATGAAGGGTTAGGATTGGGGCGTCCCTCCTTCTCCTTCCTGCTGGCCTTACAGAAACAGGGTTCTCTCAACAAGGAGCTGAGGTGAGAGCTCTGGATGACAGTAAGTTCCAGTGGACGCTCTCAGCCCAGCCGGGTGGAGCCAGGCAGGCGGGTTTGAAGAGGCTGCCTCTTTTGGGGACTCCCAAGGCCCTGGCAGTGGCCACGCTGGCCTCCCCTTCTGCAAGCTCAGGGCCCCCAAACTTGGGAGAGGGGAACCCAGACGAGAGGGGAGAGAGGAGCCCATGGGCCTCAGAGACGGGTCAGCAAATGCCAACACAGAAGCTCCGGTGCTTTATTGAGCAGCTGGGGATTGGGAGGGAGGCGAGAGGACGCTCCTGGTGGAGGTTTGAAGCCGGGCACGCGGAGGCTGGATCTGTGTGGTCACTGCCTCCTGCATGACGTCCGTGCTGGGTGGAGGAGCTTGCTCGTGTGGCCTCTGCCGAGGAGGCCCGGGGAGGGAGTGGCGTTTTCACTCCTCAACGTGTGCGCTGTCCCTGCCTGACACTGTGGGGATCCAGCCCTCACTGCCCACAGCCCCACCGCCCCCTGCCAGCCCACAAAGCTGAGCGCAGAGCTCAGAGCTGGACCCTCTGTAGGGCCAGGGAGGGAGACTGAGGTGCAGCGGGACAGGTGACCAGCTCCTGAGCAGCAAGAACCCCAGGAGCAGTGCCCTGCCCAGCATGTGCTGGACGGAGGGACGGACGGAGCGCTAAGCGGCAGCCAGGGCTTCCTTGATGGCGCTGGTGAGGGGGAAGTGCAGATTCTGGCCGCAGAAGGTGCCCCGGAAGTCGTCCAGGTCCAGGGCCCACACCATGGCTCCTGCCAGCCCCCGGTTCTTCAGGTACTGCACCTGGCAGGGGAGGCCCAGACGGGCAGCGCTGGGTTACCTGCCTGATGTGCGTAGGGGGGACCTGCTGTCCTGGCCCCGCCCCAGGTGACTCAGCATCGCCCTCCAGCAGGGCGCCCTGGGCTCCTCTCCCTCTCCCTCCTGGGGCGTGGCCTGCGAGACCTACCTTGGTTTTGACGCTCTCCTGGTCATCGTACCCCACCCACTGGTTGCCCTTGGTGGCATAGGGGACCTGCTGGTCAGGGAGTCGGTGCACGGTCGCTCCACGAAGGAAGTCACAGATCTGAGCAGAGGACAGTCAGGGTGTGAGGGGCCGCAGGGCACAGGGTGCGACTCCTCCAGCCTCTCAGCCGCAGGCACATGTGCCCTCGGCAGACGCCTGGCTGCCTGCTAGCGAGCAGAGGCCCATGTCCCCAGCTGTGTGGTCCTGGCTGCGAAGAGCAGAGGCCGCCAGAAACCAAAGCACCTGGGGCTGGCGGACAGAGGAAGACCGGGTGTGCCTGACTCCCCTCAGCCTGGACACCAGTAGCCTGGAACACGGAGAGAGCAGAGGGGGTGGGCGGCGGCTCACCTTCCCCAGGAACTCCCTTCTCCCCAGTCGCACCTCATAGTAAGCGAGGATCCCGCCTTCCTTGGTGAACTGGCCGGGCAGCCCAGGCCCTGAGATGGGGGCTCCCACTCCGATCTTCGAAGAGGCCAGCGTGAAGCTCCTCCCGAAGGTGGGGATGCCCATGAGCAGCTTCTGGGCCGGGACCCCCAGCCTGAGCGCGTAGCCCACGGCGTAGTCCTGGGAGTGGGGGAGGACAGTGGAGCCGTCAGTCTGTCCTACACACACCTGGGGCTCCCCTTCCTCCCAGGGACCCATAACCTCGGTCTAAAGGGCACTGCACAGCTGGGGTCTCAAAAAGCCTCCTGAGCACAGGGAGGAGTGTCAGCTACGACAGCTGTGAAACCGGGCGGCGGGCTCAGGCTCCACGGTCAGCAAAAGGCAGGTCTAGACCCGACCGGCCTCCTCAGCCCCGGCCCCCCATCCTCTCGTCCCCCCTCGGCCTGCACGCACCCCCGGGGCCGTCAGTTGAGGCCTGGCTCCTCCACAGAGGGGTGGCGCCCTCTGTTCTCAGACTGTGGGGACGCGTGGCCCCTGGGCCTCAGTCTCCGCATCTATGACCTGGGCCCGAAGCCCCTGCCATGCAGGACTGTCCCCTACTCACAGTGTTGCTGTATCTGTCAGAACTTGGGGCCTCCTGGCCTGGGAACAGGGGGCTGTGGTGTCCCGCGCTCTGGCGCCAGGCTCCATGGAAGTCGTAGGTCAGGAGGCTGATGAAGTCCAGGTGTCTGTGGGAGCGGAGGGAGGGCGAGGTGGGAACTGGAGAAGCTGCCAGTCCCACGGGATGTGAGCAGGGCAGACTGGAGAGACGGGCCATCCACCCAACCCAGTCCCGCCCAGTGACCCACTGTCCAGGCTCCCAGACCGGACCCCTCCAGTTCATTGTGTTGAGAGCAGATTAAAACTGTCATCAGCTGCCCGGCTGGCGTGGCTCAGTGGTTGAGTGTTGACCTATGAACCAGGAGGTCAGGGTTTGATTCCCGGTCAGGGCACAGGCCCGGGTTGTGGGCTCCATCCCCAGTGTGGGGCGTGCAGGAGGCAGCCAGTCCATGATTCTCTCTCAACATTGATGTTTCTATGTGTCCCTCTCCCTTCCTCTCTGACATCAATAAAAAAATATTTTTTAAAAAAGTGTCATCAGCCCTGACCTGTTTGGCTCAGTGGATAGAGCGTCAGCCTGCAGACTGAAGGGTCCCAGGTTCGATTCCGGTCAAGGGCATGTACCTTGGTTCTGGGCACATCCCCGGTGGGGGGTGTGCAGGAGGCAGCTGATTGGTGTTTCTCTCTCATTGATGTTTCTGACTCTCTACCCCCCTCCCTTCCTCTCTGTAAAAAATCAATAAAAATATATTTTTTAAAAAAGTGTCATCAACAGACAGCAGGACAGAGGGCACCAGACCTGGACATGCACACAAGAGACAGCAGACGGACTCGTGGACCTGAGCGTCAGGTGTTGGGGGCAAATGCTTGAGTCCTCCCCTCCTCATGGTGCATTTAGGCTCTGAGTCTCCACCCCTCAAATGTGGTAAAGAAGATCTGACATCATAGCAGAGCCCTCGTCCTTCACTCCTGGCTTCCTGAGGCCCAGGCCTTAGCCCCACCTGCCATCAGGCCCTTGGCTGTGGCTGCTCCTCATTTGGGGCTTGGGGGGCAGGCTGAGGAACAGGGGGACCCGCCTGAGTGAGCCTGTCAGGCTGCCCTGACCACCTGGCAAGGAAAAGCCACTCAGGGAGGAGCACTCAGGACAGCGCTGGGCGGCTCGGCTGGCTGGTGTGTAAGCTCCTCCTACTTCCTTTCCCGCAAACTCGTGCCCGGCCACTCTCTCCACCGTTGTACTAGACCCAAGTGGAAAGGAAGGAGAGGTGTTATTCTCCCCACGATGGACGGGGAGACGAGACGCAGAGAGGGAGCGCGACCTCCTGAGCTGCCTCTGGCTCCCACGGAGGGCAGGTGGCGGGGACTCACTGGGCCAGCCGGGACATGTCGTAGCCTCTGTCCAGGGTCACCTTCCCGGCGGACACCGCGGCGCTCAGGAGCAACGGCTGCTTTTCCTTCGGGGCTTCCTTTACAAACTCAGCCTTCATTTCCTGGTGGGAGGGAGGCCGCAGGTTGAAGGGGTCCCGGGGGTGGGAGAGAGCCCCGTGCTGGGAGGCCAGTTCTGAGCACCTCATAGCCCCTGAGGGGCTCTGGGGACCACGGGTGGTGCCTCAGTGGCCCTGTCCCCAGGCCGATCCTGGGACTCATCTCGTGCCCACCCCCTACCCCGTCACTCAGTGACTCCTGCCCTGGAGGGACTGCAAGATCCCAGTTGGACTCCAGGGGACTGCCTTTTGGTCTGTGCTCTGTCCCCGCAGGCACAGAGACCAGAGTGAACGTGCCAGAGCTGGTGCTGTGGGCGATGTGTGTGGACGGTCGCTGTCCCCGGTCCCTGGAGATGCTTGGGCTGCCTCCCTGCCCCTGTCCCAGACATGACCAGCACCTTGACCAGAGAGGTGAGATGCCGCTTGTCCCTTCGTCCAGGGTAGAGCCAGGCCAGGTCCAGCCCGTCAAAGCCATGGGTCCGAAGGAACGGTGGCACCGACTTGATGAAAGTCCTGCGACTCTGGGTGTTGGCGGCTATTTTGGAAAATCTAGGAATGAAATCACCGCAGAAGAGTGCTTAGTGCTGAGATGCTGGGCACGGTCCCCTCGGGGGGGTTTCTGTTCCCCGAGGAGCAGGGAGCCTTAGCCCACAGCCCCAGGAGACACGGCCTGGGTGGGACCCACTTCTAGTCATGTGCTTTGGAGCCAGACACCTCTGGTTCCCAAGGGAGGCTCCGTCACCCACGAGCCAAGCCACTCGCACAGGCTGTGACCTGGGTCGCAGTGAGCTCGTCTGTAAAACGGGGATGAATGTGCTCTCTCGGTGCCACTGTGAGGATTGCATGTGAAATGGCCTGAAAGGGCGCCTGACACTTAGTAACCACTCACTGAATGGGAGCTGCTGTGGCCGTGCCCCGCCCCCTGTACGCCCCGCCCCCTCTGCACGCCCCACCCCCTCTGTACGCCCCGCCCCCTCTGTACACCCCGCCCCCTCTGTACGCCCCGCCCCTCTGTACGCCCCGCCCCCTCTGTACACCCTGCTCCCACACCACCCTCTCCAGGAAGTCTTCCCAGACTCTCCACCTGATTCCCATTCTTTCCACCCCGCTCCGTGCAGCCTCAGGTCTGAGGTGGTAAAGAGGACGGATAAGATCCATTGTCAGCTGTTGTGCGATCTTGGCAAGTCCCTTTTGGTTGTACACGAGGTGGGGCCCCGACGGCCATTTCGGCCCCTGTGCCGACCAGTCTGGGGTCCCTGTGAGCCTCATGTCCACACACCTAGTCCAGCTTTGTGTGGGGAGGGGTCCTACCTTTCAGAACCGAAGTTCCATCCTCCCACAGACAAGAGGGTCTTCAGGTTGGGGTTCCTGTGAGGAGGAGGAGGCGGGAGGCAGGTGACGTAAATGCCGAGACACTGGGTGGCCCCAGGTTTGGCTTCCAAGGTCCTTCCAGCCCTGAGACTCTGTTTCTAAGACTAAGGTGGGCTGCCTATCCCCCCCTTCCCCAGTGGGGAAGCCGGATATGGAGGAACAGAGCAGCAGCAAGGCCCATGCGCCCGAGAGACGCCCTCAGGGACTGACAGTGACGGGGAGGCCTCCCTTCTCAGAGCTCAGAGGTCCCCTTTCTCCAGCCGCCTCCTCATCACCCCAAACGCTGCCCAGCACCTGCTGCCGTCACCGCCTCCACCATCACCCCAAACCCTGCCCAGCACCTGCTTACGTCACCGCCTCCCACGTAAGCTAAGGCCTCAGATGATCTACCCAGAGGCTGGGCCATGGGCTGGGCAGAGGTGCCCTGCCCAGGACCAGCCGTTCCACCTCCATCCTCCCCCTGCCCTGGCCCAACCTGGTCTTGAGTGTGTTCAGCGTTTCGTATAGAGACACATCGTTCCACTCCCAGGTGTCGATCTCATTGTTGCTGATGTTGGCGAAGCTGTAGATGACGTGGGTGCAGAGAAAGGGGTCTATGGCATCTGGGAAGCAGCTCCCGTCCCCCTCTCGGTACTGGGACCAGCTGGTGTAGTAGCAGACCAACTGGTAGGCGGCACCTACAGGAAAGGTCAGGTGGGACCTGGGCCAGGGTTCCGCCAGGGACCCTCTCGCTGAGCCCTGAGCTCAGCACTCAGGGCAGAGTTTGAGCAAAGTTAGAATGTGAATGAAGGGGCGGCTCTGGGAGTCCCCAGGCTGATCAAGAGGAGTGAGGTCAGGAAGGGTTCCTGGAGGAGACCCCGGCCTCTAGGGTGGACCTGGCAGGCCCCGTGGTGGGTGTTTGACCTGAGAGGCTCTGGCAGCCTCTTCTCTGGGCGTCCTGACTTGTCAGCCCCCAGGCCCCGCAGCCCTTCCCCCAGCTGGGCCCCAGGGCAGGGGTCCCAAGTCCTCCTGGTGCCAAGAAAGCGTTTCTGCCCTCCTGGTCCTGGAGGCAGGACAGCGGGCATCTCCCAGCCACACTGCCACTGGGCTCCCCCAGGCCTCACTGAACCCGAGCCTTGGAAATATTTGTATTTTGAAAAATTTCCAATATACAGACAAGTACACACTAGTAAAATAAACATCCAGATAACGATGGTAACTGTTCTTCACCTCCTTTAGCAAACATGAATCTGCCGATCCTTCCTCACCGCCCACCTCACCACCCCCCTCACCCCCACCTCCCGTCCCGGAACCCAAGGGGGTACTCACAGCTCTGCACCACCAGCAGGACCACAAAGCCTGTGGGAGAACCAGGGTCAGACCCTGCAAGTGCACCTGCCCCTCCCCCCCTCCTCCTCCTCTCCCTCCACTTCCTCCTCCCCCCTCCCCCCTCCCCCACCCCTGGCTCTGCTTCCTCTCCCGCCACTGCCTCTGCCCTCCCCACAGCAGGTCCAGACCCCTCCGTGCAGCGGCTCTGCAGGCCGTCTGGGCCCTTCAGCCTGAACACCCACAACCCAGACCCGTGGTCAGCCCAGAGACCTGTCTGAGCCACCCTCAGACCCGTCCTGGCCGCAGCAGACAGGGGCATGGTGTGGCCTCTTGCTGTGCTTCTGTGCCCAGCTGCCTCTTCCGGGGCCTCACCCTCCTTTTATACCTGTTCCCTCCACTCCTCTGTGCCCCAAATCATCCCTTTTATGGGAACGGACTGGCAGTGAAGGAACCAACAGGCTGGGGAGTGGTGTGGGGAGCACTGTCGGCCCAAGGGGGATTGAGAAACCCGCAGCACCTGCCAGCCAAAGAACCAACAGGGTGACGGGGCTTCCCGCATTTCCAAAGACCTCCACTTCCTGGCCTCTGCAGCCTCCGCCCCAGCTCTTCCAGCCAGCAATTACCAGGCTTTCCTGGCAGCCATGTCTTCCCCGTCCAGGCTCCTGGCCAAGTGAAAACTGTTGTGTAACCCACTGCGCCCCAAACCAGGCTGTCCTGTGTTTCCTCCGCGAGCCCAGCAGCACCCGCCTCTCCCCTCAGCATTCCCCTCCGCACGCTGTGTCCCGCAGCTCGGCCTGAGAGTGGAGGCCTTTCAGCCATGGACGTGCTGGCTCTGAAAGTGGCTCCGGAATGAGCAGAAGAGGGCGTGTTGGGAGCCTGGGTCTGCAGGAGGCACCAGGGAGCAGTCCAGGTGACTGCTGATTCCCCAGGAGCAGGCCATCCCTCCTGACCTCCACAGCCGCTGCTCCTGTCTCCCACAGGCTTGTCCGGGCCAGGCCCAGTGCCGTCACTCGGCCTAACTCCCTTTTGACCCTCCTCACTCTTAGGATAAGATCCGAACTTCTGATCAAGGCTCCGCATGGCTTGGCCCTGTGTGTGGGTCCCTTGTTTGGCCAAAGATCCAGGACAGGTTCATTCCTTGCCGGCTCTGAAGTCATAGGCAGTGAGTGAAAAGTTCAGAACAGCATGAGCCAGAATGAGTCAGAGGGCTTTTCAACCAAGTGCCTTTCCTGGGACAAGAACATCAAGTCCTAATCGGATGTTCGCCACACGAGTCTCCCAGCCTCTCTTGTGAGTCTCCCTCTCGTCTCCCATGTGCTCCTTGCAAACCCGGAACAAGTCCTCGTCTGGATTGTGCGTGGGTCCGAGTCCCTCTGTGACTACTGACGGGTCAGCGCTTCCCCCTTGGAGGCCTCTGACTCCTTTTGTGCCCAGATGGTTGGCACACTGACCATCGATGATCACTGTTCTTCGCCCATTTGGGTCCCCAGGGATGACTTCCTGTAATCTCTAACTGGGCCCTTACAGAGCTGCAGGCAGGCAGAGGTTTTCATAATAGGATGCAGGGTGTTAGGAAACACCTCCTATTTTCACTCTGGCTTACCTCATAGGCTCGGATCCACTCAGGCCCGGGAGACAACTTCTCTACGACTAAGAGGGTTATCTTAGCCCTAACCAAACCCTGTCCATTGTTCCACTTTTTTAAAATAATATTTTTTATTGATTTCAGAGAGGAAGGAAGAGGGAGAGAAAGAAACATCCATGATGAGAGAGAATCATGGATCCGCTCCCTCCTGCAAGCCCCCCACTGGGGATCGAGCCCACAACCCGGGCCTGTGCCCTTGCCCGGAATCGAACCTGGGACCTTTCAGTTTGCAGGCCGATGCTGTATCCACTGAGGCAAACCGGCTTATTTTATTTCATTATGTTTACATCTAGGTTAACACACCTTTGTAATAACCTGTAACTTAAAAAAAGAAGAAGAAAAATCAGCAAAAGCACCCTCCATAGAGCACATAATGTTAACTACCTTGTAATCCAACCCTTGTCTCGCAAACGCAAAAAGCAGAAGTGTCCTTCTCTGAGGTCTTCCTGGTAATTGTGTTCATTTTGACTCAAATAACAATCCCAGGTCTGGCATCTTTTTCAAGACTCTCTGAGTTCCCTTCAGTCCAACCCTCTCTCCCTGCCCTCCACTCGGCTGTGATCATGCCTCATTCCCACCCCATCCCAGGCACCCAGGTCCCACCCGTTCCCCAACAGGCCAGCACCCTTAAGAACGGAACTGTTTCCAAAAACAAGAGAAACTCGACAGGAAAACGGCCATAGCCTGGAGCTTGCCCTCCATCAAGGCCGAATGCTGTCTCGAAGCAGTTGGGAAACCGGGTGTGGTGAGCAGCGTGCACCTCACACGGCTTGAAGGAGAGAGAGGGATCTGTCTCCCCGAGCTCTTGAGAGAGAGAGATGAGGTCAGTCCCTGGGGACCGCAGGCGAGGCCCTCACCTCTCGGACAGCGCTCAGGGCGGCGGGCAGGGATGCACGTGCTCACGGAGGCCTGTCTCTCGGTGCCCACGTGGCTCCACTCAGTCCAGGAACCTGCTCAGTCTGGCCCCCGACTCTCCCCCACCCGATGGATGGCGAGCCCCATGCCTGGTTTGTGGGAGCGTGTCCTGGCTTAGTCCTTCCTGGGTTGTGCTGTGCCTGGGAGTCTAAGGAAGGTGTGACCGCATTCCGGGCTCAGCCTCAGGGCTGGCGCCTCTGTGTGAAAGCCCGCGCCTACCATTCAGCCATAGACGGCTGCTCCTTCCTTTGAAAACGTTAGTTTGCTAGCTTTTCATGGCTTACGGCTCACTTCATCTTGAATCACAAGGCTGTGTGGCATGTCTTATCTCCGCTTGTAGACTCGATAAATTTGAGAAGATAAAGCCTTGAGTGTGGGGTCATTTCTCATTTATCTCCATTCACAGTCTCAGCAAATACCTAAAGTATGGTTTTGTCTTCCTTTAAAAATCAGGTGTGTGTCATGCTTCCTACATCGCTTGCAGTTGAATGGAAGCCTCAGCAGCATCCACACTTAAATGAAGTGAGTTGACATCGCTGTTTGGCCCTCCGATGACTATTTTTTTCCACCGAGATCACTGTCTCTTAGTAGAATATGGCTCCTACTACTGGATCAAAGGATTAGAAAGAGATTGTCTCCAGGCCTGTGGGGCCTGGTGCGCTGGAGATCTCCCCACCGGCTGGGGAGTGGAGATGTGGAAGCCATCCAAGGCCAGACACCTTTGAGTCACTGCAGGGATTCTCTGGGCACAGCCTGGATGTCGTGCTCAGCTGCTGGCTGGCGTGGGCTCTGGCTGCCCCTGCAGATGTGGAGCAGGGCAGACAAGAGGGAGCGAGCCCCATATTCAGCTCAAGTCTTCCATGGAGAGGAGGCCTGTGGTTAGGGGAGCAGGGCGAGGGGTGACACCTAAGGCAGATGGAAGCACAGGTTCCCTTGCTGTGCTTTTCCTGGGAGGGGCCTTCAGTGGCAGGTGGTGGTGGCCCGTGGTTATTAGGTTGCCTAATTCGTGTCAACCTATGAAGCAGGAGGTCACGGTGTCAGGGTTCAATTTCCCCTCAGGGCACATGGCCGGCTTGCGGGCTCGATCCCCAGTGTGGGGCGTGCAGGAGGCGGCTGATCCATGATCATCTGTCACCCCTGATGTGTCTATCTCTCTCTCCCTGTTCCTTCCTCTCTGAAATCAATCAAAACATATTTTAAAAAATGGATGGAGTGGAGATTCCCATGCCTACGGAAGCCCACATAAGGTCATAGGAACGATTGCTACAGCCTGAGGATCTCAATTATATGCCAGGAAGGAGTTCAGGGAACACAGCCAACCGGCCTGTAGGTCCGGCCCCTCAGTGCGTGGCTGCTCTGCCTCTGAGGAAGGCCAAGGGCAGGTCCTAAGGAAGGTGGAGTTGTGGGCACCGGGTCCTTCTGCCCCTTTCCTTCAGACGCCTCCCCTTTCAGGTGGGCCCTCAGCATCCCTTCTTGGACTGTGGTCTCCAAGGAATGAAGAGGTTGTGGGGGTGCAGGGACTGGGATGGTGTCTATGGCTAAGCCTGGGCCTGGTTGCTTGGCCACATCCGTTGTTATTGGCCTGGACGACAGCTGGGAATGGCAAGAACCCACTGGCGGAGGGCCGCCCAAGGTCTCACCTGCCATCCGTGGGTGGCCATGGAGAGGAATGCTAGGAATGGCCTATGTTCTCTCCTCCCCACTCCATGCTGAACCCAATGAGACACGACCCCAAGGAAATGTCACAGTGGACTTTGGAAGGCATACTTGTCTCCCGGAGACACGTTTGGAAAACACTTGTTGCCTGAATGGATGAAGTGTTGGAGGAATCTGGCTATTTCCTCTTTTCACTAAACTCTGAAGATGGGGAACTGGGTCTGACGCTCAGCGATGGATAGTGGGATGAGCATGGGAGACCAGGTGGCCTCTGGGGAAGGTTCTGAGAGAAAGTAGTTGCCTGGACAGCATAAGTAGGGGGGTGAGGTGGGGGGGTGTTCCCAGGCATCTGTTAGCTGCTCCCCACTCCTGATAAAATACCCTCCCCCGACCTCTCAGAGGCAGCTCCGTCCACAATGCTTGGCCATCGCTTTCCACTCTGTATCTGAGGATGCTGGTCCCTCAGCCAGACTCTCCCAGGACAGAATCTTACAATGTAGGGAGCGTGGCACTCTGGATCTTTAGCCTTGGCTGGTGGGGTGGTGGGTCCAGGAAGAGGAAGGAAGAAGGAGCAAGTGTTGGGGTTAGTGTACTGGGCCTGGACCCCTCCATATCCCTGGGGAACTCTGTGCACCCTCTCTGTGGAAGGAGGTAAGGATGGTGGCTCTAGATGAAGTTTTCCCAGAGGCTCATAACTGTCCAATGGACATTAGACCATCTCGGTGGACTCCAGCAACCTCTGGGAAAATTGCAGGTTTACAGCTTGACCCAGCCTTTGTCAGGGCCACTTGAGAAGGACAGATGGAGGGGAGAGACAACCAACAGGCTCCCTGACTTTATCTCAAAAGAGGGTCCTACAGAGGGAACCCAGCTTCTGAGTTCAGAGTCAAATAGAAGAAAGTTTTAGTCCTTGATACCCCAAATTAGTTCCTTATTAGCCTGGACAACACCTGGGGATGGCAAGGACATCCCTAAGTGTAAAAAGAAAACACGTAGGTCCATCTTTCTCATTAACCTATAAATGCAAAGACGTGAAACACAATGTCCAGCAATATATAAAAATAACAATCTATCAAGGCCCAGTTGGATTGAGATTAGTAATGCAAGATGAATTTAACAGGAAAATTGAATTATATAATTTACATTATCAACAGAATAGAAGCCAAAAATCTATTATATAAATAAAAACCATTTGACAAATTCACAGCCCTTCTTTTTTAAAAAAACACATATTTTTACTGATTTTAGAGAGGAAGGGAGAGGAAGAGATAGATAGAAACATCCATGATGAGAGAGCATCCTTGATCGGCTGCCTACTGCATGCCCCCTACTGGGGATTGAGCCCACAACCCAGGCATGTGTCCTTGACTGGAATCAAACCCTGGACCCTTCAGTGTACAGGTGAATTTGCTTTGGAAAAGATGAATTTAAAGTGGAAAATGTGAATGTGCTTTGGAAATGCTGAATTCGCTTTGCAAAAGATGAATTTTCACCCTAGGTGGTTTGGCTCAGTGATAGAGCGTCAGACTGCATACTGTACCGGCCAAGGGCACATGCCTGGGTTGCAGGCTTGATCCTCAGTTGTGGGCGTGCAGGAGGCAGGCAATCTATGATTCTCTCTCATCATGGATGTTTCTATCTCTCTCTCTGTGTCTGAAATCCATAAAAATATATTTTAAAAAGTACTTTAAAAACAAGATGATTTTGCTTTTCAAAAGGTGAATTTTGTCTGATTGAATTTCAGCAGCATGAAAATGAGTCACCCTTTCCAGGATCTTAGTAAATTCCAGCATTGCTTCATATTTTTTCAAGTTACTTCTGTGACGTTAGGTTATTATTACTAAGTACTTTTTTTCTCCTAGTATATTAGTTGTAAACACATTTTTTTTTCTGAACATAAGATTGTAGTTAATAGTTTGGTGTTGAAACACAGTGGTTTCGAAACGTGTTCTTGTAACTCAAAGGGTTCTGCTTGGTCCCTGTGTCGGTCTCTTTCAGAATGAAAGATAAAATAAACTGTAGAAATGTGCTAAGACCAAGCATCCTGCTGTCAGTCAACTCCTGCTCAAAAATGATCCTCTGCTGCCCTCCTGTGGCCATTTAAAGAATAACACATTGTGCCTCTGACCATGGTGCTGAAATTCCAGCTAAGGCCCTGTGAACACAACCAAAAATTCTACCCACAAAAAAGAAAAGAAAAGAAAAGAAAAACCCACAAAATCATTGAGGCTGTCCATGGCGGCAATCATTTCGTCTCTGGATGGACCGAAGTCACGGCTCTGGGGTCCGCACTTCTTCCCACCCCAGCTTTGCAAAGGGAGGCCCTGGAGACTGCTGCACTGAGATACCCTTTAAGGTGACCCACCACCCTGCCTAATATGTTCCTGATTCCTCTTTTAGCTAGAGAGTAGTGAGTGTACGTTTGCCAAGCAGATGCTCTAACCAGTGAGCACACCAGCGACGTATTCTATTCACTTTTAAAAACCTAAATCGGAGTGTGGGTCAAGGGTCAGAGGTCAAGGCTGGGGCTGAGGTTGGGGTTAGGGTTTTGGGGTGAGGATGAGTTTTAGGGGGCAAGGTCGGGGTCATGGCCAGGGTCAGAGGTGGAAAAGGTGAATTTTCGTTGGAAATGGAGAATTTGCCTGAATGTATTTCAGCAGCATCAAAATGAGTCTGCCTTTCCAAGATCCTAGTCAATTCCAGTATTGGTTCCTATTTTTTTCAAGTTACTGCAGTGACATTAGGTTACTAAGACTGAGCGCTTTTTTCTCCTAGTAAGTTAGTTGTAAACATATATTTTTCTGAATAAAAGATTCTAGTTAATACTTTGGTTTTGAAACACAGTGGGTTTTTTATGTGCCTCAGGCATGAAACAGCTCTGGCCACCCACTCAGGCATCAAGCTAGGATGAACTAAGGACTGTACATCGGCTTTGCCCCTGCCTGATATAAGAGCAACACCACCCATCAGGTGTCTCCTTGCCCATTGCCAGTGGGTGAAACACAGTGGTTTTGAACCCTGTTCTTGCAACTCAAGGGATTCTGCTCAATACCAATGCCTGTCTCTTTCAGAATGAAAGATCAAAGAATCCTGTAGAAATGTGCTAAGACCAAGCATCTCTGATTTTGTGATTGATCAGAATGTATTCATAGAGCAGACTTATACTCAGGTTTTATAGTATAAACGCTTCTATTTTTCCTTCAAGTAAGTTACTGATTATACTGTGCACGTCTATGGGATGTAGATATTCATGATGCTAGCAGCTAGCCCTTAACGGACGCTGTCAGCCAATTCCCGCGCAAAAATAATCCTCTGGTGCCCTCCTGTGGCCATTGGAGGAATAACAACTTGTGCTTCTGTCCATGGTGCTGCAATTCCAGGCAAAGCCCTGTGAACACGACCACAAATTCTATTCAGAAAAAACACACAACCACCAAATCATCAAAGCTGTCCAGGGCGGCAATCATTCTGTAGTCACGGTCCTGTGTTTTTCACCTCTCCCCGGCCCAGCTCTGCAATGGGAGGCCCCTGTAGACTGCTGCACTGAGGTTCCCCTTACGTGACCCACCCACCCACCCTGCCTCATATGTTCGTTGGTGCTGTTTTCAACTAGAGTGGTGAGTGTATGCTTGGCAAGCAAATGCTCTAACCAGTGAACAACACCAGGTACGGATTCTATTCAGTTTTAAAAATATAAATTTTAGGTTGGTCAAGGGTTAGAGTTCCAAGCTATGGCTGGGGCTAGGGCTGGGTTTGGTGTTAGGGTTTTAGGGTGAGGGTTCATGGTCAGGGTTGGGGTTGGGGTCAGGGTGAGAAGTGGAAAAGGTGAATTTGCTGTGGACATGGAAGATTTGCTTTGCAAAAGTTGAATTAGCTTTGCAGAAGGGGAATTTCCTCTGCAAAAGGTGTATTTGCTTTGGAAAAGGTGATTTTTAACTGTAAAAGGTGAATTTGTTTTGGAAATGGTGAATTGGCTAGCAAAAGATGAATTTGGGTTGCAAAATGTGAATTTGTCTGATAGTATTTCAGAAGCATCCAAATGAATCGTCCTTTTCATGATTCTAGTAAGTTCCAACATTGCTTCGTATTTTTTCAAGTTACTTGAGTGACATAAAGGTCATTTATTCCTGAGTATTTTCTTCACCTAGTGAATTAGTTGTAAACACATCTTTTTTCTGAATAAGAAATTGTAGTGAATAGTTTGGTGCCTTAGCACAGTGGATTTGAAACCTGTTTTTGTAACTTGATACCTATGCCTGTGTCTTTCAGAAAGAAAGATGAAATAGTCCTGTAGAAATGTGCTAAGCACAAGGATTCCTTATTTTGCGATTGATCAGAATGTAATCCTAGAGCAGACTTATCCTCTTGTTTTATAGGATAAACGGTTTTATTTCTCCTTCAAGCAAGTTACTGCTTATACTGTACACGTCTATGCATCTATGTCCTTATGACACAAACCTCAAAGGATGCTGTTAGCCAATTCCTGAGCAAAATCGATCCTCTGCTGCCCTCCTGTGGCCATTCAAGGAATAACACTTTGTTCCTCTGTCCGTGGTGCTGAAATCCCAGCTAATGCCCTGTGAACAAGACGAAAAATTATACCCAGAAAAAACAAACAAAAAACAACACACACAAAATCATCGAGCCTGTACAGGGCTGCAATCATTCCGTCCCTGGATGGACTGAAGCCACGGGTCTGGCTTTTGCACCTGTTCCCGTCCCAGCCTTGGAAAGGGAGGCTTTGGCTGCTGCACTGACATGGTGAACTGGTGCCTTCACGCTGTCAGTCCGAAACCTAAAGGCTGCCGTAATTGAGGCCCCCAGTACCCTGGAGGCCGCCGAATTTGATACAGCCAGTAACCTAGAGTCGGCTATATTTGCAGGATTCCGTACCCTGGAGGCCGCCATTAATAAGTCAGCATATGCCCTGGCGGCCGCCATTCCTGAGTCAGACGATCCGTACAGCGAGGTGTGAGGTATCGCGAGACTAAGCGACCTTGCGAGAGTACACCTTTACAGAGGTATGCGGTACCCTGGAGTCCGCCATTACTGAATCCGTCCGTACAGCGGTGCCTCCGGGACGGAGGCGGCCCGTCCGGGGCAGGTGGCGTTTAGTGAGACAGCCTGCAAGCTGCAGCGGCGTCTACTGAGGCAGCGAGTTCGCTGTAGGCCGCCGTCTGTGTGAGCTGGAGTCCGCTTTGAGTGCGGTATTCCGTACGTTGGCGGCCGCCATTCCTGAGGCAGGAAGTCCGTACGGCGAGGGTGTAAAGTTCCGCGAGACCAGGCGACCTCGCGAGAGTGCGCCGTTCCGTAGGCGCTGCGTACGCTGGAGTCCGCCATGACTGTGTCCGTCCGTACAGCGGCGCCTCCGGGACGGAGGCGGCCCGTCCGGGGCAGGTGGCGTTTAGTGAGATAGCCTGCAGGATGCAGCGGCGTCTACTGAGGCAGCGAGGTCGCTGTAGGCCGCCGTCTGTGTGAGCTGGAGTCCGCTTTGAGTGCGGTATTCCGTACGTTGGCGGCCGCCATTCCTGAGGCAGGAAGTCCGTACGGCGAGGGTGTAAAGTTCCGCGAGACCAGGCGACCTCGCGAGAGTGCGCCGTTCCGTAGGCGCTGCGTACGCTGGATTCGCCATTACTGAGTCAGGAAGTTTGTACAGCGTGGTCAGAATGTCTCAGGAGTGCAAGGGACTTCGGGGAGTTGGTCGTTGTGGAGGCAGTCGTTGCTCTGGTTGTCTCTTGTACTGCCTGTCCTCCGTGAACGATGCAGCGAGGATGGGACAGGTCGCCTTTCCTGAGGTCACTGGTTGCTAGCTACCAGGTTCCTGGTTCCTAGTTACCGGTGTGCTGGTAACCAGTGCACTAGGTTAAGGATGACCACTTCCTAGTTTCTATGCCAGTAATGAGCAGGTAGTGGTTTCCAGGTCAGTAGGTTCCAAAGGTTCCTAGTTGCCAGTTAGTAGGCTAGCAGGTACTGATTTTGTAGTTATTAGCTACCAGGTTGCTTTGTAGTATTTCCTAGGCTAATGGTTACTGGTTCCTATGTTCCTGGTTACCCGTGTCCAGGTGACTGTTTCCCAGTAGTTTCGGTTCAGTATTCCATACTTATGACATAAAGCTTTCCAGAAGCTGTCAGGCGATTTCTTAGGAAAAAGTATCCTCTGCCGCCCTCTTGTGGCCTTTTAAAGAATAACACGTCCATCTTCTGTCCGTGGTGCTGAAATGTTAGCCAATGTTGTTTGAATTTGATGGAGACTTGTATGTACCCCAAAGAACCACAAGCAGCCCTGCCCGTTTTGACTGAGTGGATAGAACGTCGGCCTGCTGAGTGAAGGGTCCCCGGCTTGATTCCAGTCTAGGGCGTATACCTTGGTTGCGGGCCCATCCGCAGTAGGGCGTGTGCAGGAGGCAGCTGGTGGATGTTTCTGTCTGATGGATGTTTCTCTGTCTATCCCTCTCCTTCTGTGTCAAAAAATCAAAAAAAAATATTTTTTAATATATTTTATTGATTTTTTGACAGAGAGAAAGGGAGAGGGATAGAGAGTTGGAAACATCGATGAGAGAGAAACATCGATCAGTTGCCTCCTGCACACCCCCTACTGGGGATGTGCCCGCAAGCAAGGTACATGCCGTTGACCGGAATTGAACCCGGGACCCCTCAGTCCTCAGGCTGACGTTCTATCCCCTGAGCCAAACCAGTCAGGCAGGGCCAATAAAAATATTTTTAAGAAAACACAAAGAAAGCAACCAAGAAAGACCACAGAAAACCCTAGAAAATGATGGATGCTGTCCAGGGTGCCATTATTTTTTCCCTGCCCCTGGATGGACTGCGGTCAGGGGTCTGTATTTTGCACCCCTTCCGGTCCCATCCCCGGTAAGGGAGGCCTTGGCTGCTGCAGTGACATGGGGCAGCTGTGCATTCAGTGTGTCAGTCCGTAACCTAGAGGCTGCCATGATTGAAGCAGTCAGTCCTGGGGAGGTCGCCGTTGCCAAGGCAGCCAGTCCCGGACAGGTCACCTTTCCTGAGGCATCCAGTCATCCAGAGGCCGTTGTGATTGCTGCCAGCAGTCCCTTGGATGACCCATTATGGAGGCAGCCATTGTGTGCAGCAAGGTGCAGGGGCATCGGGAGAAGGTGTTGTTCCCGCTGGACTCAGCAGCCCCTGGAGAGGCCTTATTGACTGAGGCAGCCAGTCCCCTGGAGGCTGTCATGATGGATGCAATGAGTAGCCTAGAGGTGGGCATTCCTGAGGCAGTCGTTCCCCTGTAGCTGCTATTATTGATGGCATCAGTAGCAGGGAGGCTGTGATTGTTGATGGCACCTCCAGATGCAGGGTTCTCATGGGAATGTGTTGTTCCCACGAGAAAGAAATTCAATGTGAAGGTTTTTGTGGAAACACAGTGAGTTTTTTAAAAGTATTTTTTATCGATTTCAGAGATGAATGGAGAGGGAGGGAGGGAGGGAGGGAGGGAGGGAGGGAGGGAGAGAAATGGAAAGATAAATTATTAGAGAGGATTCTGAATCAGCTGCCTCCTGTCCCCCTTCCCCCACTAGGGATCGAGCCCACAAGCAGGGTATGTGCCCTGATTGGGAATCGAACCAGGGACCTTTTAGTTTTCAGGTCGTCGCTGTACCCACTGAGCGATAACGGTCAGGGCTACAGTGTGTTCTTGAGCAATATTCATTTGTCCTATTTCCGAAAGGAAGAGAGAAGCCTGAATGATGAGTGATGATCGTCGCTTGGCTGTGTTCCTTGTGCAAGAAGAAAGAGTGACATGTGTTGTCATGTGCTAAGCTGAAGGAATAGGCCCTGGCCAGTGTTGCTCGGCGGTTCAACGTTCGGCAGGCCAGGGAAGTCGCTGTCGGGATTCTTGGTCCAGAGCACCTATGTGGGATGCATGTTTCATCGCCTGCCCTGGCCTGGGCTCCTGTGGGAGCCAAAGATGCATGTGTCTGTTGCATACTCATGTGTGCTTTTTTTCTCTCTCTCTCTCTCTCTCTCTCTCTCTCTCTCTGTCTCTCCCCTCTCTCTCTCTCTCTCTCTCTCTCTCTCTCTCTCTCTCCTCCCGCTCCCTCCCTTCCATGCTCTCTAAAGAAATGAATGTTGAAAACATCTCCTCTGTAAAGAATTAAGCAAAGCATACATACGAATAAAGTACAAAGAGGGAAAATAGTTGGAGCGTGTGGAAAAGCACCATATCCTCCAAGAAAGGCACCATGATGAGCAGAGCATTCAGCTCCGTTGATGTTTTTCCACGCAATGTGTGTATAAGATAAAAATGAAAGGTTCGAGTGTCCCTCAGCTGCGAAGTTCCTGACACAACATGACGAAGTCACTGTAGCAGGGTCCTTGCAGGGTCTCCCAAGTGAGCACGTCAGGGGAGAGGCTCTCGGGGGCGAGGCCTGGAGGAGCAGGGGTAAGTGAGGTGTGAAGGAGGTGGGAAATGGACAGAGGAGAGTCCTGCAGGTGTTCCTGTCTACTGCGTGTTGTCGCCGCTCCCAGAGGGCCCCCCCCCCCCCCCACTGAGAAGGTGCGAGCAGACTGAGCTGGTGTCGGTGACTGAGGGACACACAGACCTGGGGACACACAGAGCGAGGGCCAGACAGAGCATGGAGTCCGCAGTGGCCAGGAGAGGTGACATTCGGGAACATGTGTCCAGTGTGCTGGTTCCTCGTACCCTCCTGTAGGTACCTTGTCAGTGTTTTTTGACTCCAGAACCGTGTATTTCATTTCCCCCCCCACACACACAGCCCCTACTTGATGGTGACTGTGTCCAAGACATCAGACCTGTTTGGACATCCATGTACAGAAGAGTTGTTTTGAAAGTGGTGTCCAAGTTGTTTTATGTAGTTCTGATCTGCCAAATCCATGAGAGCGAAGCAGTTATGTGTTTGATGTATTCTACATTTGCATTCTAGATAGATTTTATTTTAGCAAATGACATTTGTCATACCAAGCTGCCTTTGTAAGTGTCATGAAATGAGCATGTTAAAAACTTTGTAAGTGTGGATGTTTTCCTTGGCCAATGTTTAGAAAGTTGGTCAGTATGAGTGTGCATCGCTGCCCACTGAAGTGTTGGGGGTCACGTGTTGTGAGGCAAGCGGAATATTTGGGAGCTCCATGACTGTCCCCATTGTTGAGACAGCCTGCATGGTTGTTCCTTCATTGTATGTTATGAAGCACTAGGCAGAAGGTCGAAGTCGAGTTGTGCCGGGGTCCAGGCCCAGCGGTTCAGGGGCCCGCGAAGGCATGGACGGCATGGGCGAAGAATGAAGGGCACGGAGACAGCATTGAGCTGACCAGCATCCTCAGGTTCTGTGTTTATGGGCCTGTTCCAGGTGTGTTTCTCGTATTTGATTCTATAAGCATGCATCCATAGTTCCATCACGGTATGTTTTGTTTCTTCCTTTGACCTGTTGAAGTTTCTTGTGTGACATTTCCAGTTTCTTATGTGAGCTTTGCCCCAAATCTCCTTTCTGTTTAGCTCTGCGGGTTTTAATGTTATTTATTGTCTCTCTTTGTCCATTGTATTGTCAAGGTTAGTGTGTGTGTTCTATGATCAGGGCTAGCTTGTTATTTGTATTGTATGGTTGCTATTGTATTGCTGCAGTGTAAAGGGCTAAGGCCAAAGCGGAAGGAGGTTTTCGTATTGTGTGTCGTAAGTCCAGGTTGTGTAGGTTCAGCATGTATGTTGTTAGGTATGGTGACGAACGACGTGCCTGGTAGTTTGTTGAAGTGTTTGTGGTTGCCTAGGTCGCGTCAGAGTGTGGTTTTGGGTGGTGTTTTGATGTTGTTGTGTTTTTCATGTTGCGAGTTGTTTGTGATTGACTTGTTGAAAACAGTGAGACTTTGTGTATGTAGTGATGCAGGTATGTCTCTGTCCCTTTCCGTGTTGCAGCCTTTGAAGAAGCTGTCGGTGAGAGGTTGCAAGTTGCAGATGTGTTAAAAAGCATATTGTATTGATGTTTCACGTCGAGGCAAGAAGAGGGCTAGAGAGTGCGAAACATGGATGAGAGGGCAAGATGCATGAGCTGCCTCTTGTGCATCCCGTCCTGGGTATGTGGCTGCAAGGCAGGTCGATGGCCCTGCCGGCTCCATGGTTCGGGTGGTGCCTGTGTGGGAGGCTGAGAGTGAGGTTGTGTGCGCTTGCAGGATGTGAGGAGAGTCCCCCCCCCCCCCCCCGAGGTGTGATGCGGGAGGTGCCGTAGCGTCCCGGAGGAGTGTTGGGGTCCTAGGTGCGGCGGCTGAGGCTTGGGTCCCATTTGTTGGTGTGAGTTTTGTGTGTGAGGCGGGAGGCAGAGGCACCCCGTGCGTGTGTCCTGTGTGTGGTTGTGTCCTGAGCCGTTTTGTGTGTGGCATTGGGCAGGTTGAGTGAAGGCTGTGGTCGAAAGGATGTGTTTGAGGTGTCCCCCTATGTCCCCGTGAGTCGTCTTTGGGCTGTGACGCTAGGTCCGATGTTGGTGTTTGTGGGGTTTTGTTGTGAATTCAGTGCCGAGGAAAGGGTGGACACCTGGGTGTGTATTTGAAGCTTGTGAGTTTGTCAAGAGTGGCGAAGGAGCTTGTGGATGTGAACGTTGCCTGGAGCGTTGCCAAGGTGGGTGTGAATGTGTTGTGGCCGTGTTTTTTGAGTGTGCATGTTGGTGTGCAAGTGTTGTTGAAGTTCGGAAGGAAGGTGTCCTTGTCCCCCATGTGTTCCTAAGGTCTGTGCGTGGCGATCGGTGGTTTTAGGAGGGGCATGCGATCGTGAAGGAAGGCGTCCTGTTTCGGTGTGAAGGCTTTCTAAGAGGAGCGTGTGGAGCCCCCCTGAAGCATCCATGTTGTGTAGAAAATGGTGTTTTCAATGTTTAGGCCGGTATGTGTGGGTTGTGTGCATGCTTGCTGGGTTCCATGATAAGGAAAAGAAGAGTCCTGCCATTTGAGAGAGGTCATTGAACGTTGTGCAGACGAAGCGATGAGTGCCGGTGTGAGGCCAAGTGTTGGGTGGAGGTGTGCAAGTGCCAGCACCTAGGGCCCTTGAAGACCTTGGCAAGGGCCCCGGAAAAAGCTCCTATTGGGGAGAGAAAGAGGGTCAGAGAGTGTCCATACGGGAAAGTTTGTGTGCGATGTGAGGCCGAATTTGAGAGACATTTTCGTGTGGGCCCGCGTGTGACGAATGTAATTCCATCTGTGTAAGCGTTGCTTGGTTTTTGTCTGTTTTCGTAATGGAACAGCCTAGAAGTTTTATGGAATGATGCGAAAGCATGTCTGGATTGTGCCTGATGAGGAAGATGTGTCCTTGGATGATTTTCATGGACATGCCTTGTCCAGAAGTGTTTTTGGGTCCCGGACACAGTAGGTGACGGAAAGGTGTTTTGCAGCGTGAACGTTTCCCAACGGTAGAGGTGCGGTGGCCACTCGTGATCCTTTGGTGCGGCCATAGTTTTGAGGAGGCAGCACGTGGTGCAGGCTGAAGAGCAGCCTTGTGGAGCTGAGCCGTTCCTCGTGAGTGTCCTGAAGCGCCTGGTCCCCTTGCAGCGTGTGTGGAGCAGAGCGTAGGCTTTGTGGCTCGTTGTTGCCGCCATGAATGTGGTGAGATAGAAAGCAGGCATGCTTGGGTGTGGGCATGGTGATGGGTTCGAGTGTGTGGGTGTGTGTGCGAGGTTCCCCGTGTGATTGTCAGTGAAGGGCATGTGTGTGGGCTTGTGGTTTGTCCCCCTGTGAGTGCAGGAGGCAAGTGATTGTGTAGGTGTCTCCAGGAGGCAAGTGATTGTGTAGGTGTCTCCCTGCGGTGGATGTGTGTATGTGTGTTTTGTGTGGTTTATGCCCGTGTTGCAGGATTTGGGAAAGATGCGAGAAGAAAGTCTCCTTGTTTGTGGATGAAGCCAAGCCAAGGGGGTCATTGCTCGAGTGTTGTATTTTGTTGAAAGAAGGTCCCGTGAAGTGTTTCTGCAAAGCCAAAAGGCTTTCCATGTTGTTGCCTGTGGGCCATTGCATTCCAGGAAGGGAGGGCAAGGTTAAGATTTGCGTTTGTGGTTGTTTGCGGCCTGGCGCGTGAGAAGGCGGCGATTTGTCCAGGAGCCATGTTGTGTTGAGTCCTTTGGAAGCGTTTTTTTTTGTTTGGAGTGGCAGGAGAGCAGGTCGGAGCAGCCCAGAGGAAAGGACGCTGCGTGTGAGAGCCTCGGTGCGTCGAAGCGACCGTGTGCCGCCCTCTTGTGGGCACGGTAGGGAAGCACACCGTGCCTCTGTCGTTGCTGCAATGTGAGGTCCCAGGCCATGTGTGTTGAAAAAAGGCCGTGAAGAAATGTCCGAAAGCGTTGTAGGCTGTCCAGGAGGCTACGATTTTGTGGTTGAACGGAGTGACGTGTCGGGTGTCGATGTGTGAGGTGTTTGTGGCCAGACAGGCCTGCAGAGGGAGGACTCGGAGAGCGCCGCCCTGGGCTGGCGAGCAGGCGCGTGGAGGATGTGCGTCGTTCCCCTGTCGCAGGCACGGTGGAGGCCATGAGTGTTTGTCCAGGAGGCGGCGATGGCGGAGCGTGCCGTCGGTCGTTGGGGTGTTTGGTGTATTTGGAGAAGCTCTTCTTGCCGCCATGGTCCCAGAGAGGTGAGCGTTGTTGAGGCCGCGTGTGACGTGGAGGCCGGTGTGATGGAGGCAGGCCTCTGTGACCGTGTGTCAGGTGCAGATTTCGTGTGGTTTTTCAAGAAAGCAGGGAGTGCGGGTTGTAGCAGGTGTGTGTGTGTGAAGCGGCTGCAGCGAGCAGCATGGGTTCGTGCCGGTGTTGTGTGTGAAAGATGTGAGTTTGTAAGGCTTCCCAGGCACCGTGAGCGGAAATCCAGATGCCTCGGTGCGCGTGTTTTTGTCCCGTGGCATGCGTAGGCATTGCCGTTGAAGTGGCGATTGCGGTCCAGTAGGACGGTTGTGTTGTTTTCCCCACGCTAAGTGTGACTTTGATGAGCACGCATCCGTGTGTCCTGGTCTGAATGGTGTGAATTGTTGTGAATTGTTTGTGAATGTTGTGAATTGTTTGAACGGCAAGGTGAGCGTGTTTGAAGGCCTGTGGGGCCAGAGAAGCCTTGTTTGTTGCCAGGTCCATGTGTGTGTGATGTATTTTTGTTGCCTTCCTTGTGCGAGCAGGACGCTTTTGAAAGCAGAATATTTTTTGAAAGCACAGGCGTTGAGAATGACTGTGTTCCTTGGTGATAGGATTGCGTTTGGCATAGGCACGTCACTGCTTGTCCAGTAGGTGGAGCCAAGACCTAGGCTAGGTGAGGAGGCGTGAGTGAGTGTGTGTGTGTGTGTGTGTGTGTGTGTGTGTGTTGGTGTTGGAGAGATTTGGTTGTGATCATTCGTGCAGGATGTGAGGCCCCTGAGTGTTCGGTGAGGGCAGAGGTGGCCGTATGTAGCGGGTGTGTGAAAGGGGGGAATGAATTCCCCGGTCAGGCAGAAAGTGTTGTAGGCAGTGTGGAGGTGTGTGTTGAAGAAGTGCAGAGTGGCAGGTGGGGAGAGTGGCCAGGGTGCCAGCGGGTTCCTTTTTTGTGCGTCGTGTGAAGGGTGCCGATGGTGGTGGGTGCTCTTCCCCGTGCTGGGTCCATATTGCCTTTGGAGTTTGTTTTCCGTCGGTAGTGCAGTGGTG
The DNA here is from genome assembly GCF_028538775.1 of Myotis yumanensis. NCBI lineage: Eukaryota > Metazoa > Chordata > Mammalia > Chiroptera > Vespertilionidae > Myotis > Myotis yumanensis. Next base: position 41,673 of record NW_027223773.1, on the reverse strand, counting down.
GCGAAGGTGTGATGTTGGGGGCCAGATGGAAGGTGGGAAGGTCCTTGCACCTGAAGGGGCTAGCAAGGCTGGCACCGTTGCGCACACAGTTTTCCCAGAGTTGTTTGTCTGGCGGTTGTCAGTAGAATGCCAGCAAGCTTTGTGGCATGGGAACAGGCTTTCCTGGCTTACCCAGAAGTGTGCAAGTATTTCCTGAGATGTGCTGTGCTGAGAACTTGTCCTGCTGTGTGTGTCCCTTGGAGATGAAGAGGAACCAAGAATACATTGGTGTTGACAGAGCTCGCCTTCAGTGTGTTGTGTCGAAATAGGATTGTGTGGCTGATGCAATGGTTTGAGTGTGTGGACGCAAGGGTCCACCTGCTGACCTGAGCAGCTCAGGAGAGGCCTGCATGGCAGTTTTGCCAACGTGGAGACCTAAGGTCACCGGAAAGGATGGTGCGAAATGCAACCTGAAGTCCAAGCAGTGATGGTGGGCAGTTCCGTTGTAAGACGATATCTTCACTGATCAGGTCCAGCTTTATCCTAAGTGAGCCTCCCTGTGTTTTTGCCTGTAAGAGAACATGTTTTTGTGATATGTGGGTCACTTGTGACTTCCCTCTGTATGGAACCCTTGGGGTACAATTTTGTGTGGTGGGCCCAGGACAGATGGCTGAGATTGTTTCCTTTGTCCTGTTCCTTGTTCGTGCACCCACTTAAGTATGTGTCCATCCTTTTCCTTTTTCTCCTATCCCAGAGGTTTCCCCGGTTGGCTTCATGCCACCTGGTTCCATGTGTCCCCCATGAATGTCATGTATCCCTATGGATGGAACCGTGCCATTGTCCGGAGCACTATGTGCATTCGTTGAGGTTCCGCTTCCCGGCCTCTGTGGACAGTTATGCTCCAATAAAGTCACAACAATTCTGTCTAGGTTTCCATGGTATTTTTACGTGAAGAAGTTGATGGAGGGCACTGGGGTCCTCCCGACCCCACTGTCGTGTATTTCTTTGTTTTCTCCATTCCCACGTCCCTGCCTCAGGCCGGCTGAACCGTGTCAGGCTGGCCCTGACCGTGTGACATGCGTGTGAGAGGTGACAGGCCAAGTTGTTTTGGTTGATTTTTGTTTGTGACATGGCATTGAAGTCCATCCCATGAATATGAACAGTAGAAGTGTTTTTTTTTGGTATGGTTGCAAGTCTCGAAAAGTGTGTGTATGTCATCTGGCCCCAGAGTGGAGTTGGGTTTTTTGCCAATGTTGACACGGAACGGTAAGGTGTCCAGTTTGGCCATCCGTGCCCCTAGTAAGTCCTGGGCTGCAAGGTTGACCTTGCCTTGGGCCCAGTGAGGTTTCCCCGCCCCCCCTAGTTCGCTGTGGGCTTTGTTGATTTGCACGTGAATGCAGGGCTCGGTTGTTTTGTTTTTGTGAATGTTGACCTTTGCAGGCTATTTGCATTTGTTTGGTGTGATGCAAATTTGAGTGTTGGCGTTGCCTTGTGTGATGGAGATGCGATGCGAGCGCCCCCCCGGCTTGTTTGTGTTGTGGCCATGTCCCTTGTTCTAGCGTCTGCCACGTTTTTTTTTTGTTGGAGCCCAATGTTCCGAAATGCGTCTGCTTGGCTGCATGCCCCCCGAAATGGTTGTTTGAGTAGGACTACTTGTCCGCTGAGCCGGTGTTGAGGAAAAAGGTGTGTTGTCATTCGTCATGTGCCCTGAGGCCCGCGGTCCCCCCGTCCATTGTGCTGTGGCTTCTTTTTGGTCCCCCCCAGCCGTTTGTGTTTTCAGCGAGGCCAGCAGTCCCCCATGGTTCGAGGATCCTGTTTTGTGGAGGGTTGGCTTGTGGGCGGGCCATGGAACGGTGCGATGGGTGAGGTGTCCAAGGCTTGGTGTGTGAGTGGTTGAGGCAAGGCTGGGGTTCCCCGTTGAAGCACGGGACGGTGTTTTAGTGTGGTTGTGGGGTGAGGTTGTTGGGCCACGGGAGGAGGGAGGGAGGGAGGGTGGGTGGGTGTCGTTTCCCCCCTGGTGTGCCCCCGTGTCCATGCAGGGTTGAGTTTGTGAGCTCACGGCTTGGTGGGCAGGTGTTTGAGCATTTCGGGTGAGTCCCTGTGATGGGGTGGGTGTTGGATGTGAAGTTTGTGGCATGAATGGGTGCCTGGGATGGGAGAAGCTGGCATTGTTATGGGTTGGCTCAAGGCGATAGACCACCGACTGAGAATTTAAATTTGAAAGCCTTTTTATTAATCTGGCCAGTTGACCACAGCCCGTAGCTTCCCCTTCTGGGAAGCCTCGCGGCATGTGGCCCAGAGCAAGTGTGCATTATGATTTTTATAGGCAAACAGTGTTCCCTTAGAAGCTCACAGAAAGTTCCTAAGCACCAAGGGGGGGGGGGGGGGGGGGGAAACAGAGTGACAGCTGACTGGTCTAAGACAATCTAGTCATTTTTCTTCCATGGTTCCTAATCCTGCGACCCCCCTCCGTACGTCAGTCCCTCCTCCCAGCACATCCATAATCCTTGTTCCTATCCTGGCTGCAGGGTTTTGTCCTTTTTTTGTGTGTGAGCGTAGGTGGTTGTGACATGTGGTTGTCCTTTTGAAGTTGTGCTTGTGGGTCCCCCCGAGGGCTTATCCCCGGCCCCGTGGTTGGGATCCGAAGTGCGTGTGTTGTGATTGTTTGAATGGTTCCACCTGAAGTGTCCTGCAGCCACGTCCGTTTATGTATTTATTTTTTCCCTCGCGTCGAGGTTTGGTTCCGTTTTTTTTGTCCGTCCTCCCTGTGGACGCAAGGGGCCCCAGGCTGACCTGACGAGGTGAGGAGAGGCCCGCTTGGCCATTTTTCAGATCGGTAGCCCGAAAGTCCCCGGCAAGGATGGTGTGACGTGAAACCTTAAGTCCAAGCAGTGATGGTGGGCAGTTCCATTGTAAGCCGATATGTTCACTGGTCAGTTGAACCTTGACCTTCCCTGAGCCTATGTGTGTTTTTGGCTGTCTGATGACCTAGCCTTGAAATGTGTGTGTAAGTTGTGATTTCCCTGTCTGTGGAGGCCTTGGGGAGCAGCCAGGTACGCTAGGCCAGGACAGATGCCTGAGATGGTTTCCTTTGTCTTGTTGATTGTTCCCGCCCCCACCTAAGTAGGTGTCCATCCTGTTCTTTTTTATGGTCTCCCAGAGGTTTCCCCGCTTCGCGTTGTCCCACCTGCTTCCATCTGTCCCTCATGAATGCCATGCATCCATAGGGATGTCACCGTGCCATTTTCCGGCGCACTATCTCCATGTGCTGAGGTTGTGCTTCCCGGCCTCCGTGGACAGTTTGGGTGCCATGAAGTCACCCAAATTCTTGCCAGGGTTGAGTGGTTTTTTACGTGTAGATCCCCATGTGGTAGACAGGTGTGCATTTCCAGTTGTGCACGGAGGTGTCGTGTGATTTTGAATGTGTGAACCAAGTTGTTTTGTTTGGAGAGAACAAGGGCAGCCCGGGGTGGCAAGTGGTCGAGAGGAGTTTTGAGGATGTGGAAGGAGGCAGCGGCTGTGGGGGTGGAGGTGAGAGGGGGGGGCTGCGTGGGAAGGAGTTGTGGCGTGTGCTTCCGAGGCCAAGTCGTGGTGTTGGGTGTGACGAGAAGGTCCTCGAGGTGAGCCGTGAGGCGGATGTGAGTGTCCGTTGGAACGTGCCAGTGGTAGGGCGTGTCGGTGAGAGGTGAGGGTTGGTGTGGGGCTCCGTTTTGGGGCCATTTTGTGAGCAGCTTGTGCCGTTTTTGGGTGCAGTCAGGCTGTGAGCGATGAGGCCGTGAGAGAGGTGTCGTTGAAGTGGTTTGTTTTGGAAGTGATGTGTGTGCGTTTTCGTTTGTGAGCGGTTGAGCGGTGCGTGTCACGGTCCGTAGGGTAGGTGTGAGGTGTTCCAGAAAAGCGGCCAAGAGAAGCCAGAGGCCCGGGTGAATGGGAAAGAAAAGGAGCCGTCTGTTTGCATTGTCGGGCGAGCACCAGTGGCTCCCAAGGTGGGGCCATGGAATGTCGCCCCTCCAGGGAGGGAGGGGCATGTTTTTTTGGAGGCGTTTGTGGAGGGCGGGAGGGGGCCGAGGTGAGGAAGTGTCGGCCGCAGGGATCCCGAAGGCCTTCCAGTGAGGAAGTGTCCTCCGCAGGGGGCGAGCAGGGTATTGAGGAAGAAGGTGGTGTGTGTGTGGGGGTCTGTGGATCGAGGTCGAAGAAGCCGGCGTGTGCCCCTGGGCAGGTGATGTGTGAGACATGGCAGGGGCAGTCCATTGTCTGATGGCATGTGTGCAAGTATCCGATCGTGGGGTCTCTCCGACCTCCTAGTAGGCATCGGCCAGTGTGTCTGTGCTTGTTGATGCTGAGAGAGAGAGAGAGAGAGAGAGGCGTTGTGTGAAGGTGTCCTTTTCTTGAGTGCGTTTTGTGTGTTAAGCGTTTTGTATCGTTGGGGAAGGAAGTGCGTGCCCTCCGTGTGTGGCGTGTGGTTTTGTGGTGCAGGCAGTGTCGTGTGTCCTGGAGGAGAAGGCATCCGTTTGGCAAGGCCCAGAGAAGAGACCATGGTCGATTTTTGGTAGAAATGTGTTATCAAGGCGTTGTTTGTGAGCGCTGGGGTTCCCTGGGGCGAAAGGTGGATGGGCCATTGTGGAGGAGATGAGGGTGGAGGCGTGCGGGTGCCCGCAGGCACGGGCGTGTGGGTGTGGCTGGGGAGAGGGCAGGCGAGGGTGGTGTGTGGCTGGAAGCGGTGCCGTTTTGGACGTGATGAGGTTTTGCATGGGGAGGAAGGGTGAGGTTTGCGAGGGTGCAGCGGTGGCGTGGGTTGTGTGGGCCGGAGCCCGTCCGTTGCGGCAAGGTGCGTGCGGGCCGGGAGAGCGGGCCGAAGTCGGTGCGCGCGTGTGAGTCCCGACGGCAGGGACGTTTGCGAGGAGCCAAGGCAGGTGAGGTGTTTGAGTGACGCGAGGAAGACGAAGGTTGTGTGGTGTGTGGGCAGGACAGGCGGCGAAGGGAACGGTGTGGTCCAGTCGGGGTAGGGCGTGTTAAGCGGCGCCCGTTGAGGCGGGAGCCTAGATGAAGATGGGCAGGTGCGGCGGGGCCAGGGAAACGCGACCGTGTCGGAGCGAGGAGGCGCGTGTCCCAGGCGCGGAAACCGTTTGTTAGTAGCAGGGGACGCATGGTGTTGTTTGCGCTGAGAGGGCAGGTCGTGTGCAGGTCTCCCCGCAGGTGAGTGTCCCGCTGAGGCAAGGGAGGCCGTGCGAGGCGGCCGTTGTCCCCCAGGCGGAGGGCTCGGTGCCGTTTTGCCGGCTGGAGCCCTGGCGTCGGTGGCGTTTGTGCCGAAGTGAGTTTTGAGGCGATGTGAGTGTGGGCAGCCATTTTGCCGAAGGGCACTCTGGAGCGATGCGATCGGAATGTGTCCCCTGCGGGTATGCGCGCGGAAGTCTCCGCCCCGAAAAGTTCCCGCCGTTGGAAATCCCGCCCAAAGCGGTTTAAAAGGCGGCGACTCCCCTGCCTGGTTTTAGTAGGCATCGCGGCCGAGCCACGCTGTGTGCAGCTGTTGCAACGGATGTTGACCGCGCAAGCAGCATGTCGTCTTGCGTGCGTTGTTCGTGGGGCAAGCTGCGGTGTGGCGATTTTGTGTTTCCGTTGGTGCGGGAGCGGGCGCACGTGGTGTTTTTGGGCGCTTCCTTGCGCAGGCGGTGGCGTTTTTGGAGCGTGGTTTCCGTGGGTGGTGAGGGAGAGGCGTGTTTGGACGTGTGTGTGTGGCGGGTGCGTGGCGGGTGCGTGGCGGAGCATGTAGGCGGGCGGTGCGTGCCGTGTTGGCGTCCAAGCGTGTTTGTGATCCGAGCAGGATGTTGTCCGGCCCGGGAGACTGTCCGTTCGTCCTCCGTTGTGTGTGTGCGCCAGTGTCCTTCCCGTAGTGGCATCGTAAGAGCGTGTGAGGATGGTTTTCTGAAAGGTCTTTTCGAGTTTTTATTTTGTTTCCGCAGGTTTTCGTCCCTGCGTCCCTTCCTCTGTGCCTGCGGGTCCAAGATGTTCCATGTGAGAAGGTCGCGGGCAGGCCGATGTCCCCGTTGGCCGTTGGGTGTGATGTCAGAGGCCAGGTGGGTGCCGTGTCAGTGTTCTTGCAGTAGGTTTTGATGGGGGAAGGAAGGAAGGAAGGAAGGAAGGAAGGAAGGAAGGAAGGAAGGAAGGAGGGAGGGAGGGAGGGAGGGAGGGAGGGAGGGAGGGGAGCAGAGAAAGGCAGATGGATGAGAGAGATTGAATTTTGATTGTGAATGTTGCCGAGTTGTATTGTGTTGCATGTGTTTGTTTTTCATGGCGGTAGGTGGGAGCCTTCGGTCGGTCCGATGCAGGCGGTGTGTCTGTGTGAGTGTGTGTGGGGTCCTCCCGGCACATTGGGTGTGGGGAGGATGGGTGTCGGTGCGTGTGTGCCGTGATGCTTGGCGATGTTGGGTTTTTAGGGTCGTGGTCCGGTGCCATTGTTTGGAGAGGACTCTGTGGGCAGTCGCGGCGGAGCGGCGGAGGTGGTGGTGAGTCGTGAGAGTCGTGTGTTGGGTGCCGTGCCTGCGTGTGAGGGTGTCCCCCGCCTCCCCGCCCCGCTCTCCTCAACTCCCCGCCGCCTCTCCCCGCCCCGCCCTTCACCTCTCGGGCCTGGGGGGGGGGGTCGCACCAACAGTGTACGTGTCGTGGTTCGGTTCCCTTCCCAATGTGCGTGTTGAAGGCTGCCGTCGACATGTCTGTTGCTTCTTTTTTTCAGGGCACGTCCTGCAAGGAAGGTGGCCGTTCCCGTTTGGCTATCCACGGGAGGACATTGTTCTTTGGAGCCTCCCCGTGCGGTGACCCAGCGTGTCTTTGGTTGGAGGTGTCTGTTCCGTGAAGAGGTGAGCAGGTGTTGTGCTTGAGAAGGGTGAGCGGCGGGTCGGCGACGGGAGGTTCCGAGAGCAGGAGCGTTTGCCGAGGCGGCCACGTCGTGTCTCGGATGCGTTGAGCGTGACGGTGTTGTTGTGGAGCCACCTTTGCGAGCCCAAGACCCCCGAGTGTGAGTGTGGTGAGGTCTTCCAGAGCAAGTGAGGATTTCTGGAGGCGGCCAGCGAATGTAGTGACAGCACCCTGCCCAAGCAGCGGCTGAAGGGCAGGCAGCGTGTCCCCCAGGATTGTTATTTTATCAGCCGATTGTGTGGAGGCCCCGAGAGAAATGTGTGCTTGAAGTGGCGGTCCTCCCGTGTGGAGGAAAGTGTTTGTGTATCCTGTTTTCAGTCATTTTTTCTCCCCTATTTGGAAGGAGACTTTCGGGCGTTTGGAGCAAGAAGGCCGTTGTGCCGCGAAGGGTGCAGGAGAGCCTATGCGAAGTCCTGTCCTGACGGGAGTCCCTTTGTATGTATGTGTTTTAGGAACGTGCAGCACAGCATGAGCCGTCTGCCCAAGTGTCAGATAGGCAGCCCCACGCAGCCCAGTCCGTTAGGAAGGTTTTTCTCTAGCGAACATCGGCAAGAGTGACAGGTGAGCCCCCGAGGATGCGTTTAGTGTGTTTGTCCTAGAGGCCGTGTCCCGCAGCGGCGTTGAGCGATTCTCATCCCTTGTACGCGTTTGTGGATGCGCACGTGTGCCACGCGGACCCGCTCCAGTCTTGCCGTCCGTTTTTGTCGTTGAAAAGGAAGCAGGGACGTGTTGGTGTTGGGTGTGCCAGAGCAGGAGGTTTCAATTTCGGCGTGTTTGGAGCGTGTGCCGCTCGTGCTTTGCGTGCGGTACCGCACGGGATCCCGTGCGTGGTGTGTTGCGGGGGGCGGAGAGGGTGGGTGAAGGAGGACCCTGTCGTTCCCCCAAGGTTTGCCCTATGCCGCGGAAGTCAGGAATCTTGGAAGTTGGAGTTGTGTGTGTTTCTTTTGGAGAGATAGGATTCGTGTGTGTTTGTGTGTGTGTGTGTGTGTGTGTGTGTGTGTGTGATATGTTTCCCGTGTTGGCACTGATGTCGCGTGACATGGTGCAGTCCTGTAGTATTTGTCCCAAAGAGTGGCCTGGTGTGCTTGGATCGGTTCTGTTCTTCTCTGTCGAGTTGGTTCATGGGGACGATGGTGTGTGTGTTGATGTTTGAGGAGTGCGGTCCAGCTTAAGAGCGTGTCCTTCACCTTCCCGGGTGAGTGTGGGTTCCTTCATCGCCGCAAGGTCGTGCGTTCCCGTTTGTTAGGCCTAGGCGGTGTTTTGTGCCGTTTTTGGAAGCACAGGCCACTGTCTGACATGTGTTGTGTAGGTGGGTCCTCCGAAGCGAGTTTTTCACGTCAGCAGTGGCTCAAGGAGAAGTGTTCACAGGGTATGTCGTGAATGTGTCGTGGGAGTAGGGGTTGCGAAAGGCCGTCCGCGTGGCAGGGGTTCCCGCCCTGCGGGGCAGGAGAGCAAGGGAGTTTCGGACGGGAAAGGAAGGCGGAAGGACCGTGCGGAACGTGAAAGGCCTTTGGGGGAAGCAGGCTCCGGGAGGGCCCTCGCCAGGTTGGGTTTGTGATTTGTATTCCCTGCAGCATCCTTGTTTGTTGTGGTGTGTCGGGTGGCGTTGGAGGGCAGCAGTCCCACGTTGGCGTGAGAGCCCGTGTGCGACGAAGGGAGGGTCAGGCCATGTGAAGAGCTTTTTCTGTAGGCGAGTCACGTGAGACCACGTCTGTTGCTTTTGTGAGACGTGTCTTTTCTCCTCGCCGTCACGCCATGTATTTCTCAAGGTTTCTGGCGGAGGGGGCCATCCATGCACATGGGTTTCTTGTGTGTTCTGTGTTTTTGAGCATTGTCTTTTCTATGGAAGAAGATCAAGTGCCTCTTTGAGTGTCGTCCAAGCTGTCCATGCAGGTTTATCTGCGGAGCATGTCGTTTTTGTGCGGTTTGCTTGGAGGGGTGCCTGTCTGTGTTCCTTTTGGGGTGTGCGAAGGGCCTGCCGTCCGCGGCCGGTCCCTCGTGAAAGCCGCCGCGGTGGCGGAGCTCCAAGGTTTTGGGGGGGCGTGTGATGGATCGCGATGACCCCCCTGTTTTAAGTGCCCGGGGATGTGTGTCGCCCGGACGTCCCCGAAGGAAAGCCCGTGGAACGGTGCGGATGTCCTCGTTGGGACGGTTTTGTTTTTCCACGGTTTTTTCTGCCAGTGATCCATGCACATTGCTTCTCAACATGGACGGCGTGTGTCCCAAGGCCGTGGTATCCATGGGATCTCTAGGGACCTCGTGTGCCATGACTTTTAACTAGGGGCATCTGCATGGAAAAGCGGCAAGGGTGACAGGCCGAACGGAACGGTGCGATGTCGGTGATGTGTATCATGGCCGTTTTTTCCATGAAAGTGTATTGTTTGGATCGTGTTCCAGAGAGGCACGGAGAGGGAGAGGCACGGGACGCAGAGGTTGAACACGGTCTATGTACGTTTCTCACACCTTGACTCGGTGATGGCCGTGCGTACCCGAAGGGTACCCACCTTTGGCTGTCACGGCATCTGGGATAGTGGACGGTGCAGGCCGATGGTCCGTGCAGCGATCCAAAGCGGTGTGCGCCCATGGCAGCGTTTGAAACGGCACGGGCATGTTTTTGAACTTGAGTGATGCAGAGAGGAAGTCCATGTGGGTCGGTTTTGGGAACGGTAAGTCAGCCAAGGATGTGTGTGAATGTTTAGAGGATGGGTGAGCGTTGCCGTTGTAGAACTGTGCAGCGGATAGAAAGGGAGACAATGACTAGGGGCACGACGCACGAGCGTGTCGCGGAGGCAGGCTTTCAGGGGCCACGGCCCGAAGATGTTTTTTCTCTGTGCAGCGTGCCTCCTTGTGGATGGTGGCGGTCTGTGGCGTCAAGAGCCTTGCGGTGTCCACGGGTGCGGTGCCCGTCCCCATGCCGTAGGTGCGATCTGTGTGCCCGTGTGAGTCCCATGTAGGAGCGGAGGCCAGATCCTCCGTAGGTGTGGCTTTCTTCCACGGGCCTGTTTCTGTTTCCCTGTTGCCCTCGTGTCGTGCCGTCTACGCGCATGGGATGCCAGTGTCAGGACCTTTGAAAGGAAAGATAGATGCCTGTCTAATATGTGCATGGCCGTATTTCTTTCAGAGCTGTCATTTTTTCCCATCGTAAAAATAAGTCTTTATGCGAGTGCCCCGCACGTGCGGTGTCGGAGCGTGAGGAGGTCCTATTGTGCAGGAACTCATGTGAGTCCTGGCTTCCACACACGGTTTTTGTCAGATTGATGTTCTTTTGATCCTGCCCGGTCTGTTTTTTAGGCCTGTGTGATGTTTCCATGTGCCTGATTTATTTTTGAAATGTGTGTCAGGGCCATCCATGTCAGTTTTGTGTGTGTGTGCTTTCCATCTTCTGTGCGTCCTACGTCCCCCGTCACCCTAGAGGAGCGGTGCGTTTCGGTCTCGTTCTTGGGCGTGTACGACATCCTCGGAAAGTGTGTGGTGGGAGGCATGCGTCGCCTCCCCCAGAGGGTCCCTCTGTGCAGTCGTGTGCGGTGATAGCCCCCTGCAGGGCAGCCTGTCCGTTCTCCTAGGGTCGTCAGGCAAGGGCAGAGTGTTTCTGTCATCTTGCCGAAATGATGGAAGTAGAGTACAGCATGTCTGCGTTGCTTGGGTTCCCTTCCCGCCGTTTTGGTGTGCAGGTGTTGGACGTAGAGCTGCAGGGAGAGGTGGATCCAGAGGGGGTACGGACAGCTTGAAAGTTGAGTAGAACAGTCCTCGTTGGCAAGGTGACGGGTTGGGGACGGAGTGTCGTTGTTGTGTGTGTGACCTGAGCAGGTGATGCCTCGGTTGGGTTCAGAGTCCCCGAGCAGATGGATGCATCAAGATGTGTAGGAGACGGCACGTTAGTAGGCAACCATCACGGGCAGACGGGCGGCCGGGACGGGGGGCCGTCGCCCCTGTCAGGGAAACGTTGGCGAGAGTGACATTTGGGTGTCTAGGTTGGTGTTTTCCCCAAGAGGGTCGCTTAGCTTTGCAAAGCCATCGTCCCCGCCACCAGTGCCGTGTAGGTAGCCGTGCCGTGTGCCCCATCACTGTCGTAAGGGAGGTCCCTTGAAAGGGTTGACCTTCCTGGAGAAGAGGTTCTTCTTTGCTGCAGTGAGGTTCTTAAAGGAGGTTGAAGTGTTTTAGCTTATGTCAAAGTCCATGGTAGTGACATTGTTCACCTGCAGTCGTCTAGAGTAAGGTATCCCCCAGGCCTGTATTTGTTTGGAGTGTCATGAAGCCTCTGTGTTGGGTGGGTGGGTGGGTGGGTGTTGGAGTGAGTCAGTGAGTGAGTGAGTGAGTGGGTGGGTGGGCGGGTGGGCGGGTGGGTTGGTGAGTGAGTGAGTGAGTGAGTGGGTGGCTGGGTGGGTGGGTGGCTGGTTTGGGCAGGGGCAAGGAATGGGTTTTGTGTGTCTCAAGTTCTGTTCACATGCTGTGTATGGATTCTACTAACAGACATTTTTTTTTTTTTAGGTCTGTGTGTCTTTCCTGGTGGCCCTGTTGTCACGACTGAGGGAGGTTGCTGTTTTCCTGGACGTACCTGTGACTCGTTTTGGAGGGCTCTGCGCACTTGCCGTCCCCTTGCCAGTGTGGAGCAACCTGTGCTGTGCTTGTGATTCCCCAAGAGTCCCCTCATGGTGTGGCTTCCTTAGAGAAGGGAAGCTGTGACCGTGTCCGCTCCTTTCCATGTATCTGTGTTGCTTATGCCTGTGGGGAGCTGACATGTCTCCCCCGGGACCTGCGAGCAGTGTGTTGTTTGTGGGGGGATGTTTTGGTTTCCTATGTTATTGTCCACGAGTGTGTCTACCCACACAGACATACATATATACACCCATACACACACACACACACACACACACACACACACACACACACATATACACACAGACAGAGACATCAAGATGCACATACACATAGTGTTTTGTTTGGGGTCTGAGGACTGTTTATTTTCAAGGGTTTTTGAGGGAGATAGAATAGGCAGAGTGGGAGAGCATTGTCTGAGGTGAGGCCCACGGAGTTGTGTGCGTAGAACATTTCTTTTCAAGTGTGTGTCTTGAGTCCACATGGTGGGGTTGGTTGTCCCCTAGGGTGTGATGATGTTTCTGAGCCCTTGCATGGTCAGCAGCACCGTTTCCCATGCATCCAATGTCCCCTGAAGTCCTCCATCTCATCTCCCCATCAGCCTTTTTTTAGTTGTCGTTCATGCCCCACATTCCATGTCGTGTGCCAGCTGCATGAGGTTGAATGTGTTTGGTCGGGGAAGTATCCATACACCCGTCGCCCCGTGTGAAGGTGGGCCCCATCCTTTCAAGGGTTTGTGTGTTCTGTTGCCCACATCGCACGTTTCTCAGAAGTGAAGCATCGAGGGGGATCCTCTGTGGAGTCACTGTTGGACGGTCTCAAGGTGTTTGGTACGGTTTGTTGGAAGCCATTCACACATATGCCACACAGAACCTCCTTTCTTGTGTCCCACCAGCGTCCCCCCTCCTGCATCGGTCGATACAGTGGTGTCCCTTGCCCCCGTTTCTGTAGAAGTACCCAGTAGGCATCTGTGCACACCTGTCCCATGTCAAGGTTGGGGTATTAATTATAGGGGTTGTAGGATCCTACCCTGTGCTGAGTGGTTTTCCGGATGCCTGTGCAAGTGTGTCCCTGCCTGCACTGTGTCCACTCAACTGGGTTTCAAAAATAGCAGAGCATTCACCTGGTTATGCTTTTTATTGTGGAGGGATGAATGCATTGTCCAGTCGGGTGCCCCCATCCCAGTGGACCCAGTTGCTCACTGTCACGTGTTTGTTGCTCACCTGGGTGACACGTGATCCTGTATTTAGCTGTCCCACATTTGTGACCCTGTCCTCACTGTAGGCTGTTTTGGGCCAGCGTATGTTTGATACAGTTTTTGTGCAATGGTCCTGTGTAGGTGGGAGTCCAAGTGTAGGTCACTCTTGCTTTTGTTTCATGCTGCGCCCTGCTGCCCCAAAAAAAAAGAAACACAAACTTAGTTGCCCCTGTTTACCTGTCAAGTGCCCATGTACTTGTCCTGGTGCCTGAGGAGTGTGGGTCCTTTTTCCAATATCGGTTGAAGGGGTGGGTGGGTTGTCAACCAGGCAGTTGTAGTTGAGGAAAGCGTGCGAGTGAAGAGCCCCCCGCCCCCCGCCCCTTTGAGGAAGGCTCTGAATTGTAGTGCCAGGTGTCTGCTCCACTGGCCTGCTGTGAAAAGTGCAATTCCTATAACTTCGAGGGAAGGGTGGTTTTGTTCTCTGGAGTGTGCATCCACGGGCTAGTTTCCTGCCCCCCCCCCCCCCCCCCCGTGGTGGGCCTGTGGCTGGGGAGTTTCAAGCGGCAACTTGAGGGCCATTTGGAGTGGAGGTAGCATGTTCGTACGGGAAGAGATGGTGCGACTCTGACCTGCTGCCCATGCCTTGTAGAAGGTCGCCAATAGCGGCGGCTGCCTCAAAGGCCCCCCCGCCCCCGCCCCCGCCCCCCCTTTCTGGGCGCCCCGGCTGCAGAGACCCATCAGTAGCTTTCTGTCGCCGCCCACTGTCCAAACCACGGCAAACACGAAAATTCGCGCAGCGCCCCCCCCCCCCCCCCGTGTGCAACCATAGTTTGAAAGGCTGACAGTCAGGTGCGCATCCGCGGGAAAGAAAAAAAAACCACGCAAGAAAAGTGCACATCAGGGTCCTTTATGCCTATGTTCAGCCGAGGCGTGCTGCTCGGACTCGCCCGCCATCACAGAGGCTAGCTGCTGCCAAATGCTGTTTGTCGACCGCCCACATTTCCCCTGGGGTGCCCCTTCCATTTGGAGGTCCTGGCCTGCCGCTGGGACTTTTCACTGACGTGAAATAAAATTGGATGGACCTGACTGAGTCTGTCTCCTGTCAATTTTATCACTTGCATGTGGCCCCTCACCTGCCAGTGTCTGCATGGGTCATGTGGTGGAGTCTACTGCCAAAAGGGAGCCAACATTCCCACCCCATGGTTTCATCTGCGTGCATGCTCGTGGGTCCCTGGTATGTGCAAGCATGAACCCCCCCCCCTTTTGTCTATTCTCTGCGCCATCGTCTCCCCCCCCTTACGTCTTCATCGGATCAATGAGTGCCGCTGAAAGTCTCCCGACACCGGCAGTGCTCTGTGCTGTTGTCTAACAGAGGGACTACCTGTTGGTCCAGCCCCTCACTCTCCGCAAATCGTCCCTCTTCTTTCCTGGCTCCCCCCTTTTTCGCTCAATCTTGTACCCGCGCCCATTCAGTGCGCCCCCCTGATGTAGTGCCCTTCCCCTCACCGATGAGTGTCCCATGTGTGCACTTTGGGGTGTTCTTGAAGCCTGTACGCCCCTGAAAGAAATCAAGGCTGTGTTTTCAAGCCCACTGAGTCTACTTTTGTGTGCCCACACCCACCCCTTTTTGCCCCCAGGGGATGCAGAGCATGGCCCATGTGGTAGACCCGCCTCTGTGTGAGAAGAATCATGAGGATGGACTTGTGACCCCTCCCAAGACCGTTGTCTTCCACTGCCCCCACCCCATTTTGTGTGTCTCATTAGCCTTTGTGTGTTGCTGGGCGGATCTTGGCACCCTGTGTGGACAAGTATGAACCCCGTCTTCTTGGTTCATTCTACCACTGTCGTGTGCTGCCATCCATGACAGCACAGCTGTGTGCGTGTCCCCCTCCCCAAATGGTTTTCTCAAAGGTTTTCCCTCAGCCCAAGGCTGCCCTGTGATCCCCACCGCTATCACTGTGACGTCCCCAGTGGTTTCTGACGGGGTCATGTGCTGCTGTCTTCCCAATCCCGGAGCCTGTGGTCCAGTTTCCTGGAGGTTTTTCCCCATTATCCTACCTGCACCTCAGCCACAGCTCCTGTGTCTTTTGCCTTGTGCTTGCTGCTCTTGGATCATTTTCCCTAGTGTCCACCCTTAGACAGCATCTTGTCCCCAATGTCCAGTGGAGTCCCGGAGCCAAAGTCCATAGGCTTGTGGGGACAGGCACAAGGACAGGGACAGGCAAGCAAGTGAGCGCGGCACAAGCTGGGGCAAGGGGTTCAGGGGAGGTACATGCAGACCAAGGGATTGGTGTGAGGACAGGCTGCGAGTGGCAGGGCACAGTCTTGGGGTGTGTTGAGTCCAGGGTGCCCTTCCCAGTCTCTTGGGAATGGAGGCTGCCACTCAGCCCACTGCTTCCAGGGTGTGCTCCAGCATGGTCATGTGTCCCTGTGCCCTTCCGCATCCATGGTTGTGGGTGATGGTGGCCAGTTGTGCCTCTGGGTGTGCTATCCATGGAAGTTGTCTCCCTCCAGTGTGGTTTCCATTTGCTTGGCTGAAGCTGCGTCTTCAGGCTTTCTGGAGGCTTCTTTCCTGTCAGGGGGAAAGGGATGGGCCTTGCTCACCAGGTTTGCCCCCAGGATTTCCACACAACCTTTCACCTTGGTGCCCTGTGCCTTTCTGATAGACAGCCATTCCTGGGTTCCCCACAGCAGTTTGTGACAAGGCTGTGCATGTCCCCTTTTCCAACGTCAGCTTGTGTCTGCCCAAAAAGCAACCCAGTGGCCTTCCTGTCCCCCTGGAGCCTTGGAGCTCCGTCAGCCCCCCATGTTTCTGTGGCCAGCTCCCACGACTCACCTCTGCCTCTGTTTTCCTGAATGCTCTGCCTCTGTTCCCAGCAGATGGCATGTCCTTTCTCACCACCCTCCACAATCCTGTTGGACTGAGCATGGCCATGGTGAGCTCCCACCAACGCCTCCCAGTGGCCTTGTCTTCTCTTGCAAATCCCATGGCCTTTTCTGGGGAGCAGTCATTCTTCTGCTGTCACCCTAGGGATGCTGGGTGCTCTTCCTCTGGAACACAGTGTGCTGGACTCGCCTCCTCCCTGGGCCTTCCCCCTGTATCCTGTGACGGAGACTTGCAGTGTCCCTCCCATCTCCCCCAATAGGCACAACATGTTTAGCTGCCTCCTTCCCTCCATGGTGGCTCCTGCTCTCGTGCTGCAGTGTCGCCGCCATGCACGTAGCTGCCATGGCTGCCCATTGGCCCTCTCTGTGCTCATGAACAGGCACTCACGTCCTTGCTCAGCAGGGCATGGAGCTCAAGTCAGCAATTGCATGGCCCTCCCCTCGTGAGATGGCCCTTCCGAGCAAGTCAGTTCATGGTCCCCCTCTGCCAGGTGTGCTTTTAGCCCTAGGACTTGGCTCACCTGTCTATTCAAAGGAGTCAGCGTCATCCGTGCAGGTTGCTTGTCCACAGTTGTCGTGGTTGTCGTCATCAAGGTCATCTTGGATCCTGGCATAGTTCCCGCTGGGTGCCGCGCATGATCTGGTCTCCCTGGCCATCTGGTGTCTGCATTCTCATAGGTCTCCTATGGAGCGAGTATGGTTTCTGCCTGCTGTGCCTGCACATGTTTGCGAGCCCGACAGCTTTCTGCAGGAAGTCAGGGAGGTGTGCACTTGCCTTGCCCCCGCTCTGTCTGCTGGTGCTGGTTCCAGGACGTGTTCCCCTGCTGGGCCCCTCCAGGTCACAGTTGCTGTTCCCCTCATGGGGCTGCTGGGACATGTTTTTCTGCACTGGTAGCCCATGTCACCATCGCATCCCCTGGGAGTGTTCTGCCTGCAGGTGCACAGCCCGTAGTGAGTGGGGTGGGTACTGGAAAATGTTGTTAGGGGGCATCGAGGGCAGCATGCATGGGGAACACTTGTGGAGTGTGTGGGGGAGCATTGGGGGCTCATGACTTACTTGTTTGGTAGGCTTTCCTCCTCCGCGTCTGGTGCTAGGGACGGCTTCCCTGGTCCTCCACATGGGTCTCTCAGGTCATAGCCCACACATGGGCTCCCCGCGTAGGGGGTGTGCGGTGTCAGTGCTGGCAGTCTTTGTCTCCAGTGGCCTCATGGGTGCCATCTGGAAGAGCGCGGTCGGTGTTGCTGCCCGAGGCCTTGTGTTTCCAGACCCTCACATGCATTGTCCGTGGTATTCCCCCATCTGTACCTGTTTTTATCATCGAGTGATGTGCCGCTTTGTCATCTGCAAAGCAGGTTCGTGTGCCCCGAGGAGCGCGAAGGAGCTCTGCAGCCAGGACGATGGGGTCCTGGACCTTCTGGCGGCAGGTCCTTCGGCCCTCATTTGTGTGGCCCAGGGCCTGCCTGGGCCCACACTCCCACACATGGGTTTCCGAAATTAGGTGCAGCCTACGGTCCTTCCCCTCCGGTTCTCCATGGATATTCCTGCTCTTATTTCCTTGGGTTCCCGCAGCCTGCCACCCCAGCCCCCCCGCCCCGGTTACGCGGTGCAGGTCGAGTTCAGTCACATTCTCTGCAAAGGCAAGGGAGGGTCCCCCCAAGAATGCAAGGAACACCTTACCCATGGTTTGCCAGATGCGGCCGTAAGCTTGCGGGGCTCACGGGGCTCCTTGCTGCGCCCCACTATCGATTGACAGAGCATACGGCGCTTCCTTGACCTTCCTTGCAGTTTTTCCTCGACCACGGAAAGTCCTGCGTGCGATGATCCCAGTCGCCTGTGTCGCAACTCTGTGTGGCCGGTTCTTTGGGCACCTGAGCGGGCGGTGCTCAGAGAGGAATGCGGCCATGCTGTGCAGAGGGGAGGAGGACGGCGCACCTTGCTTTTATCGGGTTCCCTCACAAGGAGGCTACGTCACTGGTTCTCATTGTCGCTTATTGGGTGTTAGTTTAGGGGCGTGGGCAAGAATGCCGCTTTTCCCGCCAGCATGGGGGCTGCCTGCTCGCGAGAGCTCTTGCCCGCAGGTGAGCTTCATCTCAATCACAAAGAGCGACCGCCCAAGCGCGCGCCTGTCCCGGCTTTCCAGGCACCGGAAGCAGGGAAGCCCCGACACACCGTTTACGGCACACGGTTTACGGCTCTGTCGTCTTGGCTGCCCAGAGACAAGGTTGCTGTCAGGGGTGAGGTGGACGAGCTGGGAATGCAGTGTTCGTCCTGAGGAGAGGGAGCTGTTCCCACTGCAGGCCACCATGGGTGGCTGCAGGGGAAGGTGCGTGCATCGTCCTGTCGGTCGCTTGGCGCCTCCTTTGCTTTTGGCTTCAGCTGCTCAGAGAAAGGGCCGTCGGGCCGGCGTTTGTTGGAGGCTGAGGCGCGCGCGGCGGGCCTCCCTGGAGTGGCTGCGGACAGGGGGCTACAGGTGAGTGTGCCAGAGCGCGGGACGAAGGAGGAGCGGGGAGGGAGCGAGTGAGTGCGCTGAGGTGCTAGGTGGGCCCGTTGTCCAGTGGCTTGGTCCCACTTCGGGCAGGTGTGGGGCTGCTTCCCTTCCCCGTGCGAGCTTCCTGCCAGTGGGTGTGCAGCGTTCTCACGGTTCATTGTCCAGCGTTCCCAGTCCGCTGTCTCCAAGAGAATGGCTTTTCAGAAGTGCTTTGCTCCTTCTCCCGTGTGTGGCCCTTTTTTGGCCTGTCACCCCTTTCCCTTTGCTGCCATGTGCTCGTGAATTGCTTTGGTTGCATCGGGACATCGTGCCTGACTGTGCTCTGTGTGCGGACAGCAACCTTTTTGCGTGGCTCCCCTTTGTGGGGCTTTGGAGGCTTGTCTGCATGCTTCGTCTTTTCCTTGAGCTTGTGCTGCATTGGAGGCGGAGAGGAATGTGTTCACTTTTTTCGTCCTTGTTGTTTTTCAGCCAAAGACGCCAGTCGAGCGTGTGCAAAGCTTCCGGGTGCTATTCCACAGGGAGGGAGTGATGAAGGGTGGCTCGCTGTTGTCGTCTCAGGGCAAATTTCTACTCACTCAGTGCTTGCCTCCGTTGAGGATCTGTCATTCTCCCCACTCCCCCCAAGGGTTTCTCTCAGCAGGTTTCCATGGAGATGCTTGCTTTTGCTGAGGGGTCATGATGGGGATTGCTTTGGCTTCGTGTGTTCAGGTTCCCAGCAGGGGCTGTGTGTTGCTCTGCCTTGTCCCACTTTGCTGTTGTCCTGCTATTTCCTGCTTTTCTCATGCTGCTTCCATGGCGACATTTCTTCTCTGGGTATATGTCCTGTTGGTGTGCTCCTTCTGGATCGAGTGTCTTCTGTGATGGGGCCACAGAAGTCCTTGGCCCCCGTCCCCTTGACAGTCCCTATTCTACTCCCGGTCTTCCAGACTGGCGGGAAGCCGGCCCTGCACTGCCACTGTGAGAAGGGTGAGTTCCAGAGTCAGGGATGCTGCTGCCCGTTTCCACGGCTTCTGCACTTTGTCAGGGATGCCATCCAGATGTGGTCCCGGCAAGGGCAGCCACTGCCACTGCCGTGTGAGCCCCTTTGGCCATTTCTTCATGTTGAGTTTTCCGAGCATTGGCTTTTGTGCGGTGGCTGCCTGTGCATGCTGGTCATTGGCTCCGCGTGTGTGTGCTTTTTGCTTCACGTCATGCTTCTGCAGAGTGGTCAGCATGTGGTCCTGTTTAGGCGTTTCTTGTCTATGAATTCCTGATGTCACTGCAGGGTCATGACTTGCCGTGCATTTTTCCATGCTGTTGTGCGACGTTGGCCTGTCACTCTTCTCCGCTTGGTCGCCGAGGTATTCTTTTGCCTTGCAACTCATAGCGTCTGCTGTGTGCTGTTCGAGGCTTGCTCCGAATGTCTCCGCACATCTGCGCTTCCATAGCTATGAGTGTTGGTTCTGTTCCTCTGCTGCCGTCTTGTGGCTATCGGTGGGATGGCGCGGTATTTCAGCAGCGGTTGGGAGCTGGTGGTGTGCTGTGCCCCTTTCTTTTTCGTTACATGTATTTTGTGGATTCTTTGCAGAGAGGAAGGGAGAGGGATAGAGCTAGAAACATTAATCAGCTGCCTCCTGCACACCGCCTACTGGGGATGTGCCCCCAGCCAAGGTACATGCCCTTTAGTGGAATCCATCGTGGGACCCTTCACTCCGCAGGATGATGCTGTATCCACTGAGTCACACCAGCTAGGGCTTGTTACCCTTTCTTACTTCATTCAGTTGTTGAGAGCATTTCGAAGGCTGCCTATGGCATGCTTGCCTGCCTTCCTTCCTTCCTTCCTTCCTTCCTTCCTTCCTTCCTTCCTTCCCGTTCGTCTGCATGCCTGCCTGCAAGTACCTCTGATGATGTGAGTGTGTGGTCTGTCCGTGTTTCCTGCTATGTCGGGTGTGGTTTTGATGCTGGCGTTCTGCTGTGCTCAGGATGTCTGCTAACTGAGGACAGGAAGTCCTTCAGTGACTGCTGTTGTTCTCCATAGCCTCTACAGGTTTGTTTTGCAGCTTCCCCTGCATCTCACAGGCTTTTCCCCCCTTGGGGATCTGACATGCATGCGTCACATGCAGTCTGCAGTGGATTTTCTCTGAGGTGACCCATCACAGCCGTTTGGGGATTGTGCTGTCAGGGGGGGTGCGCTCTGATGTCACCGGCCACCTGTGCTCGTCAAGGTGGTACAGGTTTTCTGCCCTAGGTGCATGAGGCGGCGAATTCGTGTGCCATGCCAAAGGGCCGCTGTTTTCACTGCTGCCTCTGGCTTGTCTTCCTTTGTTTTCCCTGTTTGCTTTGTTTGGTGCATTCCTCTCTTGCTCGATGTGTCTGCTTCCATCCAGGGCACCTGTCCTCCTTCCAGCCTCTTTCCTGGCCCTGACTCTCCATTAAAGGAGGTGAGTGAGGGCTGGGCACCTGTAGCGCTGGCATTGCCTGCTGCATTGCTGCTTTCTGCAGGCTGCAGGGAACATCTCCCCGTCTCCGTGTTTTTCGAGAGGTGGTTTCCGCCATCCAGGATGCCCTTGGTTCCCTTGGCACAGTTTCTGGCACGTGCGTGTGCATGGCGGCTTCTGGGTGTTGTTCCGCATCACTGGTCGCTCACTGCGATCTCGTGTGGAGTCCGTGTTGCTACCTCTGCGTGTGCGGCCGTTTTCCATTGTCTGCTTTGTGCGTTTGCTTTGTGGTCTCCGTACTGCCTGCTTACCTGGGAAATGAGGGCTTGTCAGCCCTGGCATGCCTGGACACTGGTGTTCATGCTTTCCTGCCCTACATCGTGCTTTGGTAGGAAAGCCTTCACAGGTCACTTGGGTTTAGTTCTTCATGATGACCCCTGCAGATTTCCATGGTGCTTCCCCGCCCGGGTATGCCAGCAGTTTACAGCCAGCCCGTGTTCCATGCTGGCGGCGTCTGCCGTGCCCAGCCCGAGGACTGATCGGCCTTCCCTTTTCTGTGCGCTGTCAAGTGCGCGCCACTTTATTTGTGATGCTTTGCTGCCGTCTTGTGGCTACTTTCGGAACAGCGGCGCATTTAAGGAACGGTTTCTGGGATGGCTGTTTCTGGCTGCATTTCAGGCATTCCCTGACGTGTCTTCTGCCTTCTTCTCCTGCCGTGAGCTTCTGCTTTTCCTGCGGTCACGTCTGGACTTGTATTTTCTTTGCGGGCACCTTTTGCCCCGTGGGCAGCTGCCGTGGAGAGCTCGCTCTTATTTGCATGTCAGTGCTTCCCTGCTGCCCCCCCCACTTGTCTGTTTCCCCGAGGTACGGCCTTCGCTTCATTGACTGCTAGGAAGGCTTTTCCGGTGTGGTCTGCCGTCACAGCGTGCTGGCAGAATGGCTGCGTGCACTGTGGAGCCTTCCCTGCAGCTGTTGACTGTTTCCTTCGCTGTCTTCCTTGACGTGTGCTTGTGGTTCCGTGCTGCTTGCTGCTGCCAAACGTTGCCTCCTTGTCACTGCTTTGTTCCTCGCCACGTCTTCCGGCCATTGCTTCCTGTCTGTTGCCTGCTCCGGCGCCGTTGACAGCTGTTCCTTGGCTGAGGGCGCTTCTGTGCTTGCATGCGCACATGTGATGCGTGCATGTGCATGGAGCTTCATCGCAGTTGCTGTGTGTCCTTTCCCGTGTCTTCTCTGCTCACTTTTCACATGACCTTATGGTGCTTGATGTGTGCATTAGGGTTGGGGTTGGGGGGGCAGGTTTGCAGGCTTGGAGGTTTCGGGGGAGGTTTGGAGGGAGGGAGGGAGGGAGGGAGGGAGGGAGGGAGGGAGGGAAGGAGGGAGGGAGGGAGGGAGGGAGGGAGGGGAGAGGGGGTGGGGACAGAGAGGGTGGGGCGAGGGGGGGAGGGAGGGAGACAGGTAGAGAGAGGTTGAGGGGCATAAATAGAAACAGGCAGACACAGGGAGGATTTGTGTTTGCTGGTTATCCTCTTGTCAGTCTCTTCCACTGTGTGCCCACCAATAATGGCAGCATGCCCCCTCACTGTGAGCCTGCTTCTTAGGTTCGGTCTCAGTCACTGAGATGTGCTGTTGAGACTGGTGCTTCCTTTGAGCCTTGCTGTGGCTGCCTGCAGACTTTGCCAGTGTTGTCCCTGTACTTGTGGACGATTACAGTTGGATTTTGGGATGTGTGCCTTCCGTTGGCGTGCTGTACCTGCTGTGCTGTTCCTGTTTGGGGATTGCTACCTGTCTGTTTGTGTTGCCTGGCTGTGGCCTGATGTTGTGCCCCTTCCTTTTGTTGTCTTGCCTGCTGTGGCAGTGCCATCCTTTATTTCCTGCCCATGTGTTGTTGCCTTGGGCTGCTTTGTAGTTCCATACTGCTTGCCGATTTCCTCCATGGTGGCCGTGAGGTGTGTTGCGGGGAATCCTTTCCTGAACAAGCTCCGTCACTCACTGACTTTCCGATTCTCCGCAGGGATGTGTGACGGCAGCTCTGTGGCATGGCTCCCTGGGAAACGACGTCTGTCATCCACTGCAGTGAATGACTTCCGCCCTTATTCCACGAAAGGTAAGTGCTGTCCCTGCCTTGCAGTCTTTGTGCTCTGTGCTGCCCTGTGCTGTGATGTGCAGTGTGCTGTGCCATTTCCAGGTTGGCCTGCTGCCTTGCTGCTTGTTGTGTGTGCTGCTGTGGCAGGAGCTGTTTGCTGGTTGGTTTGGTGTTGACCCTTGCATGTGATCGTATGGATGTTCTGTCTGAACGGAGATGCAGACATGAGTCTGATGACAGGATGCGGACACGCAGAGGGCTACCACTTGCTCAGGCTAGTACCAGTGCTCCTAAGAGCTATCATAGCTTTTGTGGGGGGAGTACAGTAAATAGCAATGAGGTACAGCAAGTGGCAATGATTGCCAGGCATGCTTATGAGACCATCAAAGCTAAGTTATGCCTTACATTATTATTTTCCTATGTCATACAAAGACCCTTTCCACCTGCAGCAGTACGTCCTGCCTTAACCTTTCCATGCACTCATGGACTATTTATCACGTCAAAGACAGTTATGCCTGTGAACAATAGCTCTGGCTTCCAGGACTTTGTTTTCACGTGGCCTACTTGTAGGCTCTCGCCTTTTCCTGGTGGGATGTCCTTTTTTAGGTGACCTGTCATCCCACTTGTCCAGCTACATGCTCCTGCCACTCGAAGCATGTTGTGTGCTTTCCAGCACTGGCAGCATTGTGCTGTGCGTGTGTGATGGCTGAGAGTGTCTGCTGGCTGTTGGGTGTCCGTCTGCCATGACCCTGTGTGTCTCGGGTCCTCATGTTGCCAGTGCGACGAGTCCAGCCACACTGATGATGCGGCAGGGCCCATGCCAGTGGTGACAAGGACAGCACTTATGTCGAAGTTCTTCTCAGGCTGCTGCGGTGCTTAGGAGGACAGTGTGTGCGTCCCTGTTCCCTGCCCTGTGCTCGTACGATGCCAGCCACCATTCTGGTGGTGTGGCCATCACCATGTGCGGCAGAAGAGAAAGCGGGGTGTTGCCGCATGCCTATTCATGCTCTTTGATAGGTGTGTGTTTCCTGTGCAATGAAGTTCCCCTCTGTTCCATGACATGTCCTGTTGCCTGTGTGTGTTGCAGCTTCAGATGACGATTTCCCCTTATGTTTCCCCTGCGGGGGTTTCCCCCCCCCCCCCCCGGTTTCTGCTGTGCGCAGCTGCACTGTCCGCTCGATTGCTGGCCCTGTGCGTGACATTGGTGAGCATTAAGATACCATTCCTTACTTGAGGTGTGTGTGTGCCACTGCCTTCCCTTTCCGTGGCAGCAGCATGGCGGATGCAATGTGACTGCTTCCGTGTGCATGAAAGGAGCATGTCAGCCTGCTCAAAATATACACACTAGCAACAGAATGGCGCAAGCCAAGAAGTATGGCATCATAGCACTGGAAACATGACAGGGGCCCTGCTAAGGGAGTGCTGCGTCTGCACAGCAGTGCTGCTGTCCATGGTTGGTGCAGTGTTTGCCCTGATGATGCTGTCTCTCTCCATTTCATAGGAGCAGTGACAGCGCTTTCACAGTGCTTGCTTCCTTTCCCTTGCGATGCAGTACTTAGACTTCAGAGTTTGATGTCACATGCTGTTCAGGCTCGAGATGAGCAAGCTCGCAGTTCACCCTGCGTGCAAGCGAAGTGGGTTCTGTTTGCAGGATGCATGCCCTAGTAGAGTTTGGTCCTGGTCATTCCTTCGTGGTCCTCCCAAATCACGGTGTTGGCGCAGACTGTCCCTGCACCCAGTTGAATGGAAGGCTACTGTTGCATGGGGACAAGCTATGTCTTGGAATCATACCAGCCTTCACTTCTTCAGGCACTGTGCATGCCTCCAGCTTGGTGGCGGTGCCTCCTAATCCATTGAAAGGTCATCCCATGCTACTAAACAGAACCCATGTTCCATTGACAATTCCCAATGGCATGATGACCGTGTACACTGTGCAATGTATTTAGCGGCGTGCCATTCCTGAGGGAGTGGCACAGTGGATCCATGCCATGGGAAAAGTGCGCTTTCTGGCAGTGTCTGCTGAAGCACCGTGATCTTCATGACTGAGGACAGCAGGAAACTTCTAACTTACTTATTGGGTGTGCTGACGAGGACGGGTAAAGAGTTGGGCTTCACCAGATGCGTGCCATCATCCCGGTGCTTGTGAGAGTCTCCACAGAGCACGTTTAAGGGTTGCTACTTTAGCTCTCTGTTGTGCTCAGTGTTTGCACAGGGTACTTGGGCTTTGGATTGCATTTGCGGTGCTGCCTGTGACAGCAGTGCTTCCAAAGGCAGCGTAGCTGACAGGTCCATGACAACGCTTTTCTCAGGGTGTAGTCATGGCATCCATTCCCAGATGATAGCTGTCATCGGCTAAGCCCTCTCCCACTCTGAGCAGCCATCGAATGGCAGCAGAAGTAGTTCGCCCCAAACTGGCTGCCAGATGCAACTTGCATGTACGTCCCCAAACACTGCACTGCTTTCAGCTCGGTGGTGCCATGCTTGTTCTCTTATCCTGCGGTGCACTGCTGGCACATTGCCTATGATCCCCTCCAAGAGCAAGCACTGTCCCACCGAGTCCAGCATTCAATGCCATCCTTTGTCTCAGCAAGGTATGCGTGGCGTTCATGGCATGGCTGCATGCCATGGTGTGTTCCTGTGCGCTCAGCGGTTTGTCTTTTCCGATGCTTTCAGCAATGTCCCAATTCCTGGGGAGTCCGCTGACTGGGGGTTCCCAAAATGACATTGTCAGTTTCTGTTGGGGCGGAGTTGTGTTCCTGCCCACAAGCATGCCCCACCTCTACCATTCTGTGCTCCAGCAGTTCACACACATGAGGTTCAATACAACTCACAGTTGGCGGACCCTTGATAGCAAAGTGGCCATCTGTGTGTTCTGTGTGGGATGGGCCTGCCTGCTCCCTCCTGGGATTCTGTGCTTGGAAGGCCGGCCATGCACCCCTCCCCCCTTGCTCGTGGCCCCGATTTCCAAGACGCAGTTCTGTCAGTCTGGGCATCCCTGAAGTGACTACTTTGGGGTTGGTGGTTCCGCTGCTCTGGGGGTGGGTTCTTCCCTCGTGCCGTGGGGGAAAGAAGGGTCGCGGCAAGGGTGGATCCCTTGGCATTTGGGCTTGTCGCTCAGTATTTCTGCGTCGCAAGGGCAGGTGGCTGCATGAATCCTCGCCCCCGGAACACAGCTGGTTGCGGCGCCGCCCTTTCCGGGTCTGCCTCTGCAGGGCTGCCTTCCATCGGGTGCTTCCAGGGATGTGGGTTACGTGGTCCCCAGGGTTTCCAGGGGAGTTGCTGGCTGTTGTGTGTCGCCTTGGCCAGCAGATTCATGTAGGCGCTTGTGGACTGTGTCAGTTGTGCCTTCCCTGGGGCAGGCATTGATATGCTGATTGATGGCATGCTATGGGAGGTGTCTCTCTTTCAGGTCCAATGGGTTGCCGCTGTCCCTTGCGTTTTTGAGATTTTGGGTCAGCCTCCGTTCCTCTTGTGCTTGGCCATCCTTTCTGATGCGCGTCACCAATGTGTGCCAATGGCTTGCCTCCTGTGCTGGCTTAGGGGCTGCTCCCCCTGTGCACGTTCCCGTGGCGGCTCCTCTCCTTCCCTGCCCTGTGTGTGCTGAGCCATGCCGTACGGTGCCCTTGCCATGGCAATGCACCCTGGCCTGTAGTCTGCAGGGTGGGACCGGAGTCAGAAATGACGGTTGTCTGTTCTTTCCCTGTGGCACTGCGATTGCTTTCTCAGAGTGAGAAAATCAGTTCTGCTGTTTGCGCGCCATTTGTGCTTGACCAAAGCCGAAGCTCAGCTTGCCAGTATTCAACGTGCAGCCTTGTGCAGTGTTCTTTGTCTTCTTCTTCTTCTTCTTCTTCTTCTTCTTCTCATGTGCGGTTGGTTGGGTGTGGATTGTGGCTGATGTGTTGCTGTGCTGGTGCCTGTAATATGGGTTCTTTAACCGCCAATGGAAGTCCTGCAGGCTGCCATGCACAGCTCCTGGCAGCACCTGAGCCATGCCACAGGGTTCTGCTATGCTTCTGTGCTTTCTGTGTCAGGCTCCCATTTCCATGAGCATCGCCCACACATTCCTTCCACCCCTCCCGATTGTACAGTTTTCTGCCACTGACCTTGCTTGCAGAGAGCCATTCAAATTTCCAAGCAAAGATCTTTATGTGGTGTCAGAGACTCCCTAGGTCCAGTCTCTTCTGATCAGCCTGCAATTTGTTGAGGTCCTTGACAGTGAGTATGTGCGGCAGTGTGCTGTGGGACTATGTATTTCGCTGGAGAGTGCTGATCCTGCGGTTGCTCGCTGTGTTTCAGGAATGGCTACAAGTACTGATGGCTGCTGAAATGTGCGATCCTTTCTTATGGCATCTTTCCCTGGAGTCCTTTCGAACAGCATCTGCTGTGCTGAGCTACAGGGCCTTACAAGACGGGCTCGGCTGCCTTTCTGGCTCTGTGCCAGAGTGACGTCATCCCCCGCATCGTGCTTGCTTCCCTTGTTGGCTGTGTGCGGTTGCCTGCCCATCGGGAACATCCCGCACATGCCCTGTTGACTCCATGGGTGTGCTGCCGATGCCTGAGTTGTGAGGCATGTGTGGCTGCTCTGTGTCCTTCCAGCTCCCTTTCTCGGGGTCTTGTACACAGGCATTCCCCTTTCTGCTTTGTTTCCTGTGTGAAGGCAGAGGGCTTGCTGTGCTCGGACTGTGAGGGAAACCATCCAAGGGTGTCTGCTTGTGCCAAGTCACTGGGACAGTGTGAGTTGGTGCTCCCTTCTGCTATGCATTGCTGTCTTGGCTGTCACTTTTTGGCTCTCTTTGCGCCTTTGCTTTCTGTGGCAACCGCTTGGTTCTTGCGGTTGTTCCTGGCAGGCTTTGCCATTTCTGTTTCCTATGGCAAGGAGTTCTGTGAAGGCATTTCTGGTGTGCCAGGAGCAGCTGTCCCCATCATGTTTCCATAGCTGGCTGGGGTTCATCAGATTACTGCAACTCTAGTTTTGAGGGGACTTTGTGTCTGGGAAGGAGCCTTTCCCTTCACTTCCTTGCAGTGAGTGTGTTGTCATACCTTGCTGCACAACGCTGCATGTGTCTCGTCTTCCGTTGCGAGTGTCCTCGGTGTGTGCGGGCGGTTGTCTGCTTGCATCTGCGTTCTGCGGAGGGTTCGTGGCATGTGTGCCTGCATGTGATCTGATGTCACTGCACAGAACTGCAGAGTTGTGATGGCCTTGTGCTGTCCTTGCGGTACTGGCAGGGGCCTGGCAGAGAAGAACGACTGAGTGTGCTGAGGGTCAGGGACCGTGGCGGAGATAAGTTGGTACTTATCTGCCTAGAAAAGCAATGTGTTCTGATTAAGCCGACCCAGTTGTCCCTTTGCTTTCCTCCCATTTGCAGTTGTAATTTCCCTTTGACCTTTGACCCTCCCAGTATCAGAAACGGTTATGGAGCTGCTGCACACTTTCTTTTCTGCTTCCCTTTGGAAATTCTTCCTGGTATTGCAGATGGAAGGCTTTGCTCTTCTCTCGGTCAGCAGTGCAAGCTGTTATGCTTCTGTGGGAGGGACGTGGCTACAGTCAGCTGGTCAGCTGAATAAAGGCTCTTAAAATTCAAATTTTGACTCCGTGGTCTATGTTGCTGATTGAGCCCGTAATATTGACATTGGGACCCTGCGTGTGTGTGGTGATGTGAGGTGCGGTGCCTGGCATGTGCTGCTGGTCAGGGGCCAGTGTGTGCCCTTGTGGTGCTGCTCTCATGCCGCTCACCTTGTCTCCAACGACGGCTTCGCATTGTCAGGTTCCTCGTGGTTCCCTGTCTTTGCTTCCTTGTCTTCCCGCTCAAACCCTTTCAGGGCTTGCTGTGCTGTGCTGTGTTGCCTTGCGTGCAGTGCCTTTCCGGTACTGCAGGTGTGCTGTTCCTGCACTTTGCTGCATT
Source organism: Myotis yumanensis (assembly GCF_028538775.1). Lineage (NCBI taxonomy): Eukaryota > Metazoa > Chordata > Mammalia > Chiroptera > Vespertilionidae > Myotis > Myotis yumanensis. The sequence continues at coordinate 13,213 of NW_027223773.1, read as the reverse complement.
TGCGGTGTGCTTTCCTTTCTTGGCAGGCCTTGCCAGGTTGCTGTGCTCATGGTGGGGCCCATTGATGGTGCATGCTGCTGTTGTGTGGTTACGCCTTGCTTCCCGGGGCTGTGTTCGCCCCAGTTTCTGAGTGCAGGACCAGGGGTCCTGAGTGGAGCTGCTACTTGCTTTCTGTTGCTCGTCATTGCTGCATGATTGCTGCTAACGCTTTCAATCCCTATTCAGGTTAGGTGAGTGCTGCAGAGGGTTAGCATAGCATAGCATGGCATAGCTTAGCATAGGATAGCATAGCATAGCATACCACTGCATAGCGTTGCATGGCATACCATAGGAAGGGAGGGAGGGAGGGAGGGAGGGAGGGAGGGAGGGAGGGAGGGAGGGAGGAAGGAAGGGAGGTAGAAAGGGAGGGAGGCAGAAAGGGAGGGATGGTTGGGAGTTAGGTAGGCGCAGAATTTTCCTGGGTTTCAGGTTAAAACTTTACTAGTTATCAGTAACAACGTACCAGTTAGTAGTTAGCAGTTAGCCAGGTTACTACTTAGCGGTTGCCAGCTGTCACTTTATCAGCTGCCAGTTACTGCTTGCTATTTACCAGTCACCAGTTACCAGGTTATCGGCTGGCAGTTACATGTTACCAGGATTCGGGGAAACACATTACTGGATACTAGGGTTACCACCTGCCAGTTGCAAGATGACTGGTTACCAGGTTACCATGT